>NC_136954.1:46235711-46296547 GCF_032717465.1 Coenobita brevimanus | reverse complement strand
GGATGAACTTGAGACTTGAGGAAAGGTTCTACTCTCTTTTTTTCCTGTTCCATCCTGTAAAGTAGATTAAATAACTCACGATAATTTTCTTCGTAAATCTTTTTATTCCCAAGAACATCAGGAAATGCAGGAATAATGTGCACTTCTCCCTCCATCCTGCGAAATAAAACATACACACGACAGAAGATGCATCGTAAGTTTGTTCGTAAGTTAGTTTGTTTATTTCCGGGCAAACATGTGTCGATGTGAGAGCGATAAAAATATACCTGAGAATGTTAAAGGTGTAATATATAAAGTAAAACGCTTCGGAAGAGGTGTTACTGACCCCTTCTGTCCCTCTTTCACTGTGACTTTCAGATTCAGTGACTTTTTTTATTATATTTGTTCAGTCTCCAAAACGATTTTTTAATTCACCAAGCATGTTCTATTTTAATTCTTGCCTCATGCCAGACGATTTTATTTGTACCCTCCTCATCGACGACGCTGCTTCGGGACTATTTCATGCTTGGTATTTACAGGAGATGATTAATAATATCGTTATGTCATCATCATCACCATAATCATCATTTGTCTCATTCTCATCATCATCATCTTTTTCCTTCCTTTCTTCCTTCCTCCTCCTCCTCCTCCCTCCTCCTCTTCCCCTCCTCTTCCTCCTCCTCCTCCTCTTCCTCCCTCCTCCTCCTCCCCTCTCTCCTCCCTCCTCCTCCTCCCTCCTCCTCCACCCTCCTTCTCCTCCTCCTCCTCCTCCTCCTCCTCCACCTCCTTCTCCTCCTCCTCCTCCTCCTCATCATCATCATCATCATCCTTATCCTCATTATCATCATCATCATCATCTTCCTCCTTCTCCTTCTCCTCCTCCTCCTCATCATCATCATCATCATCATCATCATCATCATCATTATCATCATTCTTATCCTTATCCTTATCATCATGCTTATCATCATCATTATTCTCTTCCTCCTCCTCCTCCTCCTCCTCATCATCATCATCATCATCGTCGTCCTCATCATCCCAGCAATCTCCACTCTGATGTAATTGTTATAGGTTTTCACTAATAGCACTAATTGCCCCAAATTTTGTCCTTCTGTGGTTTACTGTCACGTAGGTCAGTGGCATAAAAAGACAGTACTATGGCTCAACATCCTTCCCATAGCACTTCTTCGTTACTAGCGCCATAATCTCTAGTCTTTTAATTTCTTGTTATCCTTCAGCATTAATGATGGAGGCTTATGGCGATATCAGGCCAAGTTAGAGTAAAACAAAAATAGTTAGTCAGGTCCATCACAGTAAATTAAGCACTTCAGTACGCTAACACCTCAGACTATTATAACACAATCCCTGTCTCATTGTTGGAACTAAAAAAAAAAAAAAAGAAAAAAAAAGAAGAGAGAGAAGGGGTCCCTAGTCCCCTTGGGGCTAAGATAAGAATGAATGTGTGTATGTGGATGAGTAAATTGGGAGTGCGTCGTCCTGTCTCGGCTACCTCCCGTTCTTTGGGGGAAGCAGCCTAGGTATAGATGGATAGATTATAACACAGAGATGATTAGGTGAGATTAGGAGAATCTCTAGGAGTGAAGGCGTTAATGAAGGCTATATCCAACCCCTCCAGTTTATGAAATTGTCCAAGATATCAGCGTCCTACTTCCCTCGATGGCATTCACTGATCAAACTCCTTCCGTCACCACTTGAGGATCGAACCATCGCCACGTCGCCTTTCCCACTGGGGCATTCTAACCCCTAGACCAGCAGGCGTAATTGTGCTATACTTTTGCTACCTCAGGACGATTTTGTTCAGCTGTAGGGAGACATCTTGTAACTGGTTTCTGTGTTCCATCTTCCAAAAGCCAGGATGAACGTCCTATGTACATTATTCACTCAAATCCCTTTACTCTAACTTGTCCATCTTGAATGCTGAGTTGTAGCAATAGACTGGCACAGTAATATGGTGCTAGTCACGAAGAAGTGTTGTAGAAAGGATGTAGAGCCGCAATATAATCTTACTTTTGCCCATTCAGCCACGTGATACAGACTCCAAAACAGTGAAAATCTGGGCCAAGCTGAAGTGAAATGAGTATAGTTCTGCTACCGTCAGACGGTTTTGTTCATACTGTGTGAGCTCACAGTGAAAATGATAGTAGTAATCATCATCAACGACTTCACTACGAGATGTCTTTCCAGAGATGAAAAAACCCAGCTGCCATGTGTAGTACCTTTTTTTATATCAACATAGGTTTCCTCAACAGCATACGGGTCAATAATACCGTGACGTCTATCAAAACAATGTCTGAGGAATTCTTAACACTGAGGCTCCTATGACTTATTCTTAGCTGAGTAAAATCGTCGGGTATTAAGTGGAAAATAGTACCAAAGTTGTTTTGACATTGTACTGAAGGAATCCACTTGACATTGTTTGTGTGGCCGATTGAACAGGAAATATCCGTAGACAAGGGCAGAGGAGGCTGATGTGTCGTGGGAGTTTGGGTCGTTTCTGAATATGAATACTAATGCACAGAGGGTCTTTGTCGAGGGCATTTCCTTCAGGATGGTGTGCTGGGAAATAGGTAGGTGGATAGGGAATAAAGAGTAGAATGTAAATTGGGTTGAAAGAGGCGTAAAAAGTGCGTGTGTGTGTGGTGTGTGTGTGTGTGTGTGTGTGTGTGTGTGTGTGTGTGTGTGTGTGTGTGTTATATCAATGCTCAATCAAGTACTCGGAAAACCGAAAAAAACAATGTTGCCCGTATTTCTATTTCCAATATAGAGATTAAAGGTGATGGTAGCATGTTTTAAGCTTTAGAATGGGGAAGGTTCAGCACGTACAGTCGCCAAACTTTCCACCTGGGCCACCCAGCCGCGAGAGGTGGGTAACGGGTGCTGGCAACAGTGTATCTGTTTGTTCTTGCGTACATGCTCGACGAAAGTTCGGATCATCAACTCTCTTCGTCTGTAGTGAACCTCAGTCAGAGTCAGAGTTCATCCCATAGATGGCTGGGTACGTTGTTGGGTGGAGAGAAAAATGTCTCAGGAGTAAGGCGGCTCTCCCATCGGCTCAGCCAGTTGCATGAAACTGGTCGCACGGAAAACTGTGTGCCATAGGTCGCGCTGACCAAGGCCAAATAAATATGATTATTAATTATATAAGGTAATATATATAATATGATATAGATATATACTCTTATATATAATACATTAATATATATTATACTATACTTATTTGGCCTTGGTCCGTGCAACCTATGGCACGCAACAATTCCATGCGACCGGTTTCCTGCAACTGGTCGAGCTGGTGAGAGAGCTGCTTAAGGGGGGAGCTTGGCATAGTGAAGGCCAGGGCAGGCGCCGGACTGGGGGAGGGGGGTTACGTTATTCATACCGCCAGTGATAATAATTGCCGAACTAGTCTTTGAGATCCATTAGCATTCTACTAAATATTGCATTCTTAACAACACTAAACATTTTATTTTCTATGTTGTTTTTACATTGTTACCATAACATGTTAATGCACTATATACTGGAATCGCTCCAAGCCTCTCTCTCTCTCTCACTCTCTCCTTATATCAGTAATTCCATTTCACAGGGTTATGACTTGATACCACTATCAGTATAGGTTGAAGAGGAATGCAGTTACCTAACATCTATGTCAAGCTACAAGTAAGACCTTCCATATTCACATCATGAATGACACTGACCAGTATACGTTAGAATGATGTTCAGATACTGTTAACGGTTGCTTACTTCCTCGTTGGTAGTACTTTAGGTAGATGTTTTTAGTGTTCTGTGGTGCACCACGAAGAGGTATGTTAAAACAGCGTCACCTCAACAGGCAAAGAGTTTATTTATACTGCTGCGGAACGTGGCTATTATATCAGCTATGAAATGACTTACCGTATCATATTTCATATGCCTATGGTCATAACAGCACACCTTTATAGTCATTTCACATGACTGAATTACACATTACACGGAAAATTGATTGTGAGCAGTGCCGCTTTTGTGTGAGGTCACACATTTACACGCTCGTCGAGTCTTCACCAAACAACATTATCTCACATTATAGCAAGATGAAGACTCCACCGTTACATCACAGTATGCAAAAGCTTCCAGTCATTTGAAGCACAATTGCTACTGATTCATGAATAGCTGGGACATTTATATCACCATTGCCTGTCATCTTACTTATGTGACTGGTAAATGCAACATAAGGAACATAAAATTATCATTACAGGCTGGAACACTTTTTTTTTTTTTTTTTTTTTTAATCCCATGACCCTAGGCACTTTAGCGCCCGTCACCGAGGCCCAGGGTGCGAGGATATGTGATTTTGGTTGCTGACTGCCTGCTACTAAGACTAGGTCATAAGATAAGGGCCTGGTATTTAATAGGAGAAACCCATCTCTTCTAACTGGGGTGGAACCACGTCACACGGATCGGCTGGCGGAAGCGTTAATTACCACGTCATCCACAGTACTGTTTCACATATTTAATATATATCAACTGTTAAAACAATAGCCGTGTTTGCATTGCAAGCACAGTGATCCACGTAATGATTAAGTGATGAGCCATGGGTTTATCATATAATAATGTAAATGAATACGTTTATAAATATGTAATATATGTAAAGATGCGATTTTTTTATATTATTTTACTTACTGTTTTCAATACTCGCATTATCCGATACTTTTCAAGAAGTTCCTTTGAAATTCTTCCGGCTAAAAATTGTCGACCGAATATTGGGATGAACTCTGACTGAGGTTCACTACGGAAGACGAGAGTTGATGATCCGAACTTTCGTCGAGCATGTACAAACGAACAAACAAATACACTGTTGCCAGCACCCGTTACCCACCTCTCGCGGCTAGGTGGCCCAGGTGGAAAGTTTGGCGACTGTACATACAGACAAACACAGACACAAGCGCACGCACACCCTCATACACATAGACACACATACCTGGTGGTGCGGTTGACAGAGCACTCGACTCCCAATCCAAGTGACCCGAGTTCGTCCAGTCCCACTTAGGCCGTGCTGCCAGCGTGGGTGGGGTAAGCTGTCACCTATCATCTGCAGCTCAAGGCATGCAGTGGTGGATGACCAGCAGGGGTTCGAAACTCATTTTGGTAAATATTAGGTGGTCTGGCTCCATGTGCCTACGCTTCACTCCAACCTAGGTGAGGCTTGGTAGTGCGTCAGCGCCCCTCAGGAGCAGCCAGGGCCAACATGTTGACCTCCTTAGGGTAAGATAATAGATTAAAGACCCGTGTATTTTTAGCCACTGGCTGCGATGAATAAGTAAACCGAAAATTATTAGTAATTATTATAATTATTATTATATATATTCGAATACACCCACCCACCCACCCACCCACATACACACACACACACACACACACACACACACACACACACACACACACACACACCATGGATTCTGCTGGTGCCGCTATTCCACTTATAATTTCCGCCTCCTCATTAACTGACCGGAAAATACTGAGGCTCATCACCGCTTCACTATAAATCGGGAGAAAAAATATTAATGAACGCCACTGAGAGCTGCACCCTCTCTCTCTCTCTCTCTCTCTCTCTCTCTCTCTCTCTCTCTCTCTCAGACTACTATATTCAGTTGAGAGTAGTTCTTTAGACTCTTGGATTGGATTCTAAAACATTTCCACGCTCGATTCCCTGCCGTAACTTGGATGTTTTTTTAATAGGAAGAACTAAACAAGGGAATATTTTGCACTCCTTTCCGTGATCATCTTGCAGAGAACAGATTTAATCCAGCGGTAATTTTCGTCTCGTTACTAAGATGTGAAGTTAGAACATGACCGAGTGGAAGATTCGACCGCCTCCTTCCCTTTCCTGTATATCAACACCTGAATTAAGATAGGTAATGGGTCTTATGTGCGTTTGCGTGTTCCTGTCCCGAGTGATAATTCTGGCATCATTTATCCTGATACTCGGGGAAACTCTAGTATTTTATTACAGAGAACGTCATGTATTATAGCTGAGAATGTTTTGTAGGAACCTGAGTGCCAATCCACCAATACAATTATCTTTTTTAACCCGTGCTAAAACTAAGTGATTTTATTCAACTTAATGGTGGGGGCTGGTATTGAAAGAGGGATGTGAAGATTATAAAACGTGTTCTCCAATGCGGTAAAATATCTAAGCTGAGTACAATTATCCAGTGACATCAAGAACTAAATGGAAGAGACGTCAGGACAGTGAAAGGATTAAGTCTTTTAGTGCACTGTTATTTCAGCTTATTCTTGTTTCCCACAGCTAACACTGCTCAGCTTAAGAGATTTTTTGAACTGGAGTGATTATATTTAGCTACTACAGTATATTAATCCTTCTACAGCGATGGGTCTCCTTTGGGTTGAATAAACTTGTGTACAGACAGCAAGATTGAAGTAAGAACTACAGGTCTTTTACACTAACCTGGACCCAGATTTTCGTCCTTTTGTTACTTATGTCACATACCTCATTAGCAGAAAATGACAATGCAGTACCCCTACATTTTTCACTAGCACTTTTTCATAACTAACATCGTATTCTAATATTAATCTGATGCAACGATTAAGCACTCAAAATGGAGAGATGGCAATTTTACGCCAAGTTAGAGTAAAAGCAGCATAGTACAGACAAGTATGATGGATACCGACATACTAGCTGTGTGTTGCTCTGCTGGGATGCCGAACGCCATGTCTCGTGTGATCCTTGCCGTGTACAGTGGGTTCTTTGTTCTGCGCTTATTTCAGGTTTTGCAGCCACTCTTATAGAATATCTGATCCTTTTACCGAGGGATAATGAGGCCTATTTTATTTCTTTTGTGTGTATATATATATATATATATATATATATATATATATATATATATATATATATATATATATATATGACTATCTGGCACTTCATACCGCTCATCTCTACTTATCAAACCACCCTACCTGCTTACCTTCCTACTTATCGACCCTCCCTTTCATCCCACCTACCTAACTACTGCCCTGCCTACTTTCCCACCTACCTTCTTTCATGCCTGCTTTTCTACCTACCTCCTTTCCTGCCTACTTCCCACCTACCTCCTTTCCTAATTCCCTATCTCCCAATATATAGTCCTTTCATTCTGTCTTCCTTCCTACCTTCAGATCAACTTATCTAGCTTCTTACCCATCTGCCTTCCTACCTCTCTGCTGATCTCCCTGCTTCCTTGTCAACCTTATTGCTTACCCACCTACCTCCTTGCCAGCTTGCATACCTGCCTGCCTACCTCCCTACCTGCCTTCCTGTCTGTCTCCACCACTTTATGAGGTAGCGGCACAGGCACTTTTTTTTTTTCTTGCCAGTATGCAGTAAGTTGTATCAAAATTGTTACTGCATTTTGATTGCCCTTTCCATGATGCCAATTATCTGCTTGTACTCCTAAAAATAAATACGTTAACAACATCTAACCACCACAACAGTTCACCAAGCTACACACCCTCACCATCATGCTTCACCGCCACTGTTAGCCTTCACCACCACAATACACCTTCACCGCCAGTATCACCACTACCATTTCACCATCAGTATCACCACCACACCTTCACTTGTGGTATAACAACCACAATACACTTACAACATCACTGTCACCACCACAATACACCTTCACCGCCACTGTATCACCACCACAATACATCTTCACCATCACTGTATCACCACCACAGTATACCTTTACCATTACTGCATCACCACCAAGTACACCTTCACTACTACTGTATCACCACCACAATACACCTTCACCATCACTATATCACCACCACAATACTTCATCACCCTCATTACATCCACAGTTCACCACTACATAATTCTCACCACCACTTTATCACCACAGTACACCACAGTTCGCCGCCCTCCATTCCACTCCACACCAATTTTCTCTACACTCCTATACCCTACACTAACTTGCCCTAACTCGGCTTAACTCCACGTAACTGCCCAAACTTACCTACGACCCTTCTGAACTCCTACCAGATGCACTCAGGATCCACCCCCACTCCGTTTTCTTTCGATAGTTGATTCTGTATAACTCATCCACTCACTTTATGTAGTGCTGCCTACTTCTTCCTTCACTTTATCATTTTTTTTCTGTGTCTCTTCATATTTATCCTATTTTTCCCGTCACTTTTTATTACTTTTCTTTCCTTTTCAGGTGGCTTAACAGTGAATGACAGGCCTAATGGTTTCCTGTAAACCAGGAAACCATCACAAAGCTGGGTGGTAACCATATAACCATTCCACATGTGCCCCCTACGTGTCAGGAATCGGTTGGCGGTGGGTTTGTGTCCCTCCCCGTAAAACAACTAACTCGGAGACAAACGGCCACCCCTTGCGGGATTATAGCATCTGGCTGTAGATAGATAGGTAGATAAATAGGTGGATAGTATTGTTTGTTTTCTTTTTTGAAGATCTTTTATGTACGGTATATTTACAGTTACGGAAGAATACGGCACACCCAAAGTTCTGCGTTCTCCTCTCCTTGTCTTCCCTGCTGAAGTAAGTATAATCCACGATTAACATTTCTCTCAGGCAAGTTTTGTTTATGTTGTAGGAGTAGAGGCATGGGAAGACTTTACAGTATCCTTTGTCCTTCCTGGAATAAAAATTAGTCACCCATAGGACAAACAAGTGACCGTAACTCCGTGGCTCAGGACCCTTGGTGAGTGTCCAGGGTTCGTTATATGAGGTGTAGTGAGCGTCAGCGGGTCGTAATTTTACTATATCGGACCCGGGCAGAGGGCGTCTAGTCATCCTGGTTTAGTCATGGGTGGTATCATGTTAGCCCTGTGCACGCCTCCCACCCTCTCCCCCCCTTTCCAACACCTCCTTCCCCCCTTTCCAACACCCCCTTCCCCCCTTTCCAACACTCCCTTCCCCCTTTCAAACACCTTCTCCTCCCTGTCCAATCCCCCCTTCCTTCCCCTCCCTCCCCATCAGCATCTGCCTCCTCCTCCTCCCTTTCATCATCTCCCTGCCCCTCTCCCTCCCTTTCAACATCCACGTATCCCCCCCCCCTCCCCACTGAATACACCTCACATCTCCTCCTCTCCCCATTTCAACACTCCCTCCCTCTCCCTTATAACAATAAACCTGTCCCCTCCCCAGTTTAAACACATTCCTCCCTCTCCCTCTCTCCCTTCTCAGTACCTCCCTACCCTCTCCTCTTCCCTCTCAACACCTCCCTCTCCCTCCTCCTCTCCCCTCCCAACACCTCCCTCCTCTCCCCCTTAAAACACCCCTCTCCTCCTTTCAGCAGCTACTTCCTCTCCTTCCCCTTTCAACGCCTCATCACCCTCCCCTTTTCAACACCCCCTTCCCATACCGACGGGAGACAGGAGTTAAACAGGAGAGAGGAGGTACATGCACAGTCTCGGACAAAAATATCATTTCTCTTCCTTGGGATAAACTTTACTATCATCATCCCTGCCGTAATTCACCCACCTGAGAGATAGTGTGGGGAAGCATACAGATTCGAAACGAAATGAGCCACGTAGTCATTCACACATCATTCATTATTACGGAGCCCTGGCATTTCCACTCTGACAAAACAAGTTGCACATTTATTTTTCAAAGTTGATCTTCGTACATACGCTCATGAATAATTGTAAAATCAACAATGAGGAAGGGGAAAAGAAATAACTAGTGTTTAAAATTTGCATTCTTTGTGGGATAGCACGGCTTCGTAACACTTCTTCATTAGCGACTTGTTTAGGCCACTCCTCCATAGCATTCTCCTATAAGCATATTTTTAGAGGAAATAACAACATAGCTTACACCAATGACAAACGAAGAGGTATGATGATGTTGTTGTTATTGTTGTTGTTAATGTTGTTGTTGTTGTGGCCCCAGGCTTATGTCAGCGTGAACCCAGTGGCGTACAGACTGAAACTGGCCTTATCCTGCAGTTCATCATCCTTTTGGGGTGGAGCTGAGAGACGTTTGGATAAGTGTGGGGGACGTTTGGATAAGTGGCCAGTACAGTCACATGTTTATATTCATGCCACCACGTACAGGCGCCCCTCCCCAGCACGAAATACAGGTGTGCTGAAATGCGATGAAGCAATCGCTATGGAACAGGTGCTACGGAATTACCAAAGCTGCCTAGTAAACGACCCCAATTCGTCCCTCCCCCCCCCCCCGCAGTAATCCAGATCTTGCGGGGAAAGTTTTTTATTTTATTTTGTTTTTTTGTTATATTATTCTTTCGTAGTTCTTTCACTTCACATCAGACAATGACCTCTCTCTCTCTCTCTCTCTCTCTCTCTCTCTCTCTCTCTCTCAACTACTTAACACTTTCTTTTTCTAGAATTTCCAAACACACTTTCCCTTCCACAACCGGAGACTGTCTTAAAGCAATTTCAGGTAGCGCTTCTCCCCGCCGCATCTATCCTCACTCCGACAGATTACCCCGGCCAGGAGGCGAACCACTTACCCACCAAGCCACGTTGCCACCATTTAAACTGTGCTCAGGCCGTCACTCAGAAGTAAAGCCGAGGATCCTGACTTAGCACGCTCAGCACCCACCAACTCTATATACTGCTCCTGATGGCGCTAACCACACACAGTTCGCCGCTGGATATATGCCGCAGGTAGCTACATTGCGGGCAAATCTGCGTAATTTTTGGCTGGCATTTTTACTTGCGATTTCAGAAGCAAGGTATGTGAGAGGGCAGCTTACTCTTTTGCTGTTGGTTCTGTTGCTGTTGTTGTTGGTGGAAAAATGTTTGATATATCCCATCGTTCATTCTGGTTAAGTTCAGTTCCATATTCACATGTTGTATTGCCTTGCCAGCTAATCCAGCCCGTATCTCTCCACCCACACCACCCAAAAACTTCTCCCACCCACCCACACTGGAGACATCTGTTCCCATCCCATCATGGCCGGTCGTCCACCACCACCCCAACTTATCCTGCCCACTCCTCTCCTCCCACCCACCCAGTCCTGAAGACCTAAATCCACTTGTCAACTACATCACCGTCATGGCTGATTTTCTGCACACTCCCTAATAGATATGGCCCGATGCGACCTATATTGACCTTGTTTCTAATCGTTACAGTGCCTTGCATTGCACAAATGGAAGAACTACTGCATAAGCATATTTAGAAAAGCTGTTTCTTTGGAATATACTCGTACTAGAGAGTCCAGGTCCAGCCGAAATTTTTGTATCTTCCAATACACAGCTTTTCCAGCGGTGGGTACAACTCTGTCATTTTTGTTGACCATAATATCATGCCAACCCATCTCGCCCACTCCTCTCCGTCTAGTCAGTCCATTGCTGATGTGATGTATTTTATATCGTAACAAAGACTGTTTTCACTGCAAGCCGATATGCATCCTAAATTCGTTGTGGCCCACCAACCATTCCCAGCACACCTCGCCCACTCGTCTACCGCCAACCTTCCCAAGAACTTATTCTCATCTACTTTGAATGCTTTCTGATGCTGGTTTCTTAGCTTTTTTAATTGTATATTTCATTTCATTTCTTTTTTCTGTGCGTGTACAGGTTTCTGAAAGCGCACACAGTCACATTCACTCTGTTGTACATTATAATATACGGTAAGTTTGAACCTCTCCTTATCTTGCAAAAATAATAGCATCTCAAAACATTGCAATATGCGCATCCAACGCTGTACTCTTAGATTATAATTCATCACGTACTTTCATGGCCAAGTCAAAGATCTAATTTTTAAAAATCTACATTCAGACAGCCAAATAAATAAATTGTGAGTGAGAACTTATTAAAAAAAAAAAACTGTACATATCTCATTGAGGAGGAAGTTGCAGCCACTCATAGCGTTAATGTATGTGTACAACAAATTGAAGGACAGTTACAAGTTCATAGTAATAGAGTTAGCATTCTCATAGGCAACGACATATATATATATATATATATATATATATATATATATATATATACATATATATATATATATATATATATATATGAGCCTCTGTGGTAAAGTGTGCGTTTTCGTACACTGAAGAACGAGGGTTCGCGCCTCGCCAGGGTAATAAACTTTGGGAGCTTTCTTCTGGCCACGTACTGCTTGGCGGACATCAAGGGTGATGTGGTTGAACCAGTGTCGCATACTATAAAGTATGCTTGCACCCAGTCGGCTTGGGCAGGCCGATTACACTTGCTTCACAGACAACACACACATCCAACGCCACTACAACACTACAATTACACTTACAAGCACTTCTCACCCTACATACAATCTCTACCAGACAGCCTAAGCCACTTGGTAGAGATACATTGGCTGTATCGTCCCCACTTCGGTAGGGATAGGCCGGTCCTGCAGTGGACACTCAAACGGCTGATGAGATGATATATATATATATATATATATATATATATATATATATATATATATATATATATATATATATATATATATATATATATATACTGTCTATGGAGACTGCTTATCTCACGACAAGTGTTTGTAAATATATGACTTAATTAGTTTGCAAATCATGCCAGCCAGTAAAAAGCAACAGTTACAACTGTTACTCCTATAACAGTTTTGTGAGTGTAGAACCAGGCAAGAGAATTGATATTCTTGACCTCGCTGTCAGCTGCACGCCCTGGGTGTCTGTAAGTTCCCTGGTGGCGATGCGCACACAGTGGTTCATATTATGCATGTTGGACTGAGGTGGGGGAAGTGAATAAACACAAAATGGCCTGAAAGGACCTAACTGGATGGGAGTGGTTCAGATTGGCCTTAATGTACCAAATTCTAGCATAATGACCTTGATGAGGCCTAAGTTGACCTGACCGTGCCTGAACTGACCTTTTCTTAATTGAATCAAAAATAAACTAAATATTTCTTCACCAGATTCAAGTGGTTAATTTCTCAAGCGGTGACGTGTGCCTGGTAAGTCAGTACGTGAGCATAAAGAACAAGCCTCACAGAAAGCACAGCTGAATTTCCCACGAGAAAGCAAAGTGCACAAGATTAGGTTTGCCAGCACTAATTCAGCCTTCTTCCAGTCCCGGTAGTTTAGTTCCGCAAGCCTAAGAACCCCTTATATATCTTATTCTTGCTGCCACCAGACGATTTTATTCAGCTCAGGGGAAACCTTTCGAACTGGAGGGGTTAGAGAGAGCCTGCGATAACCCCTGCACCGTCTAAGATCATTCCTTCTATGGGTAAAATCGTCTGGCGGTAACAAAATTGAAATATAACATAGGCCGTGGGACTGAAGGGGTTAAGTTTTGGAGCTTTGTCTTAAAGCTTTTTCCAGTCTGAGTAATTTAGCCCTTTTTAAAACTTGTACAGGAGAACGTCTTTATATGTTTATTTATTTGTTATTCTTCCACCATAAAGGATTTCATTCAGCTTAGGGGAGTCCTCTCATGGTGAAGGAGTTAGTGAAGTTCAGCCTGACTCTTCTAGTTCCAGAGTTTCAGTCAAGCTCCCCAAAATAGTCTGGAAGTAGTCTCAGTATAATATATAAAACTTTCTAGGTTTGAAGGGGCTGTGTTGGAAGAGTCTTGTAGGTTGGATAAAATCGTAAGCCGATAGGAAAAGTAAATAATGGCAAGTAGTAGTAACATGCATAAAAAGCTTGGAGGTTGTAAACATTCACGTGGATGTAGCGTAGGAAAGATCTATAAATGCAAAACCATCATCGGATTTAAGAGGGGATCCCACTGGCAATCGGATTTAAGAGAGAATCCCACTGGCAACGACTCACGAACGTTTTATCTTATTAGACGAACATCAGACGAATGTATTAAGTCCAAAGACGCAAATTGCAATCAAAACATGCCGGTAGTCGACGATGGCTTTCTTTAAGCGGACCGAACTTTGTCAGCGAACGGAAGTGAGTTTCGGCACTAAAAGTCATTTTTATATGGTGGTACTCCAGTGCAACATTCCGGCCAAGAATCATGGCCCTGGCTTAATAATCTTCAGAGTCGTAGCATTTCACGTGAACAAGACCGTAAGTTTAGCGCTTTTCATATTTTCTGCACTTGATGACCTTTGACCACTGACCTGGGAGATATAGGTCATGCATGTACGAAGCACACTTGTAGTACTCATTATCGTCTATAAGCATACAAAGTTTCATTCGATTCCATCCATCCACTTTGGAGCTAGGGAACTTGAAATATGCGGAATGGCCCACCAGAGGTACAACTTCTAGCTGGCACTGCCAGCGACTGGAAGTGAATTTCGACACTGTCATTTTTGTGTGGAGGTACTCCAGTGCAACATTCCACGCAAGAACCATGTCCCTGGCCTAATAATCTTCTGAGCCTTAGCATTTTGCGCATGCATAGTCGTGATTTTAACTATTTTCACTGTTTTTTGCATTTGATGACCTTTGGTCCCTGACCTGGCCAATGTAGCACATAGATGTACAATAGAAAGTTGTAGTGCTAGTTAGTGTCCATAGGCTAGGCATGCAAACTTTCATTCAGTTCCATCAAGCTGCTTGGGAACTAGGGGGGCATTATTGAAAACCGGTACTAGTTGCTAGGGATGCCGAGGCCAGTCTTCACAGGGTCGCCACTTAAAACTAGAGGAGAGAGGGGTAGAAATAGTTGGCACACTTCCAGTAGGGAATGACTTCTAGATTACGCAAAGTTAGAGTTTTCTGTGCCGATTAGTAATGCTTTTACAACTCAAAGCGTGAAAAGTACGAAAAAAGCGAGTTTTCGACCGTTGCTAGGCAACACGTAGTTGCCTAACAACCAAAATCTTGCGGACACAACTAGGTCATAGGCTGGTCATTGTTTCTAGGTTTGGTCGGAATCGGTTAATTCTGAAGTGTAGAAGTGCCTGCCACATTTAAACAAGAAGGAATACAAGAAAGGAGACACGACTAACAATAAAGACAACATGGAGCTAGCCAGTAAGTGATGAAAATGATAGATAAATAAAAAATATCTTGATCAGGAATTAGGAAGTTTACATATCATTTCGGCCAAAGTCATATGCCGTCTTCAGCTCAGAGAATGGTTGCTGTTGCGGAGACAGATTTTCAGTCAGTAACTTAATTAGCATAGAGAATTATCGACGACTAGAGAGACATTAAGGCAGATCGTCATTTTTTGCCAAGTCCCAGTGCTCCCTAGAACGCGACTCGTAAAACTAGGGTGTTGGGAAAGGTGTAGGAGTGGAGGAGACTGGTAGTGTGGGTGTGGGGGTGGGGGTGAGGGTAGTGTGTTGGCTGTGATGAGACTGACACATGGAGATTACATCCTTATATGTTGTAATGCTGTAGCCTAATTCATTAATTCACTCACTCTCTTTAACAATCTATCTATCTATCTGTTTATATTATTATTCATATTCTTCTTCTTCTTCTTCTTCTTCTTATTATTATTATATACAGCATATTTGTACACACGGATAGAGCCAGTTTCAGTTGTTACGTGAAGCAGACTTCTGCAGCCATTCAGCATCACCGGATATCAACAGCATCTTAACAGAAACAGGCAGATTAGCTTGTGCCTAAAAGAAAAAAATATATATTAATATTTTCGCCATATTATAGAATCTCATCTCTGATAAAAAGAAAAAAACATAGGAAGGGAAGGTATTTCTGTTTTATTCATTCCAGCGTAATCGAAACGATAATCATATCACTACTTCTCTCGTAAAATCAGCAGACACCTTGGAGAAGCAAGACATATTTTCATAACTCCAGCTTGCATTTACACCTATTAACGGCGTCAGAAGACATAACCGGTGTCTAAAGAAGAAAGTCATATTAAATCCTAACCGAAAAACAAGCAGTATTATCAAACACCTCTTTACTGTCAGCAGCATTGTAGAAAAAAAAAAAAAAAAAAAAACAAGCCGTATTTACGAAACTGGCTGCTACATTGGCTGGTCTTCACAGTTTCACCTTGTTAGGGAAGTTTAGGTGGAGGGAGTGCGACCAGCCGGTGTTCGCGTCGTTATAAACTTCCCTGTTGCCCCCACTGTTTGGCCGGGACGAGTTGGCTTCCTAGGTCCTCAGTTGGATATACTGTAATTAATTGGATCTGTCTTGGCCTCCCACCGCCCCCTCCCACCTGTCGAGAGAGAGAGAGAGAGAGAGAGAGAGAGAGACAGACAGACAGAGACAGAGACAGACAGACAGACAGACAGACAGACAGAGAGAGAGCGAGAGAGAGAGAGAGACTTGTTAATTAGTAAGGGGGATATATGTGTTTGGTGATAGATGTTTAATATGCTGTAAAAGACACTGCTGTTTTCTATCATTTATCTTACATTCATGGCTCATATCTCCAAATCTCACACTGTCAAACTTCACCTCACCATTTCACACACTATCACGCCAATCATTGTAAGATTCATTCATACCTCATACTTCAAAGCCTCGCTGTCACACTTCACATCGCCATTTCACACACTATCACACCATTCATTGTATGAAATATAAACCCACCTCACACTACCAAACTTCTCATTGTGTTGCTCTACATTACCATACTTCACACTGCCACATCACAAGCTGCTGCACCTCACGCTGCCACATTCCACCTTGCCATTCCACACAGCATAACACCAAACACTGCCATATTTCATGGTGTCGTATCACACATCGGAATATCCATCTATGATCCAGTCCTACATTGCCCCATGAGGAGCGTAAGAGCCCGGGTCTGGGCAGTTGGTCCCGATATTTAAGATGAGAGTGACCAGCCTCACTCATCCCTGAATGGCATTACAGGAACAATCAACCCAACCACCCCGTGGATATAAACATACACATAATTCACACTGTCAGCATCACACTGGCATACTAATATAACTCAGGCTGCCATACGTCACACTGTTTCTGACACTGATCACACACTACCACGCCACACACTTTGCACCACCCATTGCAGTACCTTCACACTGCCACACCTAATGCTGTCATATCACACACTGCCACTCATCACACTGTTGTACTACATTACCACCTCGCACACACTCCTCGCATCACATCTAATATCAGTGTTTCCCAAACTTTTTTGGCCGCGACCCTGAACAGATTTTTTTTTTTTTTTCTTTTTTTTTTTTTTTTGCCTGGTGACCCTCCGGGCGGAAACATAATTTTATTGTTTCTTCATTTAGTGTTATCCAATAAAATCGTGTGGATAAAATTCAGTGGACTGCGTAAGGTAAGATTCAGTAAAATTTATTGAATAAATTTTACTGCGCATTGTTAATTTAGTACCGGTAATCAATAAAATTTCGATATTATGTTGGTCGAAGAAAATGAAAGGCACAACTTATAACATTACAAAATTTGGCAGGCAAAGAAAAACAAACTGTTGACTGTCAACAATGAAGGTGCTTCATGAGTGAGCCCTTCTGACTTGATTATTGCTGATAAATTTGGCAAACAAAAATGGTGATTTCCACAATTATAATTCGCTTGGCAATCGCAGTAAAAAAAAAAAAAAAAAAAAAAAAAAACAAGATACAGACAAAACTTATGTTATAATAAGTGCGTGTCAGAGCCCGCCAGTCATCCAACGCAAAAACTCCAGAAGTAAGAAACGATACTGCGATTGCGTCAGGCTCCTGTCACCTCGGCGTACATGTATTGGACGTGAACAGACTCGAATTCGTCAGAGTTTGCATACATTTTTCGATGCTTTATTATTCACAAATATTTTCCTTTTCCAGAGTCTCAATTCCAAAACTGTGATGTAAATTTATTTGCACTATTATGTCCTTTAACATATTTCTTTTATTTTCTTATTTTTACTATTATTATTATTTTTTCAAACCATTCCACTACCCTCAGGAGCATCCTTGCGACCCTCATTTGGGTCGCGACCATGGGTTTGGGAACCATTGCCTTACATCACACTACACATTATCTCGCTACACACCACCACAGCACACACAGCCACGTTATACACTAACCATACACTGCCTTGCTATACACTACCATGCCAGAAACATCTACATTAAACATTTCCACATCAAACACTACTACACCAAACATTACCACATCACACCACATCACACAACATACCTGGTACGATATCATACATTACCGTACATCATATCGCCACGTCAAACACTACCACACCTCACACTACCACACTTCACACTACGACTGCTACACAGTGCCACACGTGCGTCACACATTGCAGTGTCACATCTGTTTCATCCTATGGCGCATTTTTCACTTCACATTTGCCTTCTTCAGATTTTGTTCACCATAGGGACACGACTGGATAGAAAGAGTAGACATTTTTCATGAACGAGTTCCCTACTAACGGTGAATAAAACCGCAGGATAAAAACGTCTTGTGGTAGTCAGAATAACATAATCAAGTAAGTGATAAAATACATAATGCTGAACATGGACAAAGCGTGTGGTAATAACGCTAGCAGTGTCCGGCGGGAATGAGCAAAACGCTTCACAATTCCTTTAACAAGAGAAGAATTTCTTGATTTGCGTTAAATTGTCTGGATGTAATCAGAGTGAAATACTACAGGGCCGTCCTTCCTGCAAAACTTTATTTTGTTTATGTGTTATGCTTACTGGACGAAAATTCAGTGACTGCAGGCTGAACTTACTTCCTCTCCTACTTTTTGTTCTCTTTTCGGGGCATAGGAAGTTGGGGGACTTGTTATTGTTGTTATTTTACGATGTTTTTGTTGTTATTGCATAACCTCGGTCCGTCTCTGGTCGATCGGTCCCGTCGATCACTGGTAAGCAACTACTTACGTGGGGCCGTCCTAAAGGTAAAGTATAATATATACACCGTGTAGGGTTCTGGCTTCCCCTGTTGGAAGACAACGCCTCACCAGGGTCGGACCAGGTTCCATCCCACGGCGAGGTGCGGAGTACTATAAGAAAGTTCGGCTTCCAGGTGGATGTCGCAGCTGCTCTACCCAGGGTGCACAGCGCCACTACGTGTAGGTTCCTCGTCAACACCACCAAGGGACGTTTGCATAAGTGGGAAACGGAGCCGCCTGGGTATATCGGCTTCACCACGTGACGGTGCTCCTCTGTAGCACCTAATGTGAGCATCATGTTTAACATGAAGGATCATACAACACAACGCAGTACTGAGCATGGCTACAACAGTGGCGCAGGTAGGGCGGGAATCTGCTCCCACTTTGTACATAATTAATATTTTGATGAGACGCAACACGTGTGAACAGTAGCAACACCACGCCACACCACGCCTCGCCACACCACACAACACCATTCCATTTCACACCACGCCTCGCCACCCCACACCACATCACACCATTCCATATCACACCACGCCTCGCCATCCCACGCCACACCATTCCATGTCACACCACGCCTCTCCACCCCACGCCATGCTCTTCCATGTCACACCAGCGTCGTCACCCCACACGACGCCACGCCACACAATGCCATATCACAACACGCCTCGCCACCCCACACCACACTGTGCCATGTCGCATCGCACCTCGTCATCCCACGCCACACTATACCAGAGTATGCCATGTCACGCCATGCCTCACACACCACACCACACCGCACCTGCTGCTGTCATCTGTATATGGTCGTGTTTCCACAAAATGTTTAAAAGTATATTAAAGCACGACCAAGACCGGGTTAGCACTCTGGCTACTGGGAATCACTCATAGCAGGAGGGTCATCATGTGTCAGTAGTAATACATTACTAGAGTTGTACCGACCATGAGAGAGTTAACTTTTACTTTGTCCTGTCTTCCCTACTCACCGACGCTAGGGAATTAGTGTCCATAGGAGGTTTAGTGTGTTATTGTTGCCACCTTTACTCTCCCATCGTCTTTGTTCTGCCCCATCACTTCCGTAATAATTGTGCCTTTGTATTTTAATTGTTTTGAATATTTATATGTCATTGTTTTGTATTTATTTGACTTTCGTTCTCTTGACATGGCCTTGCAGTCTTTTTCGGATCCACAGACCCCCCCCGTGCGCACGTACGTGCGTGCGTGTGTGTGTGTGTGTGTGTGTGTGTGTGTGTGTGTGTGTGTGTGTGTGTGTGTGTGTGTGTGTGTGTGTGCGCGTGTGTTTGTTAAAAATAAGCTAAGAAATTTCAGTCTCATTTAGATCAAACTTGGTGGAAGAACTGAGGGTCAGCTCATGGGCTGACATATTGTTTGTGGAAACAGTAGATCAGAGGTTAAGATCAAATGATACGATCAAATTAAATAGTTTTATTCAGTTTGGTCCAAACTGTGTGAAAGGACTTAGATTCAGTCAAGGATGAACAGGTTCTGTTTTGAGTACAGCAGGACAGAGTCATGGTCACAGGGCAAAGCCAACTCATTGATCCGATCTGAACCAAACTTGACGAAAGGGTTGAGGGCCAGGCATTGATGAAGTTTTTCGATCTGAGTCAAGGTCACGAGGCAATGACAAATGCTTGGCCCTTGGATCAGTTGTTGGACGCGGATGTTTCACTGTCTGAGAGTTGCTTCCTGTACTGTAACTGATACAGTCCATAGCCCAATATGAAGTCCCATGCATGATAAGACATGTTCCCTGGAGGGAGAGTGGTAGCCGTAATTAACTCCTCCACGCGCTGACCTAATACAGTGAGGAACACCTGTCTGTAGTGAGAGTTCTGAATGCAAAAACTGAGGTGTTTTGATGGCTATGTTTGTCAAAATCAATATATTATCGTTATGAACCGACAAAGTGCGAACATATGCATATATACTGTATGTAATTATTTGCTACCAACAAACACTTTATATTTGCCATGACTCAGGTTTCACACACTGGACCAAGAGTACACACACACACACACACACACACACACACACACACACACACACACACACACACACACACACACACACACACACACACACACACACACACACACACACACACACACACACACACACACACACACAGTCCTAGTACTTCCCTCCCACGGGCGAGTAAATGTATTTCTAACAAACATTTTTATAATTTCGTCTCTCTCTCTCTCTCTCTCTCTCTCTCTCACACACACACACACACACACACACACACACACACACACACACACACACACACACACACACACACACACACACACACACACACACACAGTCCTAGTACTTCCCTCCCACGGGCGAGTAAATATACAGTATTCCTAACAAACATTTTTATAATTTCGACTCTCTCTCTCTCTCTCTCTCTCTCTCTCTCTCTCTCTCTCTCTCTCTCTCACACACACACACACACACACACACACACACACACACACACACACACACACACACACACACACAGTCCTAGTACTTCCCTCCCACGGGCGAGTAAATATATTCCTAACAAACATTTTTATAATTTCGACTCTCTCTCTCTCTCTCTCTCTCTCTCTCTCTCTCTCTCTCTCACACACACACACACACACACACACACACACACACACACACACACCTGGCCATGATGTCAACAGGTGCTCTCATCACTGACCCCAACACCTGAGGCCTGAATGAGCTAATTAGAAACGCAGGGAGGAGAAGGAGTGATGAACCGAGGGCGAGGCTGAGGGACAGAGGTAGGACGGGGTTTGGATGTGGAGAGGTTGGAAGGAGAAGGGTTAGACGGAGAATAAGGTATCTGGAAGAGAAGATTATGTGGACGAGAGAATTAGAGGCAGAACAAGAATAAAATGGAGAGAAGAGTAAAGAAGTATATGACTCAAAGGAGAAGCAGAGATAGGCCAAGGATGAGGAGGAGGTATATAAGGTAGGAGAGGGTATAAGGATGATGTAATTGAAAGAAGCTGTGTTATTAAGAACCTGGATGTAACATTGACTGTTGTCGCCCGTATTCGTGTTCTGGAGGAAGGTTGGGACTCAGCAACAACTGACTGTCTGCCTCAACTCTCTCATGGTCGGAATAACAATATTATTCTGTTCTATTAGTGGTGATATAGAACACAACGGCCTGGAGGTCAAAAGAACAAACTAAAATGGTAGTTCGTCGTATAGATGCTGACATAATCTCGTATTCTCGTCGGTTAAGGAGGCTCCCTAACACCACTTCTTTAGCAATTTATTTGGATCCTGCTAGTTGAAATAATTTTGGTGTGGCTATATCGAAATATTATAACCAACACGGGATGGTTAAGTATAATAAAATAAATCGCTAAGGAACAGGTGTTAGGGAGTTCCCTTAACCGAAGAGAATGAGGGCCAAGGAGAGGGCTGGGAGTGCTGTTTTTTTTTTTTTTTTTTTTTTTTTCTGATACGGGCAATGCAGTTTTGGGATTGATTGTTGATTGGAGCACTCAGAGCAGCAATGTGTGTTAATGAATGGCTAATACCTCATTTTGTCATTTCTGGCACAAAGGCAGTCCATTGAAGGGAGGCGAGGGGAGAGAATGAACCCAGCGAATCCACCTGTAAGTGTACCTAGAAAGGGAATGACTGAATGGAACACAAGGTGATGGACAAAAAGAATGCCAGATTTTGAAAAAAAAGGAAAATTTTTAGGGCTGTAATGATGATGAATATTTATATACTAATACTAATACTAATAATAATAACAACAACAACTAGAGGACCTCCCAAGGGGGGGGGGCATCACAACATCCGCGAGCCTACACGTATCTAGGGCAGCTTGAAATATGACTTTGACCTACTTTCACCAATTTCGAACTAGTAGGAGATATTCACCCCTATTACAACCGTAAAATTTTGTGATGATATCTTGAGCGGTTACGAAGTTATCGTGGTAACAGACATACAGACCTTGACCTACTTTCACCAGTTTCGAACTCGTTGGAAAATTTCATCCCTGCAACACACCTGTAAAATTGTATGATGATATCTTGAGCGGTTGCGAAGTTATCGTGCTAACAGGCACACAGAGAAACAAACTGAAAACAATACCTGTAGATTTTCATCCCCACAACACACCTGTAAAATTTTGTGATGATGTCTTGAGCGGTTGCAAAGTTATCATGGTAGCAGACTCACAGACCTTGACCTACTTTCACCAATTTCGAACTCGCTATCGATTTTTTTTTTTCCCCTACTACACACCTGTACAATTTCGTGATATCTTGAGCGGTTACGAAGTTGTGCTACACACACACACACACACACACACACACAGACGGACAAATTGCAATCAATTCCAGCTTCTCTATCGCGGTTGGTATTAATAAGAATTAGAACTCCTCGAAACTGTCCAAGGATAATTTTGATTAAAAATATAATCCCACACCATTGCCTTCTAGAAGCCGAGGTATATGTAAGAGATCTTGAGGTCAAAGTCACAGATCTGCATGTCACCTTAGGTCATCAAAATCATTAAGTCCACCAAGTTTGGTTGCTCTGTCTTTATTCCTTCATGTAAAATCTGGTAACTTTTCGTGGCGAGTAGTCGAAATTGTTGGAGCATAGGCGATATTAGAGAATAATGATCCGATCTGGACTGTACTGAGCACTGCATTCCGGCCAAGTCCCAGGTGTAAGCCATGATTTTTTTCTGCTCTCTAATGTACGTGGTTCTTGAGCTGTAGTTATTATTTTTTTTTTCTGGATCCTGTCGGGGTCCGGTTGTCGGATCAGGATGATATTTGATCACATGAAGAGGCTAACCAGTACCGTACTAAAATATGGCAATTAATGAAGGCTGTAGCTCAAACGGTGTACGAATGGCTGCGATTTAGGTCTTCCCTAGAATAACAACATTATTAATAAAATAAACAAAAACAAAATACTTCCCACAGGGATGTGGGAAGTTTTAATGATGTTGATAGTGGTGATGGTGATCGTGATGATTTTAATCGTCAGGTAAAGGGTAAGTTCAGTTTAACAGTATAAAAGAACATAACAATATGAGAGAATATAAATTGCTGTAAGGTTTGCATTATAATACCGTGTTCCATTATCTGACTAACTGCAAGGTCACTTAGACGAAATGTTCATTTGGCAATTAATTACCACCACCACCACAATCACCACCATCATCATCATCATCATCATCATCATCATCATCATCATCATCATCATCATCATCATCACCACCACCTTCATCATCATTTTCATCATCATCATCTTTATCATCATTATGGTATCTTTTTTTAACCTAAGATTGTAAAATATTTGGAAGAAATGGAGAGACAGGAAATTTACGTATCATATGCAAATAAAACCACCTATAAAACTGTGTTACGACGTACGGCACGGTGTCCAAACCATTTGTATTACTTGATATTTTTGTAAACAGATGCGTCAGGACGGGGGCGGTATTCTCGTGCGGTTAGCAAGCTTATTAATAACTTTTCCTTACCGGTTTATTCATTATTCTTCTCCGTTACTATATTCTTCTGTGTTATTCATGCAATGTAGGTCGACAGGAAAACGATATAAGCTAAAACGAGGATATCTGTGGGTAGTCTGGAAAATAAATCGTCAAGGAAGAGATGCTACGGAGTCTTCTTACCCGACGAGAATACGGGCCGGTGTAATAACGAATGGATTTAGCAGCACGTAAATGAGTGTTAACATGGGCTAATTACGAGTATTTTTTTTTTTATGTGTCCGACTCTGGGCATAGGCTTCACAGCCTGCTTCCAAGGCCTACCACACACCTCAACATGTCACCACTTCGGCGCTATCACCCACCGTCCATATTGAAAACATGCTGGGGCTGTCTTATACAGGACTGGTGTCTCGGTATTAGCGGGGGTATTTTTACATGTCGGCTGGTCTTATACTTTTCATAAAATTCAGATCCAAAAACTGTTCCCTGCCCCAGCGGGGAGATGAACTGGGGTCCGTTAGGACTGCAGGCCACCTTTCTACCGATGGAGCCACCGCCTCCCCTAATAACTAATACCATTATGGGTTTAGCTCCTCACACTTTATGCTTTATTTTGTCTACCGCAATGTCGATGTTGGGACAGAGAGAGAGAGAATTATAATTCCAGATTAAGGCCTGTATTCTCGTCGCTTGAGGAGGTTTCTTAGCACCTCTCCCATAGAAATGTAGTTTTAGATATGTATGGTTAATATACTTTTGTACGCTATTTTTGCAGAGCATGGCGATATTAGAAGGATTTATGTAACACAGGGGAGGACAGTAAGGTGTACTCAGCAAAATAAATCGCTTAGGAAAAGGTATTAGGGTGCTTCCTTACTCGACAAGAATACGAATCCTAACCAGCTCTCGTGACCAGACAGGAAACACAAGGGTAATTACGCTTGCATTTAGACAGATTATTGATCAGACTTTATTTCCTTTATTTCCATCAGTGAGAAATAAATACAGTAGTTCTTTCAGTTCACCATATATCACTGGCAAAGCCCAAATCTTACCACAGGCTGTGAAATTTTGAACCTGTGTCTAAAGCCAATAAAAATAGTATCCACATTATCGTTAGGTTAGGATGCACCATGTCACCTCCTGATGTGTCTATTTTTGCAGGTGTTGCTGTTGCGGACGTGAATATCGCTCTAGTTTTTAGTCTGACAGTTACGAAACTCGTGCGGAGTATTATGAAAAGTTTGATTCCGTAGATCCCATTACCTTGTTTCGAAAGTCACTGTCCACTCATTATTTTTATCGATGTGCAACGATCGAGGTTTATGTCGGTAACTGTACACTGGAGGAAGTTCCGCGTTTCGCCTACTGCTTCGAATCATTGAATGTGAGAGAAGTGACAGCTAGGTAGGCCCAGACACTCGCCTCTGTGGTAGGCCTATCCTCCTATATGGCACTGTGTGAGAGGGATTGGGACGGGAAGAGGAGGGATAGGGGTCATCACCTCCTCCAGTCCTCCTCCTCGCATAACCTCATCCCTCTCACAAATACCAAATAAGCGAGTACCAGTTTACTGCTTCGCTATCACGTGTCTTTCATTTAGAGATTCGAACTGGCAGGAGAGTTTTTATACGTCCATATAATTATTTTTGTATATTATTTTGTAATGTTTGTCTATATACTGTAAAGATGAAGATAGCATAAAAGAAGACATAAAGGTGTAATATACAAAATAAATTGGAAAGGAAGGAAACCTGGAAACTTTTCTTAGCTGACGAAAATTTGATTCCAGGACCGTGAGAGTTGGACCACCTCCTTAAGGTCGGCAGTGCTGTCTTGAAATGAAGCCGACGCATGGTGTGTGTCGTTCTGATGTTTTAATTTTTTATTTTTGACCTCCCAAGACGTCGATAGGTGTTCACAATGGGTGTACATCAGTGGTAAGTATCTCTGTCCCGTATACCGGTGGGAAGCTCTCTAACATCACTTCCTTAGCTCCTGTTTTTTAAGTCATGCTTTCCTCTTCTGTGTTGCTTAAATCATTCCAATATCACCATACACTGAATCAGTTACGTACAAAACGACATTAACCAGCCGCATCCAAGCATAAATCGGGAAGGAAGAGGTGTTAGGGAGCTTCCTAACCCATTGAGAATACGAACCCCTAAATATATGTAGATGGGTGTTGTAGTTGTGGCTGTTGTAGCCTTCAGTGGTATAATTATTGAGGTTAAGATGGAGGGATATATGAAAGAGGGAGGTGTGAACGGGGGGGGAGGGCAGCGAAATGACGGGGGACATGGCGACATAGCGTTATGTTTGTGGCCACCCTTTACGGGACTGAGGCGTCTGGCAAAAGATAGATAAATAGAAGAATACCAGCGTGAAATGAGCACAGAGTCCGGATTCACAGCCAGACGTACGATCAGTTCACTATCGTATCTTACATTTGTTTCTGTAGGATGGATAGTAAGAGCAGTGAGTGCAGTATCTCGCCACACCATTCGTTCTTGTACGAGTTACAACAGAAGTGTGTGTGTGTGTGTGTGTGTGTGTGTGTGTGTGTGTGTGTGTGTGTGTGTGTGTGTGTGTGTTGAAGAGAGAGAGAGAATGGAAGATTGTGAGTGAGCGAGTGAGAATCCAGGCCCAGGCAGTAGGTAACAACAGTCGTACCTGCGAGATTTCGTAACAACTCTTTCTCACCGATTTATTTTGCCTCTAACCTGTTTTTATACTTTTGTATGTTATTGATGCAAACTGTATCGCTATATCGCTATTAAAAGCTATAAATAAGATAAATGCCAATACTAACGTCATTGATGCTAGATAGACCACTCTGATGGAAGAGCCATAAAGTTTCCAATGCGAACAACACAGTGAAACCTCTTTGTGATAACTCTTTGTTGTCATGGCTTTGCAGGCATCCCAAACGTACAGGAACGGAAGGCGAGTGCATTATGTTCCAGCCAATCATTTCTTGAAACACACACACACACACACACACACACACACACACACACACACACACACACACACGCACGCACGCGCACACACACGCACGCACGCGCACACACACACACGCACGCGCACACACACACACGCACGCGCACACACACACACGCACGCGCGCACACACACACACACACACACACACACACACACACACACACACACACACACACACACACGGGAATAGTGGGTAGGAGGAAAGAGGTTAGGTTCTTTATAATATCAGAGAAATAAACAACTGAGTTCTTTGCTGTTTCTTTTGACTAAATCAAGTCGTCCGTCGGAAGATAAAATAACAGACGAAGTTCTTTAGTTTCAGCCAAAACGTTGGTCGTGAGAGATACTAATATTTCTGCTGTCCTGGGTTTGTCTTGGGGATGGTAAACTAGTCATTAACGGAAAATGCGTAGTCGATGATTTGCAGTAAAAACAAAAATTCTTTTCGGTATTATCCTTCCACATTTTTAACCCCGTTCCATTTCAGCTGAGAGGTAGTCATTAGGGCCTGAGTATTAATATTGTCAGCATTTGCCCTTCCATGGTCGGGACAGATTTAACGTTCTAGTCCAGTTAATCCAGACGATGTAATTAAGTTGATAGTGAGTCATCGGACCTGCGGATGTTAAGAGGAATGGAACTACCCTGAAAGAGGTCATTGTATATATATATATATATATATATATATATATATATATATATATATATATATATATAGATATAGATATATATATATATATTATGAGACTGCACTTCCCGCTTGTAATTATTGATAACACCGAACCTAACGTACACTTACTTTCCGACTCCTCCCCCTCCATCCCCCAACTTTAACACCCCCTCCCCTGCCATGAGCCAGCCAGATAAGACCTCGACGAGATAATGTACCACCCTACATCTTGCCCTACTCAGCCCCCTCTCTCGCCACCTTCCTCTCGTTTCATTCGCCTCTGCTGATCGTGTTCTCCTCCCTTCCACCTTTTTTCCTTCCACACCCTTTCACTTTATTTTTCTGTCCCCAGCCTCTCTGTATCTGTCTCCCCCTTCCCTCCTCTCAGTTTTCATTTCCCTTTTCCTCCCGCACCTCACACTCCCTCTGCTCCCTTTCCCTCTGACTCTTCACAACTATCCTCCTCCTCCTCCTCCTCCTCCTTCCCTCCCAAACTAACACATCCTCTCTCCCAGCCTCTTCAGCCTTACTCCCCTCACTCCTTTCCCCCCTGCTCACTCACACCAATTCTCCTTCTCCTTTTCACTCTTCGTCTCTCCCTTTCATTTCCATTCTGACACTTTTTCCCCTCCATCCTCTCTCCATTCCCCCACTTTCACACGCTTTCTCCCTCCATTTCACTTCACCTTCACCCCTCCCTTCTTGCATCTTGCCTTCCTCCACCTCTGTCTTTCCTCGTATTTTCCATTCTCCTTCCACCATTCCCTTCTCTCTCCCCCTAACCCTTCCTCTCTCCCTCACCTTTCCTCTCTTTCCCTACTTCTTTCTTCTCCCCATCATCTCATATGTCGCTCTCCCCATTCTTTAATCTTTTCCTTTCCCTTCTCACATTCGTTTCTCCCTTACCCTTCCCCCCCTTCTTCCCTCCTCTCCTCGCTCCCTCTCTCCTTTCACCCCCTCTCCTCCTCTCTCCTCCTCTCACACACACCCTCACCGTCATCTTCTCCCTCACCCAAAAATATTGTTTCTCCGCCTCCCTCCTCGCTTCTCTGTCTTGTCACCCTCACTAGTCTTTGCCCTCTCTTACACCCCCCCCCACCTCCCCGTGACACAGCTTGTTTCCTCTCCCTCTCACTTCTCTTTTCCTCCTCCTCACTCCTCTCCCCCCTCTCCTACTTCACACCTCCATCTCCTCACCTTTCTCCTCCCTCCTCTACTTCACACCTCCGCTTCTCTCTCCCTCTCTCCTTTCCTTCCTTTTACTCTCCTCCCCCCTTCCCTCCCCTCATTCTTCTCCTCCCTCTTACCCCTCCTCAGTTTTCCGTCTTTCCCCCTCTCACTCTTCTCCCTCCCTCCCTCTTCTCACTCTTTTCCTCCTTCCCTCTTCTCTCTCCCCTCTTGGTTCTCCCTCCTTCCCCTTCCCTCATTTTACTCCTTCTCCCCTTGCTCCTTTTCCCCTTCCGTCTCACTCCACTCCTTCTTTCTTCTTCACCCCCTCTTACACCTATCATTCAGGTAGATAGTGTAGAATAAGATTTCCATTCCCTCTTTCCTCTAAATTTTCTGTGATAGCTTTTCCATGCTGCATGGTGGTTCTACTCACTATTTCCTGTCGGCTTTAGCTGGAAGGTTTGGTGGTGGTGGTGGTGGGGGCTTCCTGGTTTTCTGTCATTGTCTTTAGCTGACAGAACAGTTTCGTCAGCTGTCAGCCACGAATGGACCAACAGGTATGTTTTGTTTGCTTTCCTTTGTGCCCCTTGTACTCTTCCCCTTACTCCTTTCCCCCTCACTCCTCTTCCTCTTCTCCCCTTCAAATCTTGCTTCCCCACTACCCCCTTCACTTCTCTTCCTTCTTCTCTCTTCCCTGTCCTCCTGTTTCTCCTTCCCCACCCTCACTCCCTTCCCATCTTTCCCCGGCCCCTCTCCTCAGTCTCCCTACCACATATACTCACTCCTCCTCCTACATCACACTCCCTCCCCGCCTTCACTCCCTCCCCACCCTTTCACTCATACCCTTCACCTCGTTTTTCTCTCCCCTCTCTCATTTCTCCCCCAGTCTTCACGCCTAGACACTCCTCGTTTCCCCCTCAGATACATTGCTTCCCCCTGCCCTCCCCCGTTCCATCTCATCCCTTCATAATTCATTTCCTAAGCTTATCCTCCCACACCTCTCGCTTCCCTGCTCCTTTATCTTGTTTCCCTTCTTCATTCATTCCTCACATCTTCTCTCCTCCTCTCGTCCCCTCACACCTTCTCAGTCCCTTCTTCTCTCGCCTCCTCACACCTCCTCTGTCCCTCCTCCCTCAGTCCTTCCCTCCTCCGCCTCCACCATCACACCAACCTCACTTCATTTCCATTACAAATATAAGACTTCAGATAATTACCGCCACATAGTTTATATAATTCCACCAGCACAAGATAGCGACCTGCCTGTTAGTGTGGCCTTATAGACTCCGCCGACCACGGTAGATATTACCCTCCTGTGATGGTAGATATTGCCCTCCTGTGATGGTAGATATTACCCTCCTGTGATGGTAGATATTACCCTCTTGTGATGGTAGATATTACCCTCCTGTGATGGTAGATATTACCCTCCTGTGATGGTAGATATTACCCTCTTGTGATGGTAGATATTACCCTCCTGTGATGGTAGATATTACCCTCCTGTGATGGTAGATATTAATCTCCTGTGATGGTAGATATTACCCTCCTGTGATGGTAGATATTAACCTCCTGTGATGGTAGATATTACCCTCCTGTGATGGTAGATATTACCCTCCTGTGATGGTAGATATTAACCTCCTGTGATGGTAGATATTAACCTCCTGTGATGGTAGATATTAACCTCTTGTGATGGTAGATATTAACCTCTTGTGATGGTAGATATTAACCTCTTGTGATGGTAGATATTAACCTCTTGTGACGTCATTTTAGGTATGTTCCCGCTGCAACCATACGACTTTGTTCAGTGCAAGAAAGGCCTGTTGCATTTGTTGTTTTGTTTCTACTGCCATTGTTACTTTTCTTGTTCTTGTTTTTGTTGCTGCTGTTGTTATTATTTTTGTTATTGTTGCTGCTGCTGTTATTGTTGTTGTTACCCCAACCTTATCTTGACGTGAAGTAGGACGCCAGGCTGAAGTTACTCATCTGCCGTCCACCATCCTCCTTTCGGGGTATGGAGAGGGAGTTGAGGGGCGTTTTTATATCGGTGCCACCACGTGAAGGCGTCTTTCTCCAGCACCCTTGTAGTATTGGGGTGTATGAAGTTTAGTGAGGGTAAATTCTCTCTCTCTCTCTCTCTCGTTCTAAAATCTAAGCTGGATTGAATTGTCTGGATATAACAAGAAATACACGTAAAAACAAATCCCATGTCTCTGTGTGTTAATGTCCCTAATAGGAGAGGAACCTTTGTGTCCCCCCCCCCAATTCTTATCTCTGAGGGACGAGGCAGGTGTTAACGTTATCTTTCCACCTGATTATGCTGAGGGAGGTGACAGCCCCTTCACTACCAGGACCTGTTTCTCGCTTCATGTTTGTGCTACTTACAGACGGTTTTATTCAGCTAAGGAGGGATTTGGAACTGGAAGGATTTATATGGCTTTGATTAAATCCTTGGTTCGTATTCTCGTCAGTTAAGGAAGCTCTCTAACACCTTTTCCTTAACGAGTAATTTTTGGATATATGTGGTTAATATGATTTTGTACCATATTTATGTACAGTATGGCGATAGTGAACGATTTATGTATGATAACAAAGAAGCGTACAGCAAGGTGTAATGAACAAAATAAAGCGCTTAGGAAAAGGTGTTAGGGAGACTTTTGGAACTGCAAGGATTATATTATATAGCCTTCAGTAATGCCCCAATAACCCTTCAGTAATCGTTTGGTAATGATTTGGTAATCCTTCAGTAATTTTCAGTAATCCTTTGGTCACCCTTCAGTAATCCTTCTGAAATCCTTCAATGATTCTTCATTAATCCTTCAATAATTCTTCAATGATTCTTCATTAATCCTTCAATAATTCTTCAGTAATCCTTCAGTATTCTTTCAGTAATCTTTCAGTAATCCTCCAGTAATCCATTCACTACTATTCACTGTTCACTTCACCTTGGCCTAAAATCACCATCTCTCCATCTTGATTACTGAACTGTAGCAAGTGATTAACGCTAGAATATAGTACTAGTCACGAAGAAGTGCTATGGAAAGGATGTAGCGCTGCAGCATTGTCTTTTTCTGCCACTGAGCTGGGCGACGCGAAATAAGCTGCACAAGGACGAAAGTCTGGGCCAAGTTAAAGTGACTGAACTGTAGGATCTTCTGCTTAGCTAAAGAAGAGTAATATCACTTTCAGCACAGCATTTTTATTTATTTATTTATTCATTTCCTTTTTCGTTTAACCCTTGCTCCCTCCAGACGTGATTTTCTAAGCTAAGGAGAGACGTTTGAAGAGGAACTGATGTAACTCACCAGTTATTTCACAAACATATTTTTTTAGCTTTAATGTGGTGTGTGTGTGTGTGTGTGTGTGTGTGTGTGTGTGTGTGTGTGTGTGTGTGTGTGTGTGTGTGTGCGTGCGTGCGTGCGTGGACACTATCCTTCCACATAATTATGCCAGTGAGGTGAGAAGCATTAATATCCTTTTACGACACTCGTGCGTTTGTATCTATTCAAACTTTTCCATGAAGATTAATGAGGGTAAATTCCATTCCCTCCCCCTCCTCTCTCTCTGTCTCTGTCTCTGTCTCTCTGTCTCTCTCTCTCTCTCTCTCTCTCTCTCTCTCTCTCTCGTAGACATAATTAGCCGTATTCTGCGACGAGACAGTCATTGAGTATTAAAAAAAAAGGTCAAGAGAATTGCATTATGAATAGTCTCTCTCTCTCTCTCTCTCTCTCTCTCTCTCTCTCTCTCTCGGACGCACCCCAACACATATCCCGCAACACATAATTATCTCACTGCAACTTAACTCCTCAGCTAGGAAGGATTTCACGGAGATGAATAAAAATCGTCTGGCATTATCATTTATAAAATTCTTTGATCTCAACCCTCGAGGTCTTAAATAATATTCCTCTACCTCTAGACGATTTTATTCAGTTTAACAGTACGGTATCTCGAAATGAAAGGGAAGGTGTGGGCTATATCTGACCTATCGGATGTAAAAAGAAATAAACTGAGGACAATCGTCTGTAAGTGAAGGGAATAACGCTATTGTTTCTGAGAGTTTTCCAGAGCCAAGTGAAATAGTCTAGGAATACACAAAATAAAATATAGAAGTTTACATTGTGCGGAGAAAGGATGAAAGATTTCAGTCTTGCGTACGCCCTCTCAGCTCAGTAAAATCGCCTGGCAAAAGCGGGAATGAACCACTGGATTAATTCCGACTATGAAATTGTTAATGGTAGCACACGGGGAAGAGGGTTTGGTGTTGTACAATCTTTCACAAAAGTTCTTTCCACCAATATAATAAGACCCTGAATCATCTAATTTTCAGCCCGTGACACAGCTGTATGCATTTCCTATTGATGCATTGTGGATTTAATTTCATATACTTACAATATTTTTGGACTCTGTGCTGCAAACAGAAGGACAAATGTAATGGTATTTGTTTCTTGGTTGGCGGAAGAGACCTCAGTGCACGATAGTACGTTTTTCATTTATTTATTTATTTTTTGCCTTGAACCATAATTTACTGGTACATTCCGATTTTCCTATACTTCGTCCACTTTTATTTGGTTCAGAGTTTAGTCTTTTTCCTTATTTCTTCACATGGCGTAGTACCAGCAATAGACAATGCTTTATTTCCTTTCCATGGCATTTATTAATTTATTTATTTTTTCGTGGCTACCGGCATATTCTGGTGTTAATAATTTGTTGCGGTTCAGCACTGAAGATCTAGAGATGGCAACTGCTGGCCACGTTAGAGTAAAAGGAGTATATATAACCCCCAGCTCCTGGTCGTCGTCGTAGTGGTCGTCATCGTCGTCGTCGTCGTCGTCGTCGTCGTCCTCCTCCTCCTCCTCCTCCTCCTCCTCCTCCTCCTCCTCCTCCTCCTCCTCCTCCTACATTCAGAGCGGCTGAATATAGAAGCATGAATGGGTGGTGCAGTATCTTCGGTATAAAACTCTCTACTTTCCTGGTACATCTGTTAACACTCCTAGGTTCTTATGACTCACTCTCAGTGCCATGTAATCCCCTGGTGTTATTTACCGGTCATTAGAGAGTAAATTAGGACAGTATAGCCTGCCTTGGAACTATCTCCCTCTGTCTGTATTTCCTACTTCCTATGGCCTCCAGTCTCTCAAAGGCAGTGTGTCTAGGCATCTCGAAATGAACGGATCTTGAATTTGGCTCTGTTGTATTGTTTTTCTTTTTTTTCTTGGAAGGAACGGTTTGCGGGCTCCTGGCGTTTGATTCCTTCTTCCTTGCATATATATATATATATATATATATATATATATATATATATATATAAAGACTCTTGTGACCCTCTAAGATGATTGCTTGGATCTGACGAGAAGATAATGAATTTGACCCTTATATTAGAGTGTAAATGCTGTTAATATTAACACTCAGGCTCCTATGACTCACAATTAAAACACTAAAGTTGTCCTAACCATGACCGCCATTCAGGTGGAAATTGATTAATTATTGCCAACCCATACAACCCTCACCCCAATCCAGCCTCTGTCAAAATTAAAATCGCTTGTTCTTTGGTCAGTTACGATCCCTTTTATGATTTTATTTTATATTTTTTTTTTTTTTTTTTTTTTTTGCATTCGTTATAGGTAAGTGATTCTTTTGGCCCCATGATTGCTCCGTTAGGCTTGCTTCTAACGATATGTTTTATGACTTTCTTTTTATGCAAGGAAGAAGGAACCAAAGGCAGGAGCCCATAAGATTGTTCCCTCCAAGAAAATACAAAACCAGATAACAGAAAGCCAAATTCAAGATCAGTTCATTTCGAGATTCCTGGACACACTGCGTATAAATGACTGGAGATCATAGGTAGTAGGATATAGAGACGAGGGAAACAGTTCCAGAGTCTACCCAGCAGCCGAATGTACAGCGTACCTATAAAAAAAAAAATAATACCAGAAAGATTATGTGCAGATATTTAGATAAAAAAAAATTCATACTTTCCTTTTTCTGGTTTCGACCGTACTCCAATGTTTGGTGGAAAAATACAAGTAGGTCTAGATGATGATGATGATGATGATGATGATGGTGATGATAACGATGGATGATGACTGACTGATGGTGATGATGGTGATGACGATAACGGTGACGATGACGATTATTCACGATGGTGATGGTGATGACTATGACTGATGATGACGATGATTGATGATTGACTGATGGTGATGATGGTGATGACGATAACGGTGACGATGACGATGATTCGTGATGATGGTGGTGATGACGACGATGATGATGATAATGATATTTTGTTGCATTCTCTTCAGGCAGTGACCCTAATCGTTTGTTTGTATAATCCGGGACAAATTTCACCCTTATTGAAAATACTTTAGTCATTTGTATATTAATTATCATTTTTCTTCCTCCAGGTGAGTTCTGCTTTGTGCACCTGCCGCTGGGCGTCGCTGTGGTATGTACTGAACTCATTATTTACTCTTCTATTTTTCTGCTAAAGGAACTGGTCAACTTCCCTCCATTTCATTAATAAATTGTGGGTGTATGATATTCTGTGAGCCTTATTTATGGGATCGGAATGTGCCTGCATGGTCGCCTATCAAACACATCTTCCAGTCCCACCGACTCCCACACCCACGACACGCTACCACAACCACCACAAACTACCACGACCACCACAAACTACCACGACCACCACCCACCACAACCACCACAAACTACCACAACCACCACAAACTACCACACTGCTACAACCACCACACTGCCACAACCACCACAAAGTACCACTGCCACTATATTACCACAACCACCACAGACATCCACAACCTCCACAGACTCCCACAACCATCACAGACTCCCACAGCCACCACAAACTGCCACAACCACCACGAACTGCCATAACCGTCACGAACTGCGACAACCACCACAAATTCCCACAACCCCCACAAACTACCACAACCCCCACAAACCACCACAACCACCACAAACCACCACACACTCCCACAGCCACCATAAACCACCACAACCACCACAAGCCACCACAACCACCACAAACTCTCACAACCACCACAAACCACCACAACCACCACAAACTCCCACAACCACCACAAACCATCACAACCACCACAAACCACCACAACCACCACAAACCACCACAACCACCACAAACCACCACAAACCACCACAAACCACCACACCCACCACAAACTACCACAACCACCACAAACTACCACAACCACCACAAACTACCACAACCACCACAAACTACAACAACCACAACAAACTACCACAACCACCACAAACTCCTACAAACTCCCACAACCACCACAAACTCCCACAACCACCACAAACTCCCACAACCACCACAAACTCCCACATCCACCACAAACTACCACAACCACCACAAACTCCCACAACCACCACAAACTCCTACAAACTCCCACAATCACCACAAACTCCTACAACCACCACAAACTCCCACAACCACCACAAACTACCACATTCACCACAAACTACCACAACCACAACAAACTACCACAACCACCACAAACTACCACAACCATCACAAGCTCCCACAACCACAACAAACTCCCACAACCACAACAAACTCCCACAACCACCACAACCTACCACAACCATTACAAACTCCTACAACCACCACAAACTCCGACAGCCACCACAAACTCCCACAACCACCACAAACTACCACAATCACCACAAACTCCCACAACCACCACAAACTCCCACAACCACCACAAACTCTCACAACCACCACAGACTACCACAACCACCACAAACTCCCACAACCACCACAAACTACCACAACCACCACAAACTACCACAACCATCACAAACTACCACAACCACCACAAACTACCACAACCATCACAAGCTCCCACAACCACAACAAACTCCCACAACCACCACAACCAACCACAACCATTACAAACTTCTATAACCACCACAAATTCCGACAACCACCACAAACTACCACATCCACCACAAACTCCGACAACCACTACAAACTCCGACAACCACCACAAACTCCGACAACCACCACAGACTACCACATCCACCACAAACTACCACAACCACCACAGACTACCACATCCACCACAAACTACCACATCCACCACAAACTACCACATCCACCACAAACTACCACATCCACCACAAACTACCACAACCACCACAAACTACCACAACCACCACAAACTACCACAACCACCACAAACTACTACAACCACCATAGACTACCACATCCACCACAAACTACAACAACCACCACAGAGCCCACCATCCCGACCCCAGGCAAAAAGTAGGCTGCCATAATAGACCTAATTATATCTCAGTTACCTCTGACAGGCAATTCCCTCAGTAATGAAAGTCTGTATTTCTACGCTATTACCATCCTAGTTCTAACCTCGCTGGCTTAATTAAAGACCTTTTTAAGGTAATTTGTTCCGTAATCTAATCACCATTCACAGACATGTCTCACGGGTACAGAGCCAGACAATAATATCGTTATACTTTTTTGTCGAACAGTTACAGTATGAAGCTTATATAACATTCTGAAAAGTTAATCTGGTTTCAGAGATTACTAGGTTTTGAAAGTAGCTGCTCACTCCAGCTTATCCTACGTGTCCTTCTTCACACCACCTCATTCACGTACGATCTCCTTGACAGTTCTTCATTCTCATCCTCTCCACATGGTCGAGCCATCTCGGAGTCTTTCCCTTAATACTTTCAGTCACATCCACAACAATCACAGCCACATCAATCACAACCAAACCAGTCACATCCACACCGGCCACATCCACACCAGTCACATCCACACCAATCAAATCCACCCCAATCACATCCACGCCAACACCACAGCGCCCCTTCACTTTCTCATTTATCTGTCCTTCTCTCCACGTAAGTGCATATGCTCCTTTAGGATAATTCATTTCCATTGCTTTCTTCCTTGACAAGCGTCCCTCCAACAAGGTCCAAGCTTGATTTCCATCAGCTCATAGATCACTTCTCCAGCATCTCCGGTGAAGACTATGAGACATAAGTTTTTTGAAACACCGCCTCTTTTAAATACTTTCCATATTATAGTTCATCTGGAAAAAGTATTTGGCCAGTGTCAGTCAAACGTATAGTTTTGCGGTTTACTTGAAAGCACAAAATATGAATGAAAATTAGACATCCAGAAAAAAAAAAAAAAAGTGATTCTCGCCATTGTCTGACTCATGATGGATAAACAACAAACATCCACTCGCTTACACGTCCAGTCCCCTTTAGGCTGTAGTAGACAATTTATTTAGCTAAGGTACAGATGCTGAGAGCGCTCCTTTGGCACGTAAAGTATGACCCTGAAGTCTTTCCTACATACGCATTTACACATTTGCAAATCACACACCGTGGCACTGAGTTATGTTTGAACTGTGATATATTTACGTCGACGGTGTGATAAATATGCTGCGTTGAGTAAATATCAGATTTGTGAGGGAGAAATTGCATAAAAATAGTACGTAGGTAGACCTGTTCTCCCCCTACACACACACACACACACACACACACACACACACACACACACACACACACACACACACACACACACACACACACACACACACACACACACACACACACACACACACTGCGAGGCCCTATGTGTATTTAAGTGAGGAAGGGGAAGAGAGTGGTTTTGTGTGTGTGTGTGTGTGTGTGTGTGTGTGTGTGTGTGTGTGTGTGTATTATTTTTTTGTCTTGATGTGTGATGTGTGATGGTGTTTGTATTTTTTGTATTTACATATCGTGTTTCAGCTTGTTTGTGGGTATGAATGGGAGTATACCGTATGTTTCTTAGTGTTTTTGCTCACTTTGCATTCTTGCTTCGTGTTTGTGCAGTTTTGTGTCGTGTGTGTGTGTGTGTGTGTGTGTGTGTGTGTGTGTGTGTGTGTGTGTGTGTGCGTGTGTGCGTGCGTGCGTGCGTGGGGATTGTGACCAAAAATTCCTGGACATATCCTGGTCCCGACCGCCTTTCACGGGATCCGGCTTCAGACTGTACAAGAACACAATTAAGTATCGCCGCATTGGTTCCTTGAACGACCATTACGGAAAAATAAATGGTGAATCCATCCATCCATCATCCAATCCTACTGTGCATTGCCCCATGAGGAGCGTAGGAGTCCGGGGCTAAGCTGTTGTTCCCGACCAGCCTCACTCATCCCTGAGTAGCATTACATGAGCAGTCAACCCCAACCATCCCTTGGATATAAACCTTCACCGGCTCAATCCGATTGGAGCACAATAATTACTCACTAAACCACCAGGCGCCATAATTTGGTTATATGGTTACCACCCAGCATAGTAAATGGTTTCCTGGTGTACAGGAAACCATTTGGCTTGTCACCCACAGGCAGAAGGAAGAGGAAAGAATGAAGGAAAGAAAGACAGAAGAGGAAGTGTAAAGTTACCCACAGGCAGAAGGACAAGGAAAGAATGATGTTAGGGAAGACAGAAGAGGATGGAATGAAAGAAGGATGGAGGAGAGGAAATGGGAGACACCCGACAGCAGCACTACATCGAGTGAGTGAATGGTGAGCGTCCCCACCTACCACAAATAAATGGTGAACTGTCCATAAAAATACATGAAAGAATTATGTTCAGTTATAGAATAATTGTTTTGTGGGAAGATACAGTAATTTCGGGGTGACTTGGAGCGTCTTCAGGTGTAAATGGAGACTGATTAAATTATAGGTGTGTATTTTTAGCCAGGTGAAGAAAGATAGGGATTGGTGAAGAGGGAGAAGGTAGAGAGCGGAGGGAGGGGGAAGGAGGGTGAGAAGCAGCGGAGTTAGATGGAGAGAGAGAGAGAGAGAGAGAGAGAGCACAGACACAGCTATAATGAAGACAGAGAAGGAGAGTTATAGCCTGGCAAATCTCAATGCCAGAGACAACTGTTCCAAAAACTGTGCCGAAAACGGTGATTTATACTGGGGGAATACCTTTACGGTGTGGTCTGGGGGAGGGGGAGTGGTCTGGGGAGGGGTGAGTGGTCTGGGGAGAGGGGAGGGGCCAGGGGAGGGGGAGTAGTCTGGGGGAGAGGGGAGTGGTCTGAGGGAGGGAGGGAGTGGTCTGGGGAGGGGGAGAGTGTTTGGGGGAGGAGGGAAAGGACTGGGGGAAGTGGAGTGGTCTGGAGAGGGGGGAGTGCTCTGTGGAAGAGGGGAGTGGTTGGGAGAAGTCTGGGGGAGGGGGAGAGTGTTTTGGGAAGGAGGGAGAGGACTGGGGGAGGGGGGAGTGGTCTGGGAAGCGGGGGGATGGGAGTGGTCTTGGGAAAGGGAGGGGTTTGGGAGAGGGGCGGGTGTGGGGGAGGGGAGTGGTCTGGGAGAGAGGGGAGTAGTCTGGGGGAGGGGAGAGTAGTCTGAGGGCGTGAGGAGTGGTCTGGGGAGGGGGAGTGGTCTGAGGGAGGGGGGAGTGGTCTGAGGGAGGGGGGAGTGGTCTGAGGGAGGGGGGAGTGGTCTGAGGGAGTGAGGGGTGGTCTGGGGAGGGAGAGTGGTCTGAGGGAGGGGGGAGTGGTCTGAGGGAGAAATACACATAGTCGTCCCATGTGTCTAGCGATGGTATTCACATTGATTAAGGAAGCTCCCTGACACGTTTTCCTAAACGATTTATTTTGCATATTACACCTTACTATCCTGTTCTGTGTCGAATAAATCCTTCCAGTATCACTAAATTCTGCATAAGTAACGTACATAAGAATATAAATCAAGCATATCCAAAAGAATAAACCGCTTAGGAACGGGTGTTTGAGAGCTTTCTTAACCGACGGCTCAGGGTCCTATTTTGCATTGAGGAGGCTTCGTAACTCATGATGATGATGATGATGATGATGATGATGATGATGATGATGATGATGATGATCCCTTCACCACCAGACGTTCGTGCCAAACAGAATATGCGTCCGTTGGCAGCAAGGACGTCCTCGAACTGAAGTGGTGAATTAAAAGACAAAACAGGCTTTATTAATAGATTCCTTGTTTTGTTCTAATTTGTGTGTGTGGTAGTAAATCCAATTCTGTTTTCATAATGGAGTTAGTGGAGCGAGTTTTGCATATTTGATGGCGGTATTTTATGGTGCGTGAATTAAACTGAATATTTATCCCTGTGGCACTCTCACTCTCTCTCTCTCTCTCTCTCTCTCTCTCTCTCTCTCTCACACACACACACACACACACACACACACACACACACACACACACACACACACACACACACACACACACACACACACACTTCCTGCAGCAGAGTGAGGGTTTATGTGGGTTCCGTCCAGAGCCTGACTTCATGATTTATTGTACCACTTTCAACCTTCCGACGACTTTGGTTTTGGATTCTCTCTCTCTCTCTCTCTCTCTCTCTCTCTCTCTCTCAGTAAGGACCAGGAGGGGGGTGAAAGGAGAACTTAAAGCGAGGTTTGAGAGGAGGGATTAGAGAGGAGGAGGGCGAGAGAGAGTTAAGAGGAAAACCTAAAGGTAAAAGTGAACCAAGAAGGAGATTTCGAGGAGGGGGAGGGCGGACCGAAAAGGTGGGGGGAAGGAGTGGGGCCAAGAGATGGACTTAAACGGGGGCTAAAGGATGACTTACTAGGGAGAGGTAGTCGAGAGGAAGAGCTAAAGAGGGTGAGAGAAGGCAAGAATGTCACCTAAGATTGGTGCTTCATAAGGGCGTGAGAAGGGGACTTAAATGATGCCAAAAGGGGGACTAGAAGAAGTCTTCCGGGAACATCTCAGACGAGGTGAAAAATGGGAATAAAAGGGGAATCACAGAAAACTTAGGGGGTGCCAGAAAGGGGGAAGTAAAGGGCTCTAAGAAGGGGACTTACAAGGGGGCATGAAGGAGAACTGAAGTGGATAGCGACGGTGCCTATAAGAAAAATGAAAGATGGTGAAAGAGGGACATGAAGGGGGTGAGGGAGGGTGTTACGGCTATAATTATTACTCCTCCGCCTCATCCCTCGTGAACTCCCATCTTTTGACTGAAGTCAAGCACTCGTCCACCTCACGCTACCAGCGCTCCATCTGTTGACTGGATTTGATACTACTAGTTTCCCAACATGTCACCTGACTTTCCCTCCCTTTTTCTGTGTGAAGCGAGGTTGCCTGATTATCTGGTTTCCCGCGCAAGTTCAGTTCACACTCATCCTCTGCCCTGGGAATATCTTAGTGAACCACTCCTGACCTTTACCTGGAAGCCTGTGTTATAGGGAACCCATCTTCAACGCCTTCTTTTGCTGTAAACCATGAGTATCAGTTTTCTCCTTGCATTAGTTCATTAATCTTCTGATGGTGAATGGCTTTAGGTATTTATATTGTTTTTTTCTTAGGTTTAGTTAGGTTTAGGGTTGTAATTATTGTATGTTTAGTTTGTTAAATTAAATGAATAATCAACCAAATCATTATCAATCTACCCTGTAGTTTGTCTAGTTGCATAGTGTTCATGATCCTTCTCTTTTCTTATTGCTTTCCATGGGTCTTCATAGGGTAGATACAGTTAAATACTCCCCATTTACAGTAATGGTGTTTTGAGGGGTTGCTGTTGCTTGTTCCCATAGATTTTAAATTTTCCTTGATGTATTTAGCATTTTGGTATTAGTGTGAAACTTGTTTCCATTCGATTTAAAATCCTTGATGCAATAAACATTTTGGTATTTGTGTGAACTTGTCAGCACATAGGTTTATAGGTTCAGGAGTCTTCATAGAACTTATCTTTCATTTTTAACGAAATACAGGGTCGTTATAAGTTCTATCAAATGTGGGGAATATATCCGGATCGTTTATAATGCCGTATCCCACGCTCCAGTGAGGTCTACATCTGCTAGTTGCGATAGGGCAAGTGGCTAGTTTGATACACTCACTCTTCCAAGTCCCAGATTATTCAAGAATCAAAGTTGTTTTGTCTTATCCTATAATCAGGGGTAATCCGGATCATGCTAAAAGCCGTCATCCTCTGCTCTTAATCATAGACAACGACTTTCGTAAGTTAATATTTTGGTCAAGGCTCTGGAAGTTTCCAGGACTTCAAAGAGTTTTCTTCCTGTAATCTGTGTCTAAAATATAACTTACCATAATTTTCTCATACATTTTAATCATGTTTGACCTTCAAAAATTTGTTGAAAATCCTAGCCATGAGCAATTAAAAGACTTAAAGAAAGATGAGTGGAAAAGCATTGCTACCTACTTCCAAATAGAAATTGAATCTCGTATGACAAAAGAGGTCTTAAAAAACACAATTATAGAGTCTTTAGTTCAAAGGGAAGTCCTGGGGACAGAGGCTATTGATGTTTTGACTCCTATGAGTTATTCCTTTCCTACTAGGGTTGATAATCCTTATTCAACTCATACTAAACAAGGACACAGTGACCCAGTGGAGATGGAAAGATTAAGATTAGAATATCAGCTTAAGATAGAACAATTAGCTCAAGAAAAGATAATGAGAACAGAACAATTAGCTCAAGAAGAAAGAATGAGAACAGAACAATTAGCTCAAGAAGAGAGAGTAAAAATGAAAGAATTACAAATAAGAGAGCTTGAAGCAAATGCAAATTCAAACCTTAGGGAAAAGGAAATTGAATTGAGAGAGAAATTAACTGCGTTTAAACCACACAAGGAAGCTGCTTTATTGCCTCAGTTTGATGAGAATGATGTGGATGGATTTTTAAACACATTTGAGCACATTGCCAAGAAAAATGAGTGGCCTGAACAACACTGGATATCAGTCTTGGTCCCAAAGCTGATCGGAAAAGCTCAGAGAGTTTATAATAGTTTTGATGATAAAAATGATTATAATGGTTTAAAGACTAGTATTCTTCGTGCATATTCAATTTCTCCTGATGGATATCGACAGAAGTTCAGAAAACATGTAAAATCAATTTCTCATACTTATGTGGAGTTTGCAAATGATAAATTAAGACAGTTTAAGAAATGGCTTGAAACAACTAACACCTCAACATTTTCAGACCTGGTTAATCTCATGGTTTTGGAAGAGTGGAAGAGTAAGTTGCCATTCACCATCCTGAAGCATGTGGAGGAGCAAGGACAGAGGGATCTCATGAAAGCAGCGGAGTTGGCTGACGCCTATGATTTATTGATGGGATCTCTAAATAACAGGAGTGGTTCCATCTCAGGTGTTAAGTACTCCTCTGGTGTAAGCTCCGGTATGGTGGGTGGTAAGCAGAGCTCTTCACACTTGATGCCTTGGACTCAAAATATCTCCAATATATCCTGTAGTTATTGCAAAAAGCCAGGTCATTCTATCCAGTCCTGCAAACACCCTAATTGTAAAACTTCAAAAAACATGTTTAACCCCAAAGAAAAATCTCCTCATGAAATTGAAAAGCCAGTAGTGACTTATGATTCAAATAAGCCTCATCAGAATTCCTTCCTTCCTTTTATGTTTCAGGGTACAGTCTCACTGAATAAAGATGATGAGTCATATCCCATTACTATCTTGAGAGATACTGGAGCATCTCAATCAATTTTGGTCAGAAATGCTATTCCTTGTGTATCTAGTGCCTTCACTGGGGAGAAGGTGATTTTGTCTGACTTTTCATCTAATCCCTCCTATCCCTTAGCTGAAGTTTATCTCCAGTGTGACCTTTTATCTGGAAATGTTAAAGTAGCTGTCAGAGAAGACCCTTTGCCAGTCAAGGGATCTCATCTGCTATTGGGAAATGATTTGGCAGGAGAACTCATTGTGCCTATGGTTTCAGTGGTTGAAAACCCTTTAACTGAGAGCCCAACTGAGATTCTAGATACTGTTGCTCCCCACTTATTTCCTCCTGTGTTGTAACTAGGTCACAGAAGGCTAAAAAGAACAAAATCAATCCATTACCACCACCTGCTCCCAAGGAATATCTGCTGGATCAGACTATCTCAAAAGAAAACCTAATTAAAGCTCAGAAGGCTGATCCATCACTTGCTACCCTGAGACATGCTGCAGTCGAAGGTAAAGACCTAAATACATTGCCTTGTTTTTACTTCCATGATGGCGTTTTGATGAGAGCTTATAGACCACCAGAACTAAAACATCTTGATACCTGGTCAGAAATCCACCAAGTTGTGATTCCCAAATCTGTCAGACAATCCATCCTTAAACTGGCTCATGACGGGATAGCTGGTCACCTAGGGGTCTTAAAAACTTACAAAAAATCCTACAACATTACTATTGGTCAGGTCTTAGAAAGGATGTTTCTACTTTTATAAAAACTTGTCATGTTTGTCAAGTGGCTGGTAAACCTAATGAACAGCTTAAGTCTGCTCCACTCCATGCAATTCCTGTAGTGACAGCACCTTTTGAAAAGGTAGTTATTGATTGTGTGGGACCTCTACCTAGGACAAAGAAAGGTAACCAGTACTTATTTACTATCATGGATACTGCAACAAGATACCCTGAAGTCTATCCCCTCAGAAATATCACCTCTAAAACTATAATGAAATCCCTGCTTCATTTGTTCACTGCATTTGGCATCCCTAAAGAAATCCAATCGGATCAAGGGACGAATTTTACCAGTAGGCTTTTCAAAAGTTATGGAGGAACTAGAGGTTAAACATGTCACTTCCTCGGCTTATCACCCACAATCCCAGGGCTGTTTAGAAAGGTTCCACCAGACCTTTAAATCAATGTTGAAAAAGTATTGCTTGGAAAACCACAAGGAATGGGATGAAGGCATAGACTTTCTTCTTTTTGCTATAAGGGAGTGTCCTCAGGAGTCTTTAGGATATTCTCCATTTGAGGTATTATATGGACGACAAATAAGGGGTCCCTTGAAGCTTCTGAAAGATCAGTGGTTTAACAGCACTACTCAAGAAAGTCCATCTGTATCTCACTATATTGATAATTTAAGATCTAGATTATCAGAAGTCAGAACGATTGCTAAAGATACCTTATTAAAGGCTCAGTGTAAAATGGAAAGACTTCAACATCCATCGTCTGTTGCACACAGTTACTCCCCAGGAGACAAGGTCTTGCTCTTTCTTCCCATTCCAGGTAGTCCCCTCAGGAGTAAATTCACTGGCCCATATGTAGTTGCCAAAAAACTATCAAAGTTGAATTATGTAGTACACACCCCAGATAGACGTAAAGACTCTCAACTTGTTCATGTGAATTTAATGAAACCTTATTTTACTAGATGCCCAGAGGAGCACTATGCAGAGAGAAATGAGATGAACCCTGTACTGTTTGTGGGAACGGAGCCAGAGCCAGAGCCAGAGACTTCAGACTTGACAAACCCAGAATTGGACCTACCCCAACCGTCCGGTAACCTACCTAACAGCATGATCATGGAATCTCTATGTGATTACCTATCAAGTTTGACCAACATACAAAAGGATGACCTAGAATTGTTATTGAAGTCTTATCCTGAAGTTACTGCTGATTTACCAGGGTTTTGTGGTCTCTTAAAACATGACATACGGTTGGTTAGCGATGCTACTAGTCCAATTAAACAGCCAGCATATCGTCTTAATCCTTTAAAAATGAAAGTAATGAAAAAGGAAGTTGAATTCTTAACTGCTAATCACCTTGCAGAACCAAGTTTTTCTCCTTGGGCTTCCCCATGCCTTTTAGTTCCAAAACCCGATGGAAGCCACAGGTTCTGTACAGACTATCGTAAAGTCAATAAGGTCACTGTCTCTGACTCTTATCCCCTACCACTCATAGAGGACTTAATAGATTGCATAGGAAACTCCGAATTTATTAGCACAATAGATCTCCAAAAAGGCTATTACCAGATAGGTATGACAGACAGAGCTAAACTAATATCTGCTTTCATAACCCCATTTGGGTTATATCAGTACACTGTAATGCCATTTGGGTTATCTAATGCTCCGGCCACATTCCAGAGGATCATCAACTTCATCACACAGGATTTGGTTGGGACTTCAGCTTATCTGGATGACCTTGTGGTGATGGCTGACCAGTGGGACGAACACCTGACACGTCTCCATGCCCTCTTCAACAAACTAAAAGAAGTAGGATTTACCATCAACTTAGCTAAATCTACTTTTGGAGACTCTACAGTAACATATCTTGGACATGTTGTGGGACAGGGGCAAGTTCTACCGAAGGAGGCCAATGTGGAAGCAGTTCTAGCGTTCCCAACTCCAACCACCAGAAAGGAAGTCATGAGGTTTTTGGGGATGGCCGGTTTCTATCGTCGTTTTTGTAAGAACTTCTCCAGTGTTGCAGCTCCACTGACTGATCTCACCGCACTTCGAACCCCCATCAAGTGGACCTCTGCCTGCGAGACTGCCTTTCAACGTCTGAAAACTTTTCTTGCCAGCAGACCTGTCCTCAGAACTCCTGACCACTCGCAACCTTTCCATCTTCATATCGATGCTAGTGGAGTTGGGGTTGGTGCTGTTTTGCTGCAAACCAACCCAGTGAGTGGTGTTCTCCATCCTATTGCCTACTATTCGTCGAAGCTGAAAGGACATCAACGGGGCTACTCCACAATTGAGAAAAAGGCTCTAGCTCTCGTGCTAGCAATCAAGAAGTTCGAGTGCTATCTTCGCCACCATCCTCATCCTACTACTGTCTTTACGGACCACAATCCTCTTGTATTTCTCCAGACTATGAAGAATTCCAATCAACGGATTCTACGATGGGCCCTGCTTGTTCAGCCATTTAATCTTCAAGTTCAGCATATAAGGGGTGTTGACAACATTCTCGCGGATACCCTGTCGAGACATCCCATCGAGGCTACAGAGTAATCTACCTCCTTCGTGCTTCCACTGCGTAGGTCTTTGTGGGGGAGGTGTTACGGCTATAATTATTACTCCTCCGCCTCATCCCTCGTGAAATGGAAAGACTTCAACATCCATCGTCTGTTGCACACAGTTACTCCCCAGGAGATAAGGTCTTGCTCTTTCTTCCCATTCCAGGTAGTCCCCTCAGGAGTAAATTCACTGGCCCATATGTAGTTGCCAAAAAACTATCAAAGTTGAATTATGTAGTACACACCCCAGATAGACGTAAAGACTCTCAACTTGTTCATGTGAATTTAATGAAACCTTATTTTACTAGATGCCCAGAGGAGCACTATGCAGAGAGAAATGAGATGAACCCTGTACTGTTTGTGGGAACGGAGCCAGAGCCAGAGCCAGAGACTTCAGACTTGACAAACCCAGAATTGGACCTACCCCAACCGTCCGGTAACCTACCTAACAGCATGATCATGGAATCTCTATGTGATTACCTATCAAGTTTGACCAACATACAAAAGGATGACCTAGAATTGTTATTGAAGTCTTATCCTGAAGTTACTGCTGATTTACCAGGGTTTTGTGGTCTCTTAAAACATGACATACGGTTGGTTAGCGATGCTACTAGTCCAATTAAACAGCCAGCATATCGTCTTAATCCTTTAAAAATGAAAGTAATGAAAAAGGAAGTTGAATTCTTAACTGCTAATCACCTTGCAGAACCAAGTTTTTCTCCTTGGGCTTCCCCATGCCTTTTAGTTCCAAAACCCGATGGAAGCCACAGGTTCTGTACAGACTATCGTAAAGTCAATAAGGTCACTGTCTCTGACTCTTATCCCCTACCACTCATAGAGGACTTAATAGATTGCATAGGAAACTCCGAATTTATTAGCACAATAGATCTCTATTACCAGATAGGTATGACAGACAGAGCTAAACTAATATCTGCTTTCATAACCCCATTTGGGTTATATCAGTACACTGTAATGCCATTTGGGTTATCTAATGCTCCGGCCACATTCCAGAGGATCATCAACTTCATCACACAGGATTTGGTTGGGACTTCAGCTTATCTGGATGACCTTGTGGTGATGGCTGACCAGTGGGACGAACACCTGACACGTCTCCATGCCCTCTTCAACAAACTAAAAGAAGTAGGATTTACCATCAACTTAGCTAAATCTACTTTTGGAGACTCTACAGTAACATATCTTGGACATGTTGTGGGACAGGGGCAAGTTCTACCGAAGGAGGCCAATGTGGAAGCAGTTCTAGCGTTCCCAACTCCAACCACCAGAAAGGAAGTCATGAGGTTTTTGGGGATGGCCGGTTTCTATCGTCGTTTTTGTAAGAACTTCTCCAGTGTTGCAGCTCCACTGACTGATCTCACCGCACTTCGAACCCCCTCAAGTGGACCTCTGCCTGCGAGACTGCCTTTCAACGTCTGAAAACTTTTCTTGCCAGCAGACCTGTCCTCAGAACTCCTGACCACTCGCAACCTTTCCATCTTCATATCGATGCTAGTGGAGTTGGGGTTGGTGCTGTTTTGCTGCAAACCAACCCAGTGAGTGGTGTTCTCCATCCTATTGCCTACTATTCGTCGAAGCTGAAAGGACATCAACGGGGCTACTCCACAATTGAGAAAGAGGCTCTAGCTCTCGTGCTAGCAATCAAGAAGTTCGAGTGCTATCTTCGCCACCATCCTCATCCTACTACTGTCTTTACGGACCACAATCCTCTTGTATTTCTCCAGACTATGAAGAATTCCAATCAACGGATTCTACGATGGGCCCTGCTTGTTCAGCCATTTAATCTTCAAGTTCAGCATATAAGGGGTGTTGACAACATTCTCGCGGATACCCTGTCGAGACATCCCATCGAGGCTACAGAGTAATCTACCTCCTTCGTGCTCAGTGTTAAATACTCCCCATGGATCGTAATAAATGGTGGAGGGGGCGCCCGGGATTGAACCGCCTCATCCCTCGTGAACTCCCATCTTTTGACTGAAGTCAAGCACTCGTCCACCTCACGCTACCAGCGCTCCATCTGTTGACTGGATTTGATACTACTAGTTTCCCAACATGTCACCTGACTTTCCCTCCCTTTTTCTGTGTGAAGCGAGGTTGCCTGATTATCTGGTTTCCCGCGCAAGTTCAGTTCACACTCATCCTCTGCCCTGGGAATATCTTAGTGAACCACTCCTGACCTTTACCTGGAAGCCTGTGTTATAGGGAACCCATCTTCAACGCCTTCTTTTGCTGTAAACCATGAGTATCAGTTTTCTCCTTGCATTAGTTCATTAATCTTCTGATGGTGAATGGCTTTAGGTATTTATATTGTTTTTTTCTTAGGTTTAGTTAGGTTTAGGGTTGTAATTATTGTATGTTTAGTTTGTTAAATTAAATGAATAATCAACCAAATGAAGGGGGTGAGGGAGGGCCTGAAAGGGTGCTTACAGGGGGTGGTTAAGGGAGGCGGTAATATCTCAGACCGCCACCAAGCTACACCCAGCAAACAAGCGGCCAGAATATCCTGATAAAGTGTTAATGGAGCCCCGGGTGGGGGGGGGGAGTGAGGGGTGGAGGTAAGGAGGGTGATGAGAGAGGGGTGGAGGTAAGGAGGGTGATGAGAGAGGGGTGGAGGTAAGGAGGGAGATGAGAGAGGGAAGGATGTAAAGAGGGAGATGAGAGAGGGGTGGAGGTAGAGAGGGAGATGAGAGAGGGAAGGATGTAAAGAGGGAGATGAGAGAGGGGTAGAGGATAAGTGGAGAAATGTAGGAAAGAATGTAAAAATGCAGTGGAGGAGGAGAGAGAAGGGTGGGAGTGAGAAGGGAGGGAAAGAGAGAAAAGGGAGGGTAAGGAATTGAGGAGTTAAGAGAGGATCGGAAAGATGAAAAGTAAAGGCTTGGGGGGGAGGGAAGGGGAGAGACAGGAGGGGAGAGGAGGGAAGATACTGAGAAAGGAAAGGAGAGGAGAGAAGGGAGGGGAGGGGAGGAGACAGAAGGGAAACGAGTGGAGAGAAGGGGTGGGATGGAAGGAATGCAGAAGACGTGATGGGAAGAGAAAGAAAGGGGAAAGGGCTGAAAGGTAGAGGAGAGGAAAGAAAAAAGGGAAGGGATAGAAAGTGAGAAGAGAAGGGAGGGGATTAGAAGGGAGAGGAGGAAAAAAGGGAGGAGATAAGGAAGAAAATGAGGCAAGAAGGAAAGATAGACAGATGGGTAGAGGCGAGAGGGTTTCGAAAGGGTTGAGAAAGACGGGGAGGAGGAGGAAGAGGGGATACGAGAAGTGTAGGAGGGCAGAAGTCGAGAAGAAAGCTAAGTAGACGAGACGAGTGGAGAAGAAAAGAAAGAACTAGAGAAAGAAGGTGTAAATAGGATGAAATAGGGAGAAGAAAAGTGGAAGAATTGAAAAGACAGAGGGAAAGATTACGTTAGGGTAAGCAACAGAAAATATATGGGTGCTCAAGACTCAAGAGAAGGGAGCGAGGAGGAGTGAAGAGATGGAAGAGGGAGAGAGTAATAAGAAATGTAAATATGAAACGAAAAAAAAAAGATGGAGGATTTTTGCTATGAGAATGCAAGAGAGAGAAAGCATGGTGTGGAGAAACCCCCAGTTTTGTACAGTAATTTCTAAAGCATATGATAACTATACAGTAATTCATGTCTGCCCCTTCCGTATCGTTGCTCACTACGCTCTGTAATGTGGGATGCAGGCTAATCACATCTAGCAAGATAAGATGTTCTGTAAATTGCCGCATAAAATAGGGTCTTTTTTACGCCTCCCACTTACATACGACTAAAGAGAAAAGAAAAATGTAGTTTAAAGGAAGGAAGAACTAGGAAACGAAATGAGAACGTAAAGGGAGGAAAGGAGGAGAGGAAAAAGCGGAGGAGAGAGGAGGAGGAATGATTTTATGAACAGGGGTAGGATTAGAAAACAGTTTAAGACAAGAGACGAGGAAATGAGAAAGAAGACCTTGGGAACTAAGTGGGAATATTAAACAAAAGCATTCAGGGGCCGAAAGCTAATCGACCGCCAAGATATGTTGTTGGCAATGATACAAGCTACCTACAAACCAAATCTGAAGAAAGGTCGCAAAACTCTACGGAAGTCAGTCACCGCGTTTCACAAAAGCCAATCCCTATTAAAAAAATAAGCGGTATATTTATGGCGGCTGGCATTCGGTCGTCCTTGATCAAATCATCACCAAAACTATTAGGCCTCCTCACATCCACATGGTTGCTGTTTCCTGAATGTATCTATCTATCTATCTTGCCAGATGCCATAATCCCGTAAGGGGTGGTCACAAAAAAAATCGCCTCCATGTCTTCCTGTCCCCCGCCATTTCATTGCCCTCCCCCCAGCGCACACCCCCGTCTCTCATATACCTCTCCACTCTATCCCTCCATCTCATCATTGGCCTGTCCTTCCCTCTTCCCCCCTCCACTTCACTCACATACACACTCCTCGTTAGTCTCTCGTTCTCCATCCTCCCCACATGACTAAACCACCTCAGTGTATTTCTCCTAACCCTTTCTATCACATCCACATCCACACCACAATGCTCCTTCACTTCCTTATTTGTCAGTCTGTCTCTCCAGGTAACTCCACAAGCTCCTCTCAAATAACTCATTTCCACTGCTGTCACTTGTGTCCTTTCAACAAGGTCCAAGCTTCACTTCCATATGTTAGAGTTGGTATCACAATACTATCATGCAGCAACTTTTTTTTTACTTCCATGCTCACATCTTATTTCTTATCACTGCTTTCAAGGAACCAGCAATCTTTCTTCCTTGTTGCAACCTTTCAAGCACTTCATCCTCCAAACTTCCATTCTTACTCATCACACTACCCAAGGACTTAAACGCACTCACATTTTCCATTTCCTCCTCATTCAGCCTCACCGTATGTTCAATTACTTCATTTCTCACGAAGATCATAACTTTACTCTTCCCTACATTCACCTTTAGATTCCGCTTCTTACACACTCTCCCAGACTCATTCATCAAGCCTTGCAGTACCCCTTCGTCGTCACAGCTTTTTAAGATAATGTGGCAACACTCACACACACACACACACACACACACACACACACACACACACACACACACACACACACACACACACACACACACACACACACACACACACACACACACACACACACACACACACACACACACACACACACACACACACACACACACACACACACACACACACACACACACACACACACACACACACACACACACACACACACACACACACACACACACACACACACACACACACACACACACACACACACACACACACACACACACACACACACACACACACACACACACACACACACACACACACACACACACACACACACACACACACACACACACACACACACACACACACACACACACACACACACACACACACACACACACACACACACACACACACACACACACACACACACACACACACACACACACAGACACAGACACACACACACACACACACACACACACACACACACACACACACACACACACACACACACACACACACACACACACACACACACACACACACACACACACACACACACACACACACACACACACACACTATATCGCTTCGCATTGCTAAAGGGGATGCGATAGTGTAGGGACAAGAGGGAAAAGTGAGGTAGGAGAAATGAGAGAGAGAGAGAGAGAGAGAGAGAGAGAGAGGGAGGGAGGGAGGGAGGGTGGAGGGGAGTATAAACTGAGAGAAGGAGAGTGTAATATAAGAATTTAGGAGTAAAGAAAAGGGACAGGAAGTTAAGAGGGATGGAAGAGATGGAGAAGAACAGAGAAAAAATGAGTCAGATGAAACTTAAACAAGGAGAAACAAGGACGAAATTTGGTTGTGAAATATAAGAGTGCATGAGTTAAGACGAGGAGAGCACTAGCAGGAGAAGGGAGAAGGGAGAAAGAACACGATGAGAGATGGGCATGAATGGAGGCAAAGAAGAGATTAGAAGATAGGAGAGAGTTTGGAAAAATGGGGAGAACACGATCAGGATGGCTATAAATGGAGGAAATGAGTTGGAAGGACGCAGAAGGGAGAGGAAAGTAAGGAATGTGTATGTAAGCTTGGGACGTTGGCTGGCTTTTTGGTCATAACTGCCCATCTGGTCTGGGTCGGTAGTCACAAGTGGTAACATTATAGTGTTATAATATCCATCTATTTATCTACCTATGTGTGTGTGTGTGTGTGTGTGTGTGTGTGTGATGGGGGGGGGGGTTGTCAGAATGTAATACTGGATATATTCTTGCCGGGTCGGGATTGGGGTCGGGGGCGATGACCGCTCTCTTAAACTCCCAGGTGTAGTTTCTGTGCTTCAGGTTGAGTACATATGGTGTCTGTGACCATATATATATATACATAGCCATCTATCTGTCTATCTATATTATCTGTCTGTGTAATATATCTACTTAGCTATATTATCTACGTATCTCTATATCTATATATCTATATGTCTATGTTATAATCCACCCACCCACAACCCACCATCTACTCAACTATACTCCACCAACACCACTTCATCCACACCTCCGTCCCACTTACACCACACCACTATCACTACCACACACAAGTTTGCTCTCTCAACTCAAACTTTTGGCACATTTTGTAACCGTTGGGATCTGTCTGCATGGGCAGGTTTTATCCCTATTTACGTTTTCGCCTGGTTTGCCAGAAAATGCATAATAGTGTTTCCAGCTACGGGACATCGCCCCCTGACGTGGTCCTGGGATATTGACACTGACATGGATTTCACTGAGCACTTGGCTACTGTGTGTGTGTGTGTGTGTGTGTGTGTGTGTGCGTGTGTGTGTGTGTGTGTGTGTGTGTTTCATCATCATCATCATCATCGGGATCACGATAGCATCTTAGTAATGCAGTCATCTGTTACGTTAATAAACAGCCATTGGTCTTACATGTGTAGGGAATGGAGAATGAGAGGCTAAGAGAGTATGTATGGGTGAGGTGGAGGGGGAAAAGGGAAGGGAAAGACCGAGGATGAGGTAGTATGATGAGGTGGAGAGATATATTAGTAGAAAGGAGTGTGGATTGGAGGAAAGGGCAACCTGACGGCGGGGGACAGGGCAACGTAGAGGCGACTCGTTTGAGGCTAACCCCTTCCTGGATTGAGGCGTCTACCTGTGGATAGGGAAATAAACAGAGAGATAGATAGGCATTTTCAAGTCATCATTCATTCATCATCCAATCCTATGTTGCCACATGAGTTTAGGAGCCCGGGGCTAGCCAAGTTGGTCCTGACATTTAAGATGAGAGTGACCAGGCTCAATCCCTGAGTAGCATTACGCGAGCAGTAAACCCCAACCACCCCTTCGATATAAACCTGCCCAGGCTCAGTCCGAGTGGAACGCCTTGGTTACCCACTAAACCACCAGTCGCCGTATTTCAGTTATGTGGTTACCACCCAACGTAGTAACTGGTTTCCTGGTATACAGGAAACCATTTAGCTTGTCACTCAGTGTAGAGTCAACCGTAGACAGAAGGAAGCATAGAGAATGAAGGAAAGAAAGACAGAAGAGGAAGGAAGGAAAAATGGACGGAAGAGAGGAAAGGGCAGTCACCCTAGAGCAGCACTGCATTGAGTGAAGTAATGGGTGAAATTTTTTGAGATATTATCCAGTAACATTTTCTTTACGTGTGGACATGTTCCTGCTGTATCTGTTAATAAAGCATACAGGTGAGACTTATTTAGCATGAAATACACCACATACATGAACACGTAACTGAATCCATTCACTCCAATAACCTATTTACCAACACAATAGCCCGCCCCCGGCTACACCCTCCAGTGGTCATCCCCCCACCCACCTATTTACCCTCATGGGTATGTTAACATCCATGGACCCATTTTCCTCCATGGACCTATATTAGCCCATGGGTCTATTTTAACCATGGACCTATTATCCCTCATGGACCTACTTTCTCCCTTGGACCCATTTACCCCGTGGACCTATTTTCCCAATGAATCTACTTTCCAAATGGACTTATTTCTCCCATGGATCATTTTACCTTTTGGACCTATTTCTCCCATGGATCTATTTCCCCATAGCTTTATTTTCTCTCATGGCACCATTTTTTCCATATCTGTTTTCTGCCATGAACCTCTTTTTGCCCCCCAGAGACCTATTCTCCTTCCATTAACCTGTTTTTCCCTCTATGGACCTATTTTACCCATGAACCTCTTTCCGTTTGACCGATTTTTCCAGAAGACCTATTTTCCCCGTAAACCCATTTTCTCTCCATGGGTGGCCTGAACACCGAATCCCCACATGGACCTGTCTTCTCTCTTGGAACTATTTCATCTTTCTTCTTTTATTTATTCATGTAGTTGTTTTTTAAACCATTGGTCTTATTTTTCGACATAGACCAATTTCCCCAGAGGCCAAACACCATGGTCCTGTTGTCGTACATAGATCAGTTCTAGCCACGAATATGTGTATCCTATAGATCTGTTTCCAGTGGACCATTTTTCCCCCATCCACCCACCCACAAATCCATACACTGCCGCTCTCGTAGCGTCGCGTCGTAAGCCCTTCTCTTGCTTCATCCTCCGGGAAGCAGTACATCCACCCACCCACTCAACACACCCCGACACAAAGCACATCCACCCGCCCACCCTCCCGGCCACCACATCTGCTCACCCACCAACCTTACCCACACCATCCACTCGGCCTATCCTGCCTGTCAACCCACCCACCCACTCTACCCACCATGCCTGCAACCCACCCACCCACTCAGCCCACCCTGCTTGTCAACCCACCCGCCTAGTGCCTACCCTCCATGTGAATCCACCTACCCACTCTGCCCAACTTGCCTGTTAACCTACCCACCCACTCTGCCCAACAGCTCGTCAACCTACCCACCCACCGACCTTCCAAATCAGTCCATCCACCCACCCCGCCTTGCCCACTAACTCCCTCCATCCCACCCTGCCCAGTAACTCCATCCACCACACCCTGCCCACCAGCCCCATCCATCACACCCCTCTCACCCACCCACCCATCCCACACCACCCGTCCAGCCTGCCCATCTAGCTCACCCACTCTGCCGACCCTGGCCATTCATCCATCTTGCCCGGCAGAATGGCTTGCAAGTTTACACACACACACACACACACACACACACACACACACACACACACACACACACACACACACACACACACACACACACACACACACACACACACACACACACACACACACACACACACACACACACACACACACACACACACACACACACACACACACACACACACACACACACACACACACACACACACACACACACACACACACACACACACACACACACACACACACACACACACACACACACACACACACACACACACACACACACACACACACACACACACACACACACACACACACACACACACACACACACACACACACACACACACACACACACACACACACACACACACACACACACACACACACACACACACACACACACACACACAGGGCGGGGAGGGGGAGCGCAGCTTCTTTCATAGTATAGAATAATACTACATCCTGCGATTTCATTCCCTTCAGAAATGATCTCTCTCTCTCTCTCTCTCTCTCTCTCTCTCTCTCTCTCTCTCTCTCTCTCTCACTGAATAGGTTAAAGGAGGCTGTATGTACACCCTCCAGTAAAAAAATAAAAATGGCAATTTAATTAAAATCGTCTGAAGAGACCATGGAAGAAGGAAAAAAAAAACACATTGAATGGTCTTAGGAAATAACATCATCAGCGATCATTGTGAAACTATCGAATGCCTGGGTACATGACTGTATAGGCAATGTATCGTTAGTACGAAGACACGTGTATGCATACAGAAATTATAGCATTTAAACTATCTTAGTAAATTCCTTCAATATCACAGAGCCGTCAGTGAACTGGATGTATAAAGCAAATTCTGTAGGTGTGCCTTGATTTCACAGCGCCTTGTGTTGCTCGAGTGAAAGAACAATACCCTGATATTAGCCAGAATTATTGTAATAATACAGGTGTCGGCCAGATATCGACCTGGAGAGGGTCAAGTTGGGCTGAAGCTGTTGCATCTCCATAGTCAGCATTGGACGCCCTTGATCAGCAGAGAGAAATATTATCAAACAAACGATGTTGAAGAACTATACAAATTCTCTCCACTTTACTCTCACGAAAAAAACTATGATGTCTGAATCAGTATAAAACCCATTAACTCTGTCATTTCTATCTGTTCATATTCTGGCAAATACCAGACGATATTTGTCAGCTGAGAGAATTCCTAGCGGTCAAGAAGCATTTCAAGCATACGATTTTTTTTTTAATCGACTCATGAGAAAATGGAATAAATATTTGGGTCACTTAAAAATCCAGTGTGTCACCCAGCTCAATCTCACTGTCTGTATTTTGTTATGGTAGTCCATTGACACAGTAATGATTTGAGTATCTTTGCTGTAGATTGTGCACCCTCTCTCTCTCTCTCTCTCTCTCTCTCTCTCTCTCTCATAGGGCCCATATGCATCCATATATACATGCATACAGCCTTACAGGTATATTATATATAGGCCTGTACATAGATACATATATACATACATACTCATACACTCACAGTAACTGCATACATACTTCATAGGGTCAGTTGCTTACCCGCGGTCGACGGGTCTGCTGGGCCAGGCTTGACCGTGGTTAAACAACATCAAAACAACATATTCAATACATAAATACTGCATGCATAGAATTACACATACATGTGTTTAGGTAGGTGGAGAGATGGATGGGTAGCAAGAGAACGATAGATGCGGTGTGTGTGTGTGTGTGTGTGTGTGTGTGTGTGTGTGTGTGTGTGTGTGTGTGTGTGTGTGTGTGTGTGTGTGTGTGTGTGTGTGTGTGTGTGTGTGTGTGTGTGTGTGTGTGTGTGTGTGTGTGTGTGTGTGTGTGTGTGTGTGTGTGTGTGTGAGAGAGAGAGAGAGAGATGAACGATTGTAGCAGTAAGAGAGGTAGGCTGGAGAGGGAACTAGTTGTCAGTTTCCTCTCTCTCTCTCTCTCTCTCTCTCTCTCTCTTGTTGTTTCCCACATTTTCCCGTAATTCCCTTTTCAGATTTTCGACACAGTTTCATTTCGTTTTCTTGCACCAAACATTCCAGTCTTTCCCAATTATTTTCATCGTCCTCCAGTCCCAAAGCTTATCCACTGATTGATTTTCAGTATTATGGTAGGTGGAGGCGGTCACCATCCACTCACCCAATGTAGTGCAACCTTCAGGCGAGTGAGGCTGGTCATCCTTGCCTTATATGTCAGGACTAAGTACCTTAGCCCTCTACGCTCCTGATGGGACTAAAAAGGGTTGAGTGATGATGATGATATGATGATAACGATGATGATAATGATGATGATATCATGATGACGATGATGATGATGATGATTGATGATTATGATGATGATTTACTGTAGTCATCCTTTTTTTTTTTTTATCTTTGGTCATTTTCACATTTTTTCGAAACCTGATTTCTTTTTCAGAATCCAGTTTCATCCTTCCCATTCTACATTCACTTTCTCGAAAATGCACACGCAATATTGCCCCAAATTCGTTTTCGCTTTTTGAATGTATATATTGTAAATCAATGTCTTTCACTTTTGTTTTTTGGTTTTTTACTTATACTCCTTTATTCAGTTTTTCTTAGTATTTCCCACCCTTATAATATAATCCATTATTATATTATTTACCCTTTGCATTTTACCAGACATTTTCCCTGTCATTATTTTTGGCATGTTTCTTCCTGCTAATTCGCCTTTCCTACTTTCTCCCCTCTACAGTTTTGCATATATTTTAAAACGCTGTTGTTTTTGCGCAGTGGTGTGTGTGTGTGTGTGTGTGTGTGTGTGTGTGTGTGTGTGTGAGAGAGAGAGAGAGAGAGAGAGAGAGAGAGATGAAAAGACAGAAAGAGTTCGAGTATGTGAATGACAGAAGTACAGTTAACCTGCAACAGATACCGTAAAGTCTCCCTTACATTTCTTCTTTCCATCTGACCCGCATCCTCCGTTGTTCGTTTTTCTTTTTTTCCTAACACACCCTTTTTCTTCCGTACCCTTCCCCCTCACCATCTCAACCCCGTCTCCGTCCATTCCTCTCTAATTTTGCTTCCATCTTCTATATTCTTAACTCCATGCCCTGATCATCATCATCTGTCCTCCGGTTAATCTGCCACGCACTCACCCCTCCCACTCTAATGCATCAAGTCGTCCATCTCCCCCCACTCCATTTTCTGTCCTCTCTTACCCACCTTGTAATCTCTCTCTCTCTCTCTCTCTCTTCCATTTACCCGTCTCCTCCATCCTTTCTCCCTTATATGCCTCCTGTTCATTCCACATCGCTCTCGTATCCCTTATCCTCCCCCATTCTCCTTTCTTCTATTCCCTATCCATACTTTTCTTCCATTTCCCATCCCTCTGCTCACCACCCTTACCTGCGACACTCTTTCCTGGCCCAAAGGATCCAATCTTCCATTCCTCCTCTTTTCCTGTTCCAGCTGTCCTCTTTCCCTTTTTCTTTCATTCATCAGTTTTCCATCTCTCGCTCATCCCATCTCCATTCCCCTTTCTTCCCTCTCACCCTCAGTTCCCTATCTATCCCCCCCTTCTTCCTCCCTTCCTCTCTCCCAATTCCCCATGCCGTCTGCCGACCCCCCTAATCCGCCACACCCTCTCCATCCCACTCCATCCCATCCAGTCTTCCAATTCACCCTCCTGTCCCATCAACTAGACTGCCATCCTATTCGCTCGTTCGTCATGTAGTTCCACCCCCCCCCCTTCAAGAAAAAAAAAAAATCACCATCATTTAGCTTTCCTTCATGTTTTAGTTTTTTTTTTTTTTTCTTACCTTTTTACACGAGCGGTAGTAGCGCCGTTTTTCTCCGTCCAAGAGAATC
>NC_136954.1:45920711-46228211 GCF_032717465.1 Coenobita brevimanus | reverse complement strand
AGTCAGTGCTACGACGTACATTCGAGGTCGGCATTAATTATAGCACACGATTATGGTCGGCAAGTTGAGAATCCTTGTGCAAACTTGGGTCTTCCATAGCCTCAAGTCGCCTCTGCAGAGTTCTCACTTCCCCCTTAACCTACAATACAATACTTATATTAGTACCGGAAAGCTGAGAATCCTTGTGCAAACTTGGGTCTTCCATAGCCTCAAGTCGCCTCTGCAGAGTTCTCACTTCCCCCTTAACCTACAATACAATACTTATATTAGTACCGGAAAGCTGAGAATCCTCGTGCAAACTTGGGTCTTCCATAGCCTCAAGTCGCCTCTGCGGAGTTCTCTCTCCCCCTTAACCTACAATACAATACTTATATTAGTACCGGAAAGCTGAGAATCCTTGTGCAAACTTGGGTCTTCCATAGCCTCAAGTCGCCTCTGCGGAGTTCTCTCTCGAACTTCCCCCTTAACCTACAATACTTATATTAGTATCGGGAAGCTGAGAATCCTTATGCAAACTTGGGTCTTCCATAGCCTCAAGTCGCCTCTGCGGAGTTCTCTCTCGAACTTCCCCCTTAACCTACGGTACATATATTAGTACCGGGAAGCTGAGAATCCTTATGCAAACTTGGGTCTTCCATAGCCTCAAGTCGCCTCTCAACTTCCCCCTTAACCTACGGTACATATTATGTATGTACAGGCCCCGGACATAATGTGTCCTGTGGGGCCAATGGGCGAGACGTCAGGTCTGCACCCACTTCACCACTACCCTGTCTCTCAACTGTCTCAGAGATTACAGGTGTGGTTACAAATGGCACAGGAAGGCATGTCCCTGATTAGTGGTGATACTTTGGCACACACTACAGGAACGGACAAAACTATCTATGTCGCGTCCCATCCCTGGCCAGAAAAAGTCAGCTCGGATATGGCCCTGGGTCTTCCTTTTGCCCAGGTGACCTCCTGAGGCTGGACAATGACCCCATTGTAACACTGCTGGGCGGTACTGGGCGGGAACGACAAACTGCAGTCGAACCTCGCCCTCGGGTGTTCGTGACTCACGGTAGAGCCGTCCTTGTTTGCGAAGGAACTTGGCTCGACCTCCCCGTGAATACTTAATCACTCGACCCTTTTGTTTGTTCCGCACGGTAGCAAGTGTCGGGTCAGAATGTTGTTCTTGCACAACAATTTGACTACACATCAGATCTTGCGGCGATTCAATGATCACTGGGGTGACACAGTCTGGAGCCTCAGTCATGGCTCGTGTTACCGCAGCAGCCGAAGTCTGAGTAGCGTCATCATCGGAGCAACTATCCTTGACTCCATTAATATTGCCTACTATACAGTCAAATAGAGGCTCTGGCATGACAACTGCAAGTGTCGTACCAGTATAAAATGAAGATGCCACCTGGATACATGCCTCAGGGAACAATCTCACTGATCCATCAATAAGCTTTGCATGGATCTGTCGACCTGTATACTGTTCAGGCCGAACCAAACTCTGCTTAACAGAGCAACCTGAGGAACCATTGTCTCTCAGGACCTTCACAGGAATGTCTCCCACAAACCCTTGCTGAACAAGGAAGGTACTGTCACCTGTGGGAGGGCCTGTGGAGGAAGCAGCTAGCCACTCATGAGGCTGCTGAATTGATGCGGCGAACATTGTGCCTTGAGAATTACATACTTGGGAAGATGGAACATTGGCCATCTGTGGAGGGGGGTTCACTGTCACTGTGGGACTAGTGAACTGTGGGGAAGTACCCACACTGGTAGGGACGTGACCACCAGGCTGCTGCTGAGGAATGAAGGCTGCATTCGCTTCCTGCCTCTTTTGAGCTGGTGGTGAAAAACTTTGTCCCGACGGTCGGTTGCGTGGCTGATACTGCTGTTGGTTAGAGTACTTGTTGTACCTCTTCCACTCAGGTTTCTGAGTGTTTTGTCCCTGGTCCTTCCACTGCGGTTTTGGACCTTGGCCATTACTCTGAGAATGGCCTTGGTGCTGGGATTCAGTCTGAGACGGCTTCCCAGACTTGGCAGTATCTTTTCTGCTCCAGGTGTTTTGCTTACGAGCTTGATACCCGTATGCAGTAAAGAATGCGTCAGCCTTCTCTGCCATTTGGCTGGCATCTTTCACCTGGCAGATCTTAAGCTGTGCTATGAGCTCAGCAGGCCACGACCTCTCTAGCTGTGTACGCAGCATAAGGTCAGTTATCCCCTCACGCGTGGAAGGAGTTTCATCTTTCTCCATCCACTCATTTAAGTAAGCTGTGAGACGATCAAGGAACTGAACAGCTGTCTCCTTGTCTTGGAGACGAGCTCGCATGAACTGAACTTTGGCGTCGTCTACTGTGAGACCATACGCCTTAATGAGTGCAGCTTTCATCATCTCATATGTGAGATTGTCTCCACGAATTCTGTGGAGAATATCGAGGGCAGGGCCCTCAAATAGGCTAAGAAACTGAAGCCGCTTAGCTGCCTCATCCAGTTGATATAAGTCTGCCATGTCCTCAAAACGAGCTATGTACGGCTCGATTCGCTCGCTTTCCTTGTATGAAGGAAGCTTGATGCGTGGGGTCGCCAGGACATGTGCAGGAAGAACGCTCGTGGAGCTTGGACCAACTGCACCAGACGTGTCTGAAGCCAAGGAATCTCGCTTGAGCTTCAGCACTTCAAGTTCATGTTCTCGTTCTTTGTCTCGTTGTTCACGCTCGTATTCGCGCTGTTCTCGCTCTTGTACTAACTCGAGCTCGCGTTGTTTCTGCTCGTGTTCGCGCTGTTCTCGCTCGTATTCGCGCTGAATCCTACGCTCTTCACGAGCATCTTTCTCACGTTCTTGCTCGTAATTGAACCGTGAGAGAACGTAACTCTGTATTTTCTCTGGGTCTGTGAGACCCATATCTTTGGCTTCCTGTACAAATACAGCGGTAGCCATGGCGCTAATTTATTAAGCAACCCGAAATAAAGTACTGACTGCTTAGCGACGAATACTAATAAACAAAAGTAAAGAGTACAGACACAAGCTAGTGGTGACCAGTCTTATCCAGTTAACTGGCAAAGAATAAATCAAAAATGTAAATGACTGGGAAGACTCAATAATAAACACAATGGTACGGCGACTTCCCAGAAGCGAATAAAATTGTCTGGCGTTACCAAAAATAAACTAGAGTTAAGTACTCTATTGATTAATAAAGCAAAAACTCACTTGCTAAATTAACGGTAAACACCAGTAAGCTTGTGCCTATAAACTTTAATGATAAATACCTAAATATGAATGAGTGAGCACTATCTCGTGAATAGCTTTAGAGCTAGGAGTTAATATCCTGGAATGAGGTCGCCAATTGTCACGGGGTTTTTATAATATCACGGTAATTTTGAAATATATAGTTAAATATTATTTAAATTGATAATATTCAATAATATTGAAGAGCAGAGACAATGGTTGTCTTGCTACATCAAGCAACGATTACTTTACGTTGGCTTAGCACGATTCTCTGAGAACGAGAATTTATAAACTTCCTCAACAGTACACAGCAGAGACTAATTACTCACAATTGCTGACTTACTGTACTGTTAGCCTCTGGAGAAAGTTACATCACCCCTGACAATAAATAACTAATACTAATAATAATAACATCAGGTTCTTGCTGATGCATTAACTCCTGGCACAACGGATTTTAAGTTAATACAAGACTGGTCTAAGTACCAGTTATGAATAGTAAAACGTTTATGCAAGCTAGGAGCTATATGGAAAATAAGCTTAATTATGGAGAAATGAAACAAGATTTTTACTCTACATTAAGCTCAAGAAATAGAACTGTTAAATTTATTAATCACAAAAATAAATTTAACATTACATTTCAAATCAAATTAAATGAGACGCACTCGCTCACTCACACAGAAGCTAAATACTTACGCCTAGGGAAAAACACCTTAACTAAGCTCTTAAAACTACAAAATACACAAAAGAAATACCAGTCGATGAATGCTATGTATCACCACTAAGGTGGGAGGACTGGATTAACTGTCTCAGTGGAGCTTGGGTGCTAGCGACCTCTCACACTTCTTGGAGCACAGGACCTTTCTCCGCCACAGCAAACACAAGACTGAATTCAAATACATTGAATGGGCAGGACGCAAGGCGTGGCTAACGGTTGAGGGAAGCAGAGGCAAACGATAAAGAAATAATTGTATCGCTCAGTAGCGCACTTAGTGACGTGCATTAAATCAGTCACTTTTTGAAAACGGTGACGAATTATTTGAAAAGTATACCCCGAAATGGAGAGAGAAACGGTTAACTGAGCGATACACAGTGAGTTTTCCACTATTAGTTCGTGGCTTCTCACAAAAAGGAAATGTCGCGAATTGATTCGTGACAAAGGGGAAGAAGTTGTATGCGGCTTTCATGGATTTGGAGAAAGCATATGACAGGGTGGATAGACAAGGATTGTGGAAAGTATTAAGAATATATGGAGTAGATGGAAAGTTGTTGAATGCTGTGAAGAGTATGTATGATGGTGCTAAGGCTGCGGTGCGTGTGGATGGTGAACTAAGTGAATTTTTCTCTTTGGAGGTTGGGTTGAAACAGGGATGTGTCATGTCTCCATGGTTGTTCAGTCTGTTCATGGATGGGGTAATAAAAGAGGTACAAGGTAGAGTAGTGGATGTTGGAGTGGCCCTGGTGAGAGAGGATAGTGTTTGGAAACTCCCTGTACTGTTGTTTGCAGATGTTACTGTGTTGTTGAGTGAAGACGAAGGGGAGTTGCAAGGCTTGGTGGATGAGTTTGAGAGAGTGTGTAAGAAACGGAATCTAAAGGTGAATGTAGGGAAGAGTAAAGTGATGGTCTTTGAGAGAGGTGAAGTCAGTGAATGTACAGCGAGGTTGGATGGTGAGGAATTGGAAAATGTGAGTACGTTTAAGTACTTGGGTAGTGTGATGAGTAAGGATGGAGGTTTGGAGGGTGAAGTGCTTGAAAGGGTACAGCAGGGAAGAAAGGTTGCTGGTTCTTTGAAAGCAGTGATAAGAAACAGGGAAGTGAGCATGGAAGTGAAAAAGTTACTACATGACAGTATTGTGATACCAACTCTAACGTTTGGAAGTGAAGCTTGGACGTTGTTGGAAGGACACAAGTCAAGAGTGAGAGCAGTGCAAATGAGTTATTTGAGAGGAGCCTGTGGAGTCACATGGAGTGACAGGCTGACGAATGAGGATGTAAAGGAGCGTTGTGGTGTGGATGTGGATGTGATAGGAAGTGTTATGAGGAACACACTGAGGTGGTTTGGCCATGTGGAGAGGATGGAGGGTGAAAGACTGACGAAGAGAGTGTATATGAGTGAGGTGGAGGGGGGAAGAGGGAGGGGGAGACCGAGGATGAGATGGAGGGATGGGGTGGAGAGGTATATGAGAGAGGGGTGTGTGAGTTGGGAGCAGGGCAATGAAATGGCGGGGGACAGGACGACGTGGAGGCGATTTGTTTGTGGCCACCCCAAACGGGATTGAGGCGTCTGGCAATAGATAGATAAATTATTATTATTATTATTATTATTATTATTATTATCATTATTATTGTTGCTTTATAATTATTTTTATTAATACTTTATAGGAAGGGGACATGGTAAAGGGATGTGAGGGAAGGGTTGGGCATGGTGGTTGGGTGAGATTGAGAGTTGAGTGTGCGGTGTGACTGAGTGTGGGAGGGCTGACTGAAACATGTGGTGAGGCGGGGAGAGATGGGGTGAGGATGACGGGTGACTGAGGGAGGGGTGTGGGGTGAAGCGTCAGGGTGAGGTATGTGTTGTATCAGACCAGCCAGCCTTCTCTCCTCGCGACTCACTCATACACTTCGCTGCACACTCACTATACTCCCCTCTTTACACACACACACACACACACACACACACACACACACACACACACACACACACACACACACACACACACACACACACACACACACACACACACACACACACACACACACACACACACACACACACACACACACACACACACACACACACACACACACACACACACACACACACACACACACACACACACACACACACACACACACACACACACACACCTCTATTTTTACACATTTTACTCATATTTAGCACACTCTAGTAACACCAGGGGTGGGGGTGAGAACTGTTGTACATTGATCGGACTCTTCTCCTCTGTACCAGAGCATCATGTCATTTGTTTATTGTTGTTATTTTGGCTCTAGGCTCATCTAATTGTGAACCCGGTGGACTGCAGGCTTATATTCCCTACTGCAAGCCACCATCCTCAGTTCGGGTGATAAGGAGGAAGCTTAGAGACGTAGTTACATAACGAAGCCAGTTTTATTAGAGCAACCACATGAAGGTGTCTCACTCCACCACCAGTCAGATGCTAAAAAACGGATAAAGCTAATTTTTCCCCTCTGATGATATGAAACTTGATTTTAGGTTTTGATTTCATGCGCCCACACCCACGAATGTTGACACCATGATCTCGAAATGCATTAACTCATTCACTACCAGGACGGATTTACTTCTTTAATCCTTTCAGTTCGATGAGGTGTGTGTGTGTGTGTGTGTGTGTGTGTGTGTGTGTGTTTATTTTAACCAGGTCATAAACACGCAGTTTTACACAGCTTACGAAGGATGTCTAATGAACCATTGTCAAACCTATGTAGCCCAGAAGGTCTCTCCTGGGCTGAGGAAGATAGTCTGGTAGGCGCAAGAATATAATACAAATGAGAAACTGTACTCTGTTCACCTTAACTTGGCCCAGATTTTCGTCCTTTTGCAGTTTATTTCACATAGCTCAGTGGCTGTAAAAAAAACATTGCTACAGCTCTACCTTCTTTCCATAGTACTTCTTCGTGACTGGCATCATATTCTAGTGTTAATCTACTGTATTGCTATAACTCAGCATTCAGGGTGGACAGATTGCAATTTTTGGCCAGGTTGGAGTAAAAAGAGTATAGTTGTAAGGGGATAATTGTGGTTACCAAACACGTGATTTTATTCATCACAGGAAAGTTACTACCATGGCAAAGACGTTAGCTCAAAGTCCAATGGTCTTTTGTTTTATGTGTCCTACTCTGGGCATAGGCTTCACAGTCTTTTTCCATGGCCCAGCAATCCTCCTACATGCCATACGCCTCCACTTGCCACTACTTCGGCGCTGACACCCACCGTCCATATTGAATAAATGCTAGGGCTGTCCTTAGCTAAATAAAATCCCTTGTTTTTTTTTTGTTTTTTTATGTGTTCGACTCTGGGCATAGGCTTCACAGCCTGCTATCAAGGCCCAGTAGTCCTCGTACATACCATACACCTCTTCATGTCACCACTTCGGCGCTAACACCCACCATCCATATTGAATACATGCTAGGGCTGTCTCATACAGTACTGGTGTGTTGGTATTAGCGGGGGTATTTTTACGACATGTCGGCGGGTCTTCTGGTAGATCAGTAAAGCCTGCTTTAATGAAATTCAAATCCTTAAACTGTTCCCTGCCCCAGCGGAGATTTGAACCTGGGTCCGTTAGAACGGCAGGCCACGTCTCTACCGATTGAGCCACGCCTCCCCTAGTAAGAATTAATGAAAAAGGTGGCTGTATTGAAAGGTTTATTCATTTCACTGCAATAAAGCTTTTCGTTTTCATTACTGTTATCGCTACGGCCAGAAAGCTTAATGCCCCATGGAAGAGGCCTCTCGTAGGGAAGGGGTGCATGGAGACTGTTTCTTAGCGCTTCAACTTTAGGGATTTTCACCTCAGTTGAATAAAATCGTCTGGATATAGCAAGACCAAATATGATAGCACGTCCTGGAGTTGAAGGAGCAAAAAAATGTCCTGATTGAACTTTTCGCTGCTTTGGACATGCAGAGTCGCGTTGTTCAATTATATATTTATTTATTTATTAAAATTTTCGAACACCTCATCCTCGGTGATTTAATCTGCACAATACACCTACTCTTCTCGTGTATGTTATGCAAATTATTTCAGTATTAAGACAAACTAGAACATAACTAAAAAAAACATGACGTAATACGCACAAGTCGTTAAATGAAAGATGTTGAGAAATCTTGTGTGACATCTTAAATACGAAGTTCTGAATCACCCTAACGTTTCAGTGCAAGGACGCTTTTCGTTTTTTTCCCTTAAATCTTTGGCTGTGTCGGCTTTTCCGCCAATGGGTAATATTGTTTGTGGCAGATAGAGGCGGCCGCCATCCAGTGACTCGATTTAATGCTGCCTTGAGGTGACTCTCATTGTAAGTGACTAGCCAAAAGGACTTCTTACGGCGTTGGGTGGTAACCATAGCACTAACTTCATTGTTATGAATATGATAATGATGATGATAACTAACTGCGCCCTAAAAACTGCTGTGCTCTCTCTCTCTCTCTCTCTCTCTCTCTCTCTCTCTCTCTCTCTCTCTCTCTCTCTCTCTCTCTCTCTCTCGTAAGAAACAACCACTGAATTAAGAAGGGGTGATGCTGAGTGAAGAATGGGTGGTGCTGAATGAAGAAAGGATGGGGCTGTGTTAAGAAGGGATGGGAGTGAATTAAGAAGGCTTGGGGCTGAGTTAAGAAGGGATGGGGCTGAGTTAACAAGGGTGAGCGTTGAGTGACGGGTCGAGGGTGAAGCTTTAGGGTGAGGTAATATACTCGTATGACTGACCTGTTTGTATGCGTTTGACCTGTTTGTATTTGCACTACATACTGTAATTGTATTCACTGTTTGTTAGATAATATTTGCCATATTCTGATAGTCTGTTTGCATCATGATGCGGTTGCCTGAATCCTTGACAGACAAACAGACAGACAGACAAATGAAAACAGATAAAGAGATATAGATTGATGGATGGATGGATATATATAGGGATAGATGAATAGATAGATAGATAGATATGGATAGAGACAAATTTAGATAGATATGTCGGTAGACAGACAGATAGATAGAGCTACATAATATAGATAGATAAATATACATGTAGGTATATAGATATAGATAGACACATACTGTAGGTAGATATAGATATATAGAAAGATATACAAATAGATAAATAGATCAGTAGATAGATTTAGAGATAGATGAATAGTTACTCGTAGACACATGGATAGACCAGTGGTTCCCAACCTGGGGGTCACACCTCCTGAGGGGGGCCGTGAGCAATTTCCAAGGGGGGTATGAGGACACAGAAAAAAATTAGTGAGTGGCATGAACAATGTGTGTGTGTGTGTGTGTGTGTGTGTGTGTGTGTGTGTGTGTGTCACACCGAACTATTGATTAATATTCATTATTCACATTCTGCCTCTGTTTCAATCTTCAAAGCACATTTTTCTTTGAAGTTGGTTTCTGTCCTTCATGACTGTCACTTGGTTGCCTTCTTGATTGCTTTTTTCTCTAGTTTGGTCATTTGGAGAGAAAATTGAAGATACCAATAAATCACATACTGCAAGACAGACCAAACTCAGTTAAAACATACGTGTCCCTCAACTTCCCCCCTATCTCTCGAAAAAGGGGATAATGAATCGCAGAAGGGCTAATGCAGCCTGTATTCATTTGGGTTAATGTCCACTTGAACCTGCGGCAAAAATAATAATAATTCTGGAATAAATTGATGGAGTCAGATGATGGCAGGAAGTGTGTGTGTGTGGGGGGGGGGGCTGGATATGTTGACCAAGGCTAGGGAGGCTCGTGAATATGCGAACCAAGGATAATGGGGGCGGGACCTGAAAAAAGTTGAGAACCGCTGGGGTAGACAGATGTACTGTAGAGATAGATAGGTATGTAGGTTAATAGATAGTTGGTTAGACAGACTGAGCTGTATGGATATATAGATAAATACATAGATAGACATATAGATAGATACATAGAGATATATAGAAAGATAAACGGATAGATACTTAGATAGTGTGTACAGAGATTGGCAATGCTCAAGGGTTCCTAAGCACGGTATTCAGGTTACTGGACTTATGCGGGTCGGTTTGAGTCCCTACGTCGTTAAGACCCACTGTCGCGGCTGGGACAACAGAGGCTGGACTTCTTAGGCGAGTCCGGAGCTGCCATAACACTGACCATACCTACTGTGACCCGTAATAAGTAAATAAATAATAAATAAATAAATACATAAATAAATATAAAAATCAGTTGTATTTTGTCCGCTGCACGAGCCGTACAAAACTTCAAGTCGTTCTTATGTTAGTGGTTATGTCGGTGCTGTCGTGTCATGTTAGTGCTGGCATGCTAAGTCGTATACTTTGCCAAAGCTGTCGTGGATGATGTCAGTGTCATGACATGTCAGTGTCAGTGATGTCGTGTCAGTGCTGTCATGTCGTGTCACTGCTGACATGCTAAATCATCACGTGCATTGTGTCAGTACTGTTGTGTTTCATGTTAGTGAAATGTTACGTCTGTCAGTGATGTCGTGCCTATGCCGTCTTGATACAACTTATTACAAAGACTGTCATGTAATTTCATGCCACATCAATGCTGTCTTTCGTAATTTCATGCATATCATGTCATTAGTCTTGTCACAATATTTCGTGCATGCTGCTTCTGTGACCATGTCAAGTAAATAATTTAATAGCATGTCATTTCATGTCAGGTCCTGGCGTTTCAGTGCCATCAAGTCACGTAATGTCAGTGCTGTCATGTCATGTCATATTAGTGGTGTCATGTCGCGTTATGTCAGTGCTGTTTTGTCATGTCCTGTCCTGTCAATTCAGCCTTGTCATGTAATATCAGTGCTGCACAGTCATGTGTTATGTCACGTATGTCGTGGCAGTGCTGTCATGTCATGTCACAGCAGTAGTTTCCTGTCATCAACTCATGTCATGTCAGTGTTGTCATTTCGTGTACTTTCATTTCATGTTAGTACTGTCATGTCATGTTATATGCCATACCATGTCATGTCATGTATGTCAAGCCAGTGGTCATGTCATAACATGTCAGTGCTGTCTTCATTATCATGTCAGTATTACCATCTCATGCCAGTGTTGTCTTATGCCATGTCAGTCCTGTCATGTCATCTCATGCCAGTGTTGTCTTATGCCATGTCAGTCCTGTCATGTCATCTCATCCCAGTGTTGTCTTATGCCATGTCAGTCTTGTCATGACATCTCATGCCAATGTTATCTTATGCCATGTCAGTCTTGTCATGTCATCTCATGCCAATGTTGTCTTATGCCATGTCAGTCCTGTCCTGTCATGTGGTGTCATGGTATGTCATATCAGTACTGTAATGTCAGGTACGTCGTGTCAGTGCTGTCATGACTTGTATTCACATGTCAAGTCAGCGCTGGTATGTAATGTCATCTCATTATGTCGTCGTGTCATGACGTCATTACAGACATGTTAATGTTGTACTCTCACGCCATGCCATTGCTGTCATTCGTTCTCATGTCAGTGCTGCCTGGACAAGTCATGTTCTAGTCCTCTCATGTCATTGTTTTCATGTCATGTATGACATGTCTGTGCTGTCATCAGTTTTTAAAAGGTTATGTCATGTCATCTCGTATGTTATACCAGTGCTGCCATGTCATGCAATGTCATCTCGTATGTCAACAGTGCTGCCATGTCATGTCATGTCATCTCGTATGTTATACCAGTGCTGCCATGTCATGTCAAGTTATGTTAAGCTGTTATGTCATGCCACAACTGTCGTCACGTTAGATTAGTGTTGTTTTCATGTCACATGTCATGCCATGTCATATCAGGTCAGTCGTGTCAACATGCCAGTTAGTCAGAAGTCGGCCAGATTTTGAATTAAAATTTCAAGCTGTGTAACTGGTCCTACGTTTACGTGTTTAGCATTCTGACTAGTCGAGAGAGATCCCCCCTCCCCCCACAAAGTTCTCTTCTCCAAAGTTCTTGATGTCTCTAGCGGTCTTCCTCCATCGGCCTGACGGATACGCGCAGCTTTAGAGTGGCATTATATATTAACCGGAAAGCTGGTGTTAAAGCTACTTCCCCTCAGCTAAGCCTCCCTCCCAGCCCAGCGCCGTCTGTTGTTTGTGTGAGACATTAACCAGCATGCTTGTGTAGCTATGCGTATTTTCTTCACGGATAAAAGTCTTTATAAGTCTTTACTCCATGGTCTCTTGAGTGCCACCTTCTCTGCCACCATCTGTTTGTGCGTCTTTGGGGTTGTGTGAAAGTGCTTTCGGAGTTGCGTTGCGTTATAGTGAAAAGTGTTAAAGTGAATAGTGACAAATTACTTACTTTATATTTATTCTGTGCAGATTTTTATGGTAACGGATTACAATGAGAAGTTCTGAATCTGTTAACGTATAAGCAACTCAGACCTAAGCCAACGGATCATATCTAACCGTGCAGCGATTTACCCGTGACCTAAATCTACTGAGAGCTTTATCATGTCAGCTCCTCAAGGACTGGAGGTCCATGGAAAGGCTTCGGCGTTGATCTTTCATTGTGAAGCGACATGCGTTAACATCGAGACATAGTGTTTGGTGCTGTTGCTTGTGAATCTGTGTAGTGCACATCGCTGCTCACAAATAATGCAGTGAGTCGTGTAGTGTACAAGGAATACTGAGGGCAGTTTATAGCGGAGAATTTTGATAGGGACAATTGGTGTGATGGACAGTTAGTGTGGTGGACAGTTGGTGTGGTGGACAGTTGGTATGGTGGACAGTTGGTATGGTGGACAATTGGTGTGGTGGACAACTGGAGAAGCGGCCAGTTAAAGCAATGGACAAAAATTACAGTGGACAGATGTGATAAATTATATGGAACAAATACAGGATGTTCAGTAAACCAAAGAAGCAGTGTGATGTGCGTAGATAGAATATAAAATTAATACAATGGAGAAAAGGGATGATGTGGACAACCAGCCTCCCGGTGGGTGGTGTAGGTTGGGCTGGGTGGTCTGCCGTCTTTCCTGCCTCACCCACATCCTTGCCTCATCCACCCACCCATCCTTGCCTCATCCACCCACCCATCCTTGCCTCAACCACAATCTTGTCTCACCCACCCATTCCTGCCTTAACCACAAACCTGCCTCACCCACAAACCTGCCTCACCCACACCCCTCCCTCACCCACACGCTAGCCTTACCCACACCCCTGCTTCATCCAGTCCCCTGCCTTAGTAACTGACCAATCTCAATAATGAACCTGCCTCACTCACACCCCAGTCACAATAACAAACCTGCCTTACCCATCAATCCCTGTCTTGCCCACGCACTCCTGCCTCACCCAGATTCCTGCCTCGCCCAAACTCCCTACCCTCCTACCCATCGCTGTCTCACCATCACCATCTCTACGTGGACATCTGTGTGAGTACTGCCTCTAATTTACATAAACTTAAACACACACACACACACACACACACACACACACACACACACACACACACACACACACACACACACAATCTACCCTTGTAGTATACCCATACACCCTCTTTCCTTTCCTACACCCTCCACCACACCCTTCACTATACACGGGAAAGTTTCATTAACACTGGGGTGGCTGTGTTGGACGTCTGTGTTGATTAATGGAGACTGTCACAGCGAGAGGGACCACAGTCAAGGCTTCAGGGCGATACCAGGCACAGGAACTGACCTACCTATTTCACCTACCTACTTATGTACCAACCACCTACCTACCTACCTACCTACCTACCTACCTACCAATCTACCTATTACCGACCTACTTACCTTCCTATCTACCAACCTTCCTACCTACCCTCCTACCTACTTACCTCACATGTCACAGTCAGGACTATTAATTTGAGGGATTACGATGCACGGAAACTGACCAGCCAACCTACCACTTTACAGTCTAGGTTTTGTTTGAGGCGATACCGGTTACAGGAACTAACCAGTCAGTCTACCTATCTACCTACCATGTCACAGTCAAGGCCTTATATGAAGCGATACCAAGCACATGAAGATACTAACCAACCAACTGGCCTAACTACCTACCGTACCTACCATGGTCGAGGCTATTATAGGTGATACCAGGCACGTGGACGAATCAACCAATCATCGTTGCTGTCTGCTTGTCTACTTACCTGCCGTCTTACCTGTCAGTCCATATCCAACTCTACATCCATCACACCGATTTAATTCCCAACATTTTTTTCTTCCCTTGATATAAGTCCCTGACGGGCGTATTCTAAGTAGCTTTGAGGTCTTCGTAACATCATTTCCTCAGCAATTTAGTCTGCATATTAACACCTCATTAACCTTTGTTTGTTACCGATGCACACTGAATCCAGACAGTGCAACTTTAGGTGCATTTTGCAAAATGAATCGCTTAAAAGAAGGTGCAACGGAGTCTCATTTGCCACTTAATTTACGACCATTAATCCAATGACGTATTTTTGCTTTTTTTATTGACTTTAGGTGGGTGTAAGTAAATCCTTCAGTCAATTTATCAACAAAGGTCTTTACTAAGTTAATGTAGGCTACAGTCCTCTGAAGAAAAATCATGAATAAAATGAAATATTTCATATCATGAAGTTCTCCCTCTGCCCCTCTTCATCCTTCCAATAATAATAATAATAATAATAATAATAATAATACATAAAATGAAATTAGTGACAATTTTTGACGCTCAAACTGCTATAGTTTCTCATTTTTGTGTGTGTGTGTGTACTCAGAATAATAAACGTAAGGACGACGCTAGGAGTGAAGTTAATAAAGATAGGTTATTAAATAGCCTGTGGCCGCTTCAGTTTCACAGTTATTGAAAATCATCTGGTGTTAGGCTGAAGCAAGTCGCCAAACCTAGCTAACTCGATGGTAGGGTGTTGGTAACGTGATCGGCGTTAATTTACGGGTGCGGGGTTCTTAGCTTGGCCTCGGCGGACATTTAAAGTGGGTGCTTTTAAGTATGTGATTTCCTCCTCCTCCTCCTCCTCCTCGTCATTATACCATCATCAACATCATCATCATCATCATCGGTCAATCAATCAGTCAAACATCATCAGTCAATTATTATCAATCCTCATCTTCATCCTCCTTTCATGTGTTGTCCAATCAGAAACGTAGGGGCCCTGGGCTAGGCTACTTGATCCCAATATTGAAGGAAAAAGTAACGTGATGCCACCCCTACCTGCCTTAATGAGAAAAACTTACCCATCCTCGGATGCAGACCCTTGTAGTCCACATCCAGTTGGTGCCTCCTAACCCACCAGACTTCTGTATGTTTGTATGGTTACCACCCAGCGTCGTAAATGTTTTCCTCACCTTTAACGCAGTATTATTATGTAGGTATACGTCTAAGAGTTGAACTGCTGTTATGGATCTAGATTTGTCAGAAATGTGAACTCTGTAGACTGCAGACTTAAATTTACTCCAGTCCTCTTAAGCTTTATACAGATCTACACAGAGGTATCTTCAAAATAAAATAGGACGTTGATTCATTCCTCATTACCAGAGTGCAACAGGAGGTTAAAATGATGATGGTGATGGTGATGATGGTGGTGGTGGAATAGTGATAAGGGTGATGGTAATGGTGATGATGATGATGGTAATAGTGATGATGATGATGATGATGATGATTATGATGGTAATGGCGATGGTGATGGTGGTATGATGAGGATGAGGATGATGATGATGATGGTGATGATGGTGATGGTGATATGATGATGATGATGGATCCAGAATAATGAACACGAATTAATATATAACTAACCTTAACCCCTTCAGTCCGGTGACGTACTCTACTTTATGCATGCTACCACGAAATGACTGTGAAAATAATTGAGATATCCAGTTCGAGAGAGAGAGAGAGAGAGAGAGAGAGAGAGAGAGAGAGAGAGAGAGAGAGAGAGAGAGACTCCTCTGGTAATATTAACAACAAAACCAGAGAAGCCATTGGAGAGAAGTGCTTGAAAACATAAAATATTCTGATGTCTTCCAAGCCCCATCATGTACTTTGTCTTCACGTTAAACAGTATGCGTACACATGGATGAATCGAAAATATTGAAACCTAGTAACATAATACTGTACTATATATATATTTTTTTCATGTTTTCCCCTTCCTTGTTTGCCGAACCCTGCATCATCCCCATTCTTTGATGGGGTACAGGTCAGAATTCTAAATATATAACTAATATTAAAAGCATGCCATAAAACAACCTGACATGTACTGAGAATAGAATAATATGAAATTCATGTAAATAGCCCACCAAAGTGAACAAATATATCATGAATAATTAAAAAATACAATTAATCTTTAAATCGTTTGTCATGTAAGGTGCCAACACGTGGTGACGTTGTATACCCTGGGTGGAGAAAAGCAGCTGCGGCGTCCACCCCGGAGCCAAACCTCCTCATATTTCCCTGAATCTCGCTGTGGGAAGGACCCTGATCCGACCCTGGTGAGGCGCTGTCTACCACAGGGGGTGCCGGCTCAAAGTGTGATGTAGATACTGTACTGTACCTGTAGGACGAACCCATAGAGGCAGTTGCTTGCCTGTGGTTGACGGGTCTACTTGGCCAGACAGATCAGCGTAGGCAACAGTGTCATCTCCGTGATCTCCCCTTAGGCCCCACAATGACCCGATACCCTCCCCCCTCACACACACACACACACACACACACACACACACACACACACACACACACACACACACACACACACACACACACACACACACACACACACACACACACACACACACACACACACACACACACACACACACACACACACACACACACACACACACACACACACACACACACACACACACACACACACACACACACACACACACACACACACACACACACACACACACACACACACACACACACACACACACACACACACACACACACACACACACACACACACACACACACACACACACACACACACACACACACACACACACACACACACACACACACACACACACACACACACACACACACACACACACACACACACACACACACACACACACACACACACACAACACAGCACAACACAACACAAGCAAAGTTTTTCACGTGGCGACCAGACCGGGAATTCGGCTGCAGTCAAAAGCTATATATTTTGTTGTGTCGTCCTCACTACAATATGACGCTGAAAGTATTCCTCTGGGGTCGAGGCAGGACAGAAAAACAATATGGAAGCAAAGAAAAAATTAAGAAAAAACACCCCACAATAGGTTAAAGAAATTCTTTATGACTGGCAATGAGTTTGGGTCTCTCTCTCTCTCTCTCTCCAGGCATTTATTTTCCCTGGGTTACAAGAGAATTTTGCGCAGTTGAATTATAAATATAGAAGAGGAGCCAGTGGATGATGATGATGTTGTTGTTGTTGTTGTTCCTCTCCTTCTTCCTCATCTTCCTCCTCTTCTTCCTCATCATCTTTTTCCTCCTCCTCCTCCTCCTTCTCCTTCTTCTTCTTCTTCTACTACTACCACCACCACCACCACTACTACTACTACTACTACTACTACTACTACTACTACTACTACTACTACTACTACTACTACTACTACTACTACTACTACTTCTGCTTCTTCTTCTTCTTCTTCTTTCTGTTATTATTATTATTATTATGTTGTTGTTGTTATTATTATTATTATTATTATTATTATTATCTTGATTGTTATTAATGTTGTTATTATTATTATTATTATTATTATTTAATTTTATTGATGTTGATATTATTATTATTATTATTACAGCTGCAGTGCGTGTGGATGGTGAACTAAGTGAATTTTTCTCTTTGAAAGTTGGTTTGAAACAGGGATGTGTCATGTCTCTATGGTTGTTCAATCTGTACATGGATGGGGTAATAAAAGAGGTACAAGGTAGGGTAGTGGATGTTGGAGTGGCCCTGGTGAGAGAGGATAGTGTTTGGAAACTCCCTGTACTGTTGTTTGCAGATGATACTGTGTTGTTGAGTAAAGACGAAGGGGAGCTGCAAGGCTTGGTGGATGAGTTTGAGAGAGTGTGTAAGAAACGGAATCTAAAGGTGAATGTAGGGAAGAGTAAAGTGATGGTCTTTGAGAGAGGTGAAGTTAGTGAATGTACAGCGAGGTTGGATGGCGAGGAATTGGAAAATGTGAGTACGTTTAAGTATTTGGGTAGTGTGATGAGTAAGGATGGAGGTTTGGAGGGTGAAGTGCTTGAAAGGGTACAGCAGGGAAGAAAGGTTGCTGGTTCCTTGAAAGCAGTGATAAGAAACAGGGAAGTGAGCATGGAAGTGAAAAAGTTACTACATGACAGTATTGTGATACCAACTCTAACGTACGGAAGTGAAGCTTGGACATTGTTGGAAGGACACAAGTCAAGAGTGAGAGCAGTGGAAATGAGTTATTTAAGAGGAGCCTGTGGAGTCACGTGGAGAGACAGGCTGACGAATGAGGATATAAAGGAGCGTTGTGGTGTGGATGTGGATGTGATAGGAAGCATTATAAGGAACACACTGAGGTGGTTTGGTCATGTGGAGAGGATGGAGGGTGAAAGACTGACGAAGAGAGTGTATATGAGTGAGGTGGAGGGGGGAAGAGGGAGGGGGAGGCCGAGGATGAGATGGAGGGATGGGGTGGAGAGGTATATGAGAGAGGGGGGTGTGAGTTGGGAGCAGGGCAGTGAAATGGCGGGGGACAGGGCGACTTGGAGGCCATTTGTTTGTGGCCACCCCAAACGGGATTGAGGCGTCTGGCAATAGATAGATAGATAGATAGATTACAGTATTATAATTATTATTCATGAATGACCTCCGCCAGCTAAGCTAAAGGGAGTTTATATCTTCACCGGGGCCGTTTGTGTGTCTGTGTACAAGGCATCTCAAGAAAATGTTATTGGATGTCAGTGAAATCTGGTGGACAGGTGGACAGTGGGTCAGGGAAAAGTTGATTAGATCTGAGGTGGACTCAAATTAGAATATTTTTTTTTTTTTTTTTTTTTTTAATAACAGAACGGAGGAAGGAAAAACAAATGGAGAAAAAAAAATAATCCATACACCAGATTACTGGTGTCCTCTGTTCATAAAATATCTGTAACAGTTAGACTTGAAGAGTTGTAGGTTGAAATTTGGAGGAAAACAACTCTGGGGAAGCGAGTTCCAGAGAGATGCAGTTCGGGGAATGAAAGAATTCTGATAGGCAGAAGTTCTGCAATATGGTTGAGTGACATTCCAGTCATGAGCGCTACCAGATGCCCGTGTAGCACGAGGGAAGGCATGGAGAGGTGGCACCATGGACGCAACTTCGTCTGAGCATTTGCCAAAAAAATATCTGTAAAATAATGCAAGGGAGGCAACATTCCTTCTTACTTGCAGGGGAGGTAGTTTATATGTAATGGCAGGGTTGTTAATGATAGGAATAAATTATAAATTTTATTGGCGTTAGCGGAGGTATGCGCTCTCTGAGATTGTGTAACAAGGCGGTAAAAACAGTCGTCTCGTAGGAAAAAGGAATTATAGCAGATGATAGAAGCAGCTGTGCCAAGGCCCATCAAACCCGTCCCTGGCAGTCACTTTAGTGCTGGCGTATTAACACAACAGGATACCTAGTCCAAGATGTCACATAACAAATTTGGAACAAATCGGGTGAAAACTGACGATTTATGCCCATTTGACGACCCACCTGACACTGACCCCCCCCCTACCGCTAACTGGGTGGTGACCTCCCCCCAGATGTAATGAGCCATGTTATAGGATGCAGATTTGAAAGATGCACCTTTAGGTTTTGGTTTCATGTCGATATGACGAATATGAAAGGAGATATGTCGAAAAAGCTTTTTTTGAAAACATTTTTTGGACCTACAGCCTGAGCCTTGGCCCAGTTTTGCCCAAAATTTAATCAGGGGACCAGAGGGTCATAGCCCATCATCCCTGTAATTTTAGTCAAAATCGCATTGGTAGTTTTCGCGTAAAATTGTTGAAAGACACAGACAGACAGACAAATAGAGTGAAAAGGATCCCCGTCCCCGAGCCACTTCGGGACGGGGGCGGGTAATTATACTGTGGTCGGCTGGCGGTGATCTGCTGTGGTCACATTCGTTCAAAGCGTCAAGGGGCGAGTGGAGGTTATCGGTCATGTAATTACCATCACCACGCGCGTTAGCGGTTCATTAAGTTCAGTCCTTTCATTCCCATGGCGGGTTTTATTAGTAATCTATTTATCCATATTTATCTATTTATTTATTCCCACACGATTTCATTCTGCTTAAAACATTTCGCCAGGAGGGGTTAAGGAGTCTTCGTTATCTCTTCAGTATGAAACATCTTTCCTGAGTTGAATAAATGTGCAGGAAGCTTGATTAAATGAAAAATGTTAATTCGTCCATCCGAAGGCCACGTGAACCTAGCCTCAGGCCCCTACACTTTGCCGGAGAAAGTACGGAATTGGCTGCTACTTTTTTTTTTTTTTTTTTTTTTACGATAGTGATAATGATGAAAAAGACGATCAGTAGAATTTAATATATTCCTGGTGATACGTTACTAATGATAATAGTAAAATAAAATATAATAATAACGATGCTGCTGCTTCTAATAATAATAATAATAATAATAATAATAGATAATAGATAATAATAATAAAAATAATAATAATAATGAAGGTAATAATAATAATAATAATAATAATAATATGATAATGATGATGATGATGTTTGCAGCAATAATTGTGATAGTATTAATAACAATGATGACTGATAATCTTTCTATCTATGTATAGCCCGACGCCCTAATCCCGAAAAGGGTGGCCGCAGACAAAACGCCTCCAAGTCGCTCTGTCACCCACCATTTGACTACCCTCCCCCCAACTCACCCCCCCCTCCCTCATATACCTCTCAACTCCATCCCTCCACCTCATCCTCGGTCTACCTCTCCCTCTCCCTCCCTCCACCTCACCTACATACACCCTCTTAGTCAGTCTTTCATTCTCCATTCTCTTCACATGTCCAAACCACCTCAGTGTATTTCTCCTAATCTTCTCAACCACACCCACATCCACCCCACAGCGTTCCTTCACTTCTTCATTCGTCAACCTGTCCCTCCACGTCACTCCACATGCTCCTCTCAAGTAACTCATTTCCACTGCACTCACTCTCGACTTGTTCCCCTCTTGCAAGGTCCATGCCTCGCTTCCATACGTCAGGGTAGGGATCACAATACTATCATGCAGTGACTTCTTAACTTCCACACTCGCCTCCCTATTTCTCATCACTGCTTTCAGTGTACCAACAACCTTCCTTCCCTGCTGTACCCTTTCACGCACTTCATCCCCCAAAGTTCCATCCGTACTCATTACACTACCCAAGTACTTGAATGCACTCACATTCTCCATATCCTCACCATCCAACCTCACTGCACACTCTGTGACTTCATTCCTCTCAAACACCATAACTTTACTTTTGTTTACATTAACTTTCAGATTCCTCCTCCTACACACTGTCCCAAATTCATTCACCAAACCTTGCAACTCCCATTCATCTTCACTCAACAGTACTGTATCATCAGCAAACAGCAACACCGGAAGCTTCCAAATCTCATCCTCATTCATTAGAGCCATCTCCACATCCACTGGCCTACCCTGCACCTCCTTTACAACCCCATCCATGTATATATTAAACAGCCACGGAGACATCACACAACCCTGTTTCAGTCCCACGTTGAGATCAAAGAACTCACTCTGCTCACCATCCACTCGCACCGTAGCCCTAGCTCCCTCGTACATACTCTTCACAGCACTCAACAATTTCCCCTCCAAGAATATTGGCAAATAATGCAAAGCGTTTGATGTTTGCAGTGGAGCGACATGACAGTTTCATACCTTGAATTAATTATCGTGTGTGTGTGTGTGTGTGTGTGTGTGTGTGTGTGTGCAAAAAATGGACAGGAAATAGCAACCGTGTAGATATGCAGAGGCCTATTACTTTTGGTGAGGATTTGATCAAAGACAGCCGAATGCCAGCCGCCATATATATATTTTTATAATATAGACTGTCATTTGGAGGGAAACTCGGCGACTGATATCCATAGAGTTTTGCCAATTTTCTTCAACTTTGATATGTAGGTAATTTTTGGCACTTTCAACAACATATTTTGGCGAGCGATTAGCATTCGGCCCCCGACTGCTTTTGCTTCATTTCACCAAAAAACGCCTCATAGTATATCACAGCAGCATCCTACCACCACCAGCATGAGTTCATTCTTTATAACTTGGCCCAATCTGATGTCCTTTTGCAGCTAATTTCAGGGAGCTGAGTGGCAGATAAAGACAGTACCCATAGCACTTATGACTAGCGCCATATTCTAGTGTTAATCTCTTGCCCCAACTTAGCATTCAAGGTGGAGAGAGAACAATTTAAGGCCAAGTTAAAGTGAACAGAGTATACCCCTGCTTGAGCCGATAGTCCAAACTGTGGAGAGAGAGAGAGAGAGAGAGAGAGAGAGAGAGAGAGAGAGAGAGAGGTGAATAGCATCTTCGGACTGAATCTTCTTTATTCTCGGTCGAAACAAACTTTTTTCTTGTACTGCGTACCCCGTCTCTCTCTCTCTCTCTCTCTCTCTCTCTCTCTCTCTCTCTCTCTCTCTCTCTCTCAGACAGTATCTAACAAAATGCAACGCTGGCAGTTCGCAGCCTATGAGGTATATATTCCTTTCAGTGCAAAAATTTAAAAAAAATCAGTGTGTTCAGCAGACAACGATAAATAATGGCATCATAAAAAAATATGGATAAGGGATCTTGCCCTTGTTTTTGGCTGCGGCGTATTCCAACAGGCTTTGGAGGTACCGTACTGTTTCCTCTATAGCGATTAATTCTGCACACCAATTGCCTCTTGTATGTTACTGGTGTAAACTGCGTCGATATTAAGGCCATGGAAATAGCACACAAGACAATGGTATCGTAAAATATGCAAAATTAATCGCTAAGGAATTAAGATGAAATATGGAAAATGAGTCGCTAAGGATGAAGTACTAAGACCCCTACGCCTCTTTGACGAGGAAGTTAGGGTGAGGATAAGACGACGTAGCAATGCATCGAAAAAAAAGAAAAAAAGCAAAATCTAGCAGAGGTGGGATAATATTTTTTATCATTTGCCATAGCGATATATTTTGCATATAACATCTTAACAGTTTCTTAATCATATCGTTTTAATATCGACGTTGTGTTCATGGATAGCGTTGGAGTTGATAGTGATGTGTAATGCTTAAAATGAGTCATTGAGGAAAAGGTGCAACGAAGCCTCCTGTGATACTTTTTGTAATGGCGTGAAGAAGTTACGGGAAGGGTAAAGTGACTAATATTTTGTGTGTCGTACGGCTGCCAAGGAGGACGGACAGGCTGGCCGTCGGGTCTGGGTGTTTCGGGGGACGAGGGAGGGGGGCAGGGAAACATGGCGGGGAACTTACCAGAGGCTCTGGAGGGAGAGAGAACCAGTATCACCTCGGATGTGCGGTTGGGTGCACGCTGCTCCCGTCTCTAGTCATCCACGTGGACGGGAGTCTCTCGTCCTCAAACCCACACCTTTAATGGGAATTATACCTGGTTGTGCGAAACTGCTTGGAGTATTGTATTCACTGAGAAATTTCTGGAACGGCGCTCCTTTACCTTGTGCTGAAATATACACGGTTTTGCAGTAACCTCGTCAGTCGCTGGGAACTGTATGGAAACTGTATATGGACGAGTAGAGTTAAACCGTCATCGTCTAAATTAATTGGCAGGGAAAAAGAGCTATAGCTTGATTTTCTGTCTGAAAGTGCTAAAAATCTATTCACAATTACATCTCCCATCCCTACACTCACCCGTAACTGTGAGTTTATGTGATCATGTTGAGTTTTATGTATATTGTCATGACTTACCAGCCGCGAACATACACTGAAATACATGCACTTCTTTCCGTATAACCAAGTGACCTGAAAGTGTATATATTTTAAGGTCGTTGTGTTCATTAGGAAGAAATTAACTTTCGCTCTCCTTTAGGGGAAAAAAAAAGTTCCACCGCAATACCTGGACGTGTGGACATATATGCAGTTATACCGTCTATTGCAGACTGGTAAAAAAAAAAAAAAAAAAAATTGATAACGTTGTCTGATACATAAATGTGTTAATATTGTCGTTTACTAATTGTCTTGCACGGAACGGTACAGTTTCTCCCACACGTAAACAAAGATGTAAGTAATTTAGTACGCCAATAGAATCTGGCAAAGAAAAAACAGCATGCTTCGTTTTTCTAACGTACGAAATTATACTGCCTAGTCACATCTGGCAGGGAAGTCACTGATAAGTTTGCTCCCTTACCTGTGTTAAAAAAATACACGTGATTTTTTGTCCCATACTATCACCTGGCGAGTAAAAACACTGATAAGGTTGCTCTCGTACCAGAACGCGCAAAAATAAATCCTCTTTCATCGCCTGTCATTAAAAAAAAAAAAAAAAAAAAGTATTACAGGACCAGCGCGTTCGAATCGCTGCGTGTAAAGCATAACGCAGCGCATTTATGAGTAATTAATTTCGCCCCCCAAAATAAAAACCATGGCGATAACATGATGATCGTGTCAGTTGGCTTAATAATTATTCGCTATTTTTTTGTGTATCTCTTGTTCGGCATTTACGGTGTTTATTTGTTATGCAAGTGAAGTGATTATTAACGTGATTCGAAATTTAGTCAAGCAAATTAGCCAACATTTTACCCTAACGGAAATATGGAAGTAGTGAAAGTTCCATGAAAGGTAAAGTATGCGAATGTGTAATAAGAATTTTAGCCTGACAACGCATCCTGACGTCTAGAGTTACGTCATGAAATTTTGAGCGACAAGTTAAAGGTGCATGGGGCAGCGAGGCTCAGGTGTGAAGTTCGTATGACCGCGGGTGTTAGATGTTGGTTCGGAGAAAGCTTGGAAACTTTATATTGATTTTAATGGCCTTGTGAGTGTAATTCGTTGAGGGAAATTACTGTAAACTGATTGGATGATTTAGTACGAGGAAGTGCCGTGAACCCTTAACGTGAAGTCGTCCTTTGAAGTTAAATAAGAAAAAAAAAGTTAAATGTTGTAAGGGTTAAGGGAGAATAATTAGCCTACCGTGAAATCCAGTATTCTAGACACAATATTCGTGTAGAATTTCATATGAGACTGATACATAAACATTCTTTTATACTAGACGGTGTGAAATCCGGGACTTAGGACGAACACAGTGTGAAATTCTTTAAAGGTCAAGAAAAACAAAATACTGTGAAATTTCTAAGGCTAAGTATGAAAAGTCAGAGAAATAATTTGACTCTGAGATCCTTTGAAGCTTAATGACGAGCAGTGACAGCGAAATAAACCAGACTTACGAACGGCTACAGTTACATCCCTCTCGATCTTCCAAAGCGTAAACACTACAATAATTGTGAAGTAATTGAAAACCTAAACACAAACCAGCCTTTCAACCAGATATAATTTGTATAGTGTTTTTGAGAGAGAATGCTTCATTGAAATTTTGTGTGTGAAATCCTGTAAGGCTTAACCATAATTAACTTTTGAGTCCTGCGAAGTAAATATCGAGAAGCTTTTAGTGACCTCCATAGTCTGACGGAAGGGCTACATTGTTTAATCTCGGATGAGGTTTGACAAGGGAAACTGTAAGGCAAACTGTTAAACAAGAAAATGATATTGTTTATGCCGTCTTAAGAATATATACAAGAAATTGTCTAGCAAAGTCGAAACTAGACCAAAAAAATAAATAAATAAATAAAATGCATGGCAGTCTTAAATGCAAGAGTACTTCATCAGTTTCATATATTTGGTAAGAAAATTTCATGGCAAATACTTAAACAAGCCAAAGAAATACAACGCCTCAAAACAGATCAAGAAAACCGTATCTTATTATCAAGCTGTCAACGCAGACTCCAAGAAAATAGAATCGAAAAATCGTAAAAGTGAACTAAGAAAATTGTACAGCAAAGTCTTGAAACACACTAAAAAAAACTGTATACCAGAATTTTGAAACTCTTTAGAAAAACACGTATGCCAAAATTATGAAGCAGCTCTCAAGAAAATCATACACCAAAATCTTGAAGCAGGCATAGAAATAAATACACTTAGAAAGACATGTATCTGACTCTCGAAACTAAGTTATTAGAAAATCTAATAACAAAGACTTGAACCTTAATTAGAAATCGGTAAGCAGAACCTTGAGACTGGATATAAGAGAATCGTTTATCTACATAAAAATCTTGAAATACTAAAAAAAAAAACTTTGACTAAAATCTTGAAAAAAATACGTATATATAGCCTACCAAAGATCTTGAAATAGGCTCTAAGAAAATCGTGTATAAAAAACTGGATCAAGCTTTGAAGATACTCGCATACAGAATTCTGAAAAAGAAAAGCTTAATAAATATCGAATAAAAACATTTGAAACTACGGCAAAGTCTTGTAAAAAGTTTTAAGAAACCGTATGCAGTCTTGATACAGACTTTTAAGACACCACATGGCAAAGTCTTCAATGTTTGATCGTCGTTTTTAACTCGCGCCAGCAACGTTGGTAAGAAATTGACTGGCGGAGTCATAAAGTGTCTCCACGGTGTCTTTAACTCGTCCCTCAGTTTAATCACCATCGTCACACTGACCCTTGAACCATGGGCGTTATGTGGGCGTCGCGTAGGCGGCTGTGGGTGGCCTTGGGCGTGCTGATGGTGGGGTGGCGCTCGGTCTTCTCAAGTTCGGTCTCCTTGGAGACCATTCCCCTCGGTAAGTTGTAAAGAATGAGTTATTCCTTCGTTTACTGTTGCTTGACCTAAAATTGCCATCTCTGCGTCTTGAATGTAAGTTTATATCAGTAGATTAACAGTTAAGTATGGTGAGAGTCACAAAGAAGTCCCATGGAAAGAACGCTATTTTTTTCTGCTACTGGACTAGCTACGTGAAATTAGATGCAAAATGAAGAACGTGAAATCACTTGTAAAATGAAGAAAATCTGGGCGATATTAAAATGAAAAGTGAATGGACTGATCCTCATGAACCCGCTTCACTATAGTTGTGATGATTCCCCAAAGGAGTCGGTTTGTTTTCACCTGACAGAACTGGGCCACTCCCACGACTTGAATGTAAAGTCGTGCTGCATGATATTTTGTGAGCCATAGTTGTAAAGTAAGCGTGAGGGGCCTTGGTTACTGGTCAAATATGCCAAAATTACACTTAACTAGAGATCTTTGTCAGGTTAGAGCAGATAGGCAGCAATTTCTCTCCTTTTTTCTTTAACTAGCTCCTCATGAACTACTCCTCTGTTAGATCGCCATATCGAACCCCCCGTTAGTTAGTCTGGCTCCTGATGCTTCCTCATATTACTTACATAATTGATTTATTTTTGGTTCATGGTGGTTGCTCATGCCCCAGTCCAACTGATGTGGTACCTTATTTTGGTTGGTTTATTTTGATGCATGGTGGTTGCTCATGACCCCTACCCGGATGATTCGTTTTGGTTCATGGTGGTTCCTCATGTCCCAAACCCAGGGATTTATTTTGGCTCACATCATAGTTCCTTATGACCCTGGTGTTCCCCTTCTACGGTGCATCCTTCAGTCACTACCACGAATTTTTTCCTCTGGTCATAGGGTTAGATATGCTAACTTATGGCCAAGTCCTTGTCGTAACTACTTTTTTCTGCAGGGAGAACAACAGCGGAGACAAGGTTCAGCCCTCACTTTTCCTCCTCCTTGCAAAAACAGACCTAACTTACAACCAGGTCAGCATCGTAACCAGGCTATTCTCTTGCAGGAAGAACAAGGGTTAAAGAAAGATCTTGCAGTCCAACCCTTGCTGTCCATATAAAAAACAGCTCATAGTTAAAACTGGGATTGATCTTTTTTTTTTTTTTTTTTTTTTTTTTGATGAATCATATATCACAGATCTCATGTCTACGAAATTATTGATAGTCATGAAAACTTTACAGCTTTGTACAGTGTAGGTGTCACATTGTGTTTCCAAATGTTGCATCAGGAACCAAGTTAGAATCATAGAAATGCCAGTCAGTGATGTGTAACTGTACTCGAAAATTGTTCGTAAAGTATGAGAAATTTCTGCCTTGGTCTCTATGTAATAATAACGGTATCAGTACAGTCCCGTATTATCCCCTTTGACGTGTACGGGACCGCCTCGAGGCCATCGTATTTGACAACGTTGAAGGAAAAAAAAAGTTACATTCGCTGATGTCTTTACGAGCAGGCCTATACTATTGAAAATTCTCCCAGTCGCATCTCGCGGATCACACCCACACAAGGCTATTAAACAGAGATAATATAACCACTTGAATCCCAAGCGCCTTTTAATAAACGTATAAAATAAGTGCTTAATTCTTTCATTACAAGGGCGTACTGTTATTATATCTTAGTCACGGTATCTCCAGCAACTTTATAAAACTTAGGAGACTTTTCGAATAAGACGGAGCAGGTACAGCATATATAATAGTCTTCTTACTACAGGGCAACAAAGGGGCTCGTATGGGCTGAATGAAAATGTCTAGATGTAGCAAGAGGAACCAAAGAATAGTGTAGTCTCCATTAGAGTCTCTCTCTCTCTCTCTCTCTCTCTGCCAGGGTTAATATTCCAGGAACCTTCCATGGCTTAGGCCTAGACCAAATGTTTCCAGCTTGGCGTAAATTACCCCAAGCAGGGTAATGTTGTGTTTCTATGGGGTAATGGACAGGAGAATAATATCTCCATAATCTTCACTGTAGTCTGACCTACTTTTCCATGTTTAGACGGCGTGAGGGAACCTAGAGGAAAGATCTTTTCATTTCATTAGGGACCTGACTGAAAAGATTAAAGAAACTAAAAGTAATAATGTTGAAAAGATTAAGGAAGCTAAAAGTAATAAGATTGGAAAGATTAAGGAAGTTGAAAGTAATAAGATTGAAAAGACTAAGGAAGCTGAGAGTAATAAGGTATCTCTCCCTTGTTCGTGGGAAGTATGACACTGGTTTGCGACACAAGTGCTGGGCGGTGGGGTTGCAACATCCTTACGGTACGTTAACACAGACATTTCCCTTTTGATAATTTTATATGCATAATTAGATTGAGAAATTACAATAGAACTGAATTTTCTTATCAGCTAACCTGTTCCACGCTGGACAAAAAAAAAAAAAAAAAAATGATACCGGTACGCCTGCATGCCGGCCGATTTTTTATTTTTTTCCTGGCTAAGTGGCTTAATACATCAGTATAAGATCCCACGCAGTAATAAAAGTAATGCTAAAGCCAGATAATTGGTTGAATTAAGTCATGTTGGTGCCGCTCTGCCTCAGAAATCTTCGAGGTTAAAGAGAGAGCAGAGCGTCTGAAAGCTTGTGAACCGATTTTGGATTTTTTTCTCTGGCTAAATAGGCTTAATATATCAATATAAGATCCCTGGCACTAATAAAAGTAATCACCAAAGCCAGAAAGTTGGTTGAATCGGGTCAGGTTGTTGCCACACTACCTCTGAAATCTTCGAGGTTACTGAGAGCAGAGCGTCTGGGAGCTTGTGAACCGATTATGGATTTTTGGGGGGAGTTGGGTAAATGGGCTTAATACATAAATGTAAGATCCCTGGCACTAACAAAAGTAATCACCAAAGTCCGAAAGTAGGTTGAATCGAGTCAGGTTGGTGCCACTTGACTTCTGAAAACTTTAGGTAGCTGAGAGACTGAGAGCACATAGCGGCTGTGAGCCTGTGAAGACTTACTTGCCTCCTGCGCTCCTAAATCCGTGTTGTAAATATCAGAAGTTAGTGAGATACTTTTTAACCTTCCAGTTTACTTCGGTTGCTTACAATGACCTCAGTGCTGCAGGACGTAGATCTAGGTTACTGGCGTTTCTGAAGGGGATGTAGATCTACGTCGCTAGCGTGGTACGGTAATGGTTAACTAAGAATAGTCTTTGTTCGGCGATATGGTGGCGAATTTTGAGAAGAGCCACGGTAGGAACATTTTTAGTACTTTAAGAGAAGTTTTGGAATGATATGTGTGGGTCCGATTCAGTATTCATAGTTTCCGAGATACCTCAGTTTTGGTGCTAAATTTAGCTTTTTTTTATTTATTTTTTTTTTTTATAGGAATGTGGTGACAAATTTTCAGGAGGTCACTTAACAGCTACGAGTATTACTTTTCCATACGCTTTCCATCGATGTGCATAATAATTCCCTGTGGGGTGAATAGCCCCCCCCCCCCTCAAAAAAAACAAAAAAGTGTTGTTTGGTGCTGTTTTGTGCTTTTGTTTTTTTTCCATCAGTATCATTGATAATTTGGGGAAAAACTACTTAAGTAACATTATTACATTTTCTTAAGTTTTGTAATGATGACCTAATTCAGTGTTGGTTTGTTTCCTGATTAACGTAGTTTATGTACTCTTGAGGGTAAATCTACGCCTTTTAGCCTTTTTAATCAGAAATCATTTAAATAACACTTACTACATTTTCGCAAGCTTTCAAACTGTACTGTACGTAGATCCGTGAGAGCTTTGGTAGTCTAGGAAATTACAGTTTCAGTGCTGTTTGGTGCTCGTTTATTTATTTATTTATTTATAGCTTTTTACCGGTAATATAGTAACATTTAAAGGAAGTTACGGTATTAAGTCACACTTGTCACTTTTTCATAAGTTTTCCAACGATGTATGTAGCTATTCTCTTACATCATCAGTCTCCGAAATAACACGGGTTCGGTGCCGTGCTTGTTATAGGGTAAAGGTGAACTAACAGCATTCTCGCTCGTTGCACCATTAAAGTGAGAGGAGGCAGGGAAAAGGGGAAGGGCGGAAGGATGGAATGAGGGGGAGGGGAGGGAGGGACGAGCATGGTAGTACAGAGGGTGGGAGGAAATGGGAGAAGAGAATGCGAGAGTAGAGTGACTGGAGGGAGTAGGGGAATGTGGGAAGGAGAGAGGAAGGGAAGAAAGGCATGGAGAGAAAGAAGGAAGGAAAGGATTAGAGGGCGACATGAGAGAGAGAGAGAGAGAGAGAGAGAGAGAGAGAGAGAGAGAGAGAGAGAATGGTATCACTAAATGTAGTACTGTAATTGTCTTTTTTCCTCCAGGTGAGTTTTGCCTCGTATACCTGGCACTGGGCGTCGCTCAGGTATGTACTAACTCCCATTTTTATTTTCTACAGTTTCATAAGTATGATAAGCTTGATTTGAAGTTGAAGAAACAGTCCAAGAAAGTTGTCCTTCATCAGTAATATTGTGATAAACTTTTTCCTTCGTCGACATTTTCCAAGTAGATATTATGGTGATAGATTTTCCCCTTGTAAACACTGTGGTGATAGGAGTTTTCACCCCGTAAATGTTATGATGATAGGATTGTTCCCATTGTAAATATTATTGTGATAGTATTCCCTTGTAAATACTGTGGTGTTACGTTTCCCCTTGTAAGTGTTAGGGAGCTAGAACTTTTCCCCTTGTTAATATTATGGTGATAGGACATTTCTCCTTGTAATTATTATGGTGATAGGATATTTCTCCTTGTAAACATTATGGTGATAGGACATTTCTCCTTGTAAACATTATGGTGATAGGATATTTCTCCTTGTAAACATTATGGTGATAGGACATTTCTCCTTGTAAATATTATGGTGATAGACTTTTCCCCTTGTAAATATTATGGTGATAGACTTTTCCCCCCCTGTAAATATTATGGTAATAGACTTTTCCCTTGTGAATATTATGGTGATATGACTTTTCCCTTGTGAATATTATGGTGATTAACTTTCCCTTGTAAATATTATGGTGATTGACTGCCCGTGTGAATATTATGGTGACAGGGTTTTTTCCTGTGAATATGATGGTGGTACAAGTATTTCCTTTGTAAATATTATGGTGATAGGATAGAATTTTAATTATAATGGTGATTGGACTTTGGTTGTGAATATGATAATGGTAGACGTTTTCCTTTGTGAATATCATAGTCTTTCATCTGTGAATATTACTCTGATAAAATTATATCCTCTCATCTTATATTGGCGATTTTTCAGTCTCTCTCCCTTTCCATCTGTCTCAAATCTTGACTCTGGCAGGCTCGTGTAGGTCGCTCTCAACTGAATAGAATCGTCTGAAGTCAGAGTGGTTGGAAGACTTAGAGAGTTAATGAAGATAGCTTGAATACTCTCTGGCTCAGACATACTTCTGTCTGAATAACATCGTCTGGTGTTAACTGGAATAAACTGAGGAAAAGCAAAAACACTGTAGGATCTATGTTCAAAATGCCTCCCTTTCCCTGCCTTATTCCTCCCCCCCCCCACCCCGTTGTGTTTATTTATTTACCGGTATTCTCTCTCTCTCTCTCTCTCTCTCTCTCTCTCTCTCTCTGTGACAACCTTAATAACAGTACGGTATATATATAGACCAACACTCCTTACAAGGTTCAGTTCAAGAATATGAGAGAGAGAGAGAGAGAGAGAGAGAGAGAGAGAGAGAGAGAGAGAGAGGATATTGGTTGGAAATGAGGGCTCTGAGGTGAGAGAATTGGTAGGAAATGACGATAGTGAGAAAACAGTCAGGAAAGGAGAAAACAATTAGGTGTCAGGCTGTAAGAAGGGTTAAGGGTTTTTTGCTCTCTCTCTCTCTCTCTCTCTCTCTCTCTCGCTCTCTCAGCAATTTACAAAACACGTAAAACTTGTTCCACGTTTCTTCTATCGTCGATTTTTTTTTTCCCTTCGTTCATTCGTAGTCCAAATATCTTTTTGAATTTTGTAATTAAACTTCCCGTGATTATTTTTTTCTATTTTGCCGATTGTCATCATCTGTGTCAAAATTTTTAGCTTGAAATTTGTAGTCTTAATTAAGTATTGCCTTTTCTCATTTTAAAGCAAATATTCCAGTAAGGTGATTAAAAGTAATGGCGTTTGTAACTGTGTGTGTGTGTGTGTGTGTGTGTGTGTGTCGCAGTAGGTAATTAGTTTGTTATACTTTTTCTCATTCGTGTGTACAGAAAGCATTGGACGACGGAATAAAGTGGTTAATTGCCTGGTGAATTGAAAGAATGTTGGTAGTATTTAATTAACATCGTCTTTATAACCATCATCACCATCATTATCATCATCATCATAATCATATAGTCGTCGTTGTCGTCGTCGTCGTCATCGTTTTTCCCAGTAATAAACCTGTAACTACGATTTAGAAATAGAAAGAAGAGGGAGCTAATCGAGCAGTTCGAGATATGTGTTAATATGCGCCTGGAAATGTTGGATGGGAGAGACAGGGTAGAGATTGAGTTCTTTTTTTCTTACGTTTTAGGGTACACAGAGCCTGACCCAAGATGGAAAGGAGAACATAATTGAGAGTCAGGATGTAAGAACGAATTGCATTTTTTTTTTTTTTTTGCTCCCCTCTCTCTCTCTCTCTCTCTCTCTCTCTCTCTCTCTCTCTCTCTCTCTCCACAGACAGAAACGTTCGAGAAAAAGAATTCAGACTGACTCTCTCTCTCTCTCTCTCTCTCTCTCTCTCCACAGACAGAAACGTTCGAGAAAAAGCATGCAGACCTCTCTCTCTCTCTCTCTCTCTCTCTCTCTCTCTCTCTCTCTCTCTCCACAGACAGAAACGTTCGAGAAAAAGCATGCAGACCTCTCTCTCTCTCTCTCTCTCTCTCTCTCACCCACCCAACATTTCCACTTGTCACTGTGAGTCATATAATAGGCATCTTTGGGGCTGAAATTACTGCGATTAGTGTGTGAGAGAGGCAGGTAGACAAAAATAGATAGATATAGATAGATACGTGGAGAGAGGGAGAGTTTTGACTGTGAGTACTGGTGTGAGTGTGTGTGTGTGTGTGTGTGTGTGTGTGTGTGTGTGTGGTTTATAATAGACACTTGCACAGAAACACAGAGATAGGTATAGAGACATAGACAGCCACAGATACAGAAGCACAGACACGGAAGTACAAAGATAAATATCGGCAGACATTGACGCAAGTACACACACAAATACACAATAACTCAGACTTAAGCACAGATATACAGACACAGGGACAGACACATACAGACAGAAACACAGACACACAGAGAGGCTGCTTACTGCCCCTCTTGGTCCATATCTGAATTGGATAATGGGATTTAATGAACGTGAAAAAAATATTCTTTTATTAACTCCTTCCGCCCATGATTATTTATTTATTTATTTATTTATTTTATTTTTATACTCGGTGTCGCTAGCTTCGAAGTTGCCACCCCAGTACTGCCAGGGTTCAGATCCTGGTTTGGGCAACTGGACCACGCCACTCAGGTGTAAGTACATCCTTTGTAGATTGGTAAATAAAAGGAGTAACAAGGGTAATACATAGTGGGAGTAACTGTGGTAACCTGCATGATACAGTGGCATAGTATTCATAACTGGTTGAAAAATCCTGCTCAGTTTCAAAGGCCTAAGATACTAAGATGAGCACCGTAGCTAAGATTCTTGTGATATCGGCCCCCACCTTTGTCTTGCTGCTTCCATACACCTTTATTTGGATTAGGATTGATCTCTAGTGAATGGGTTAATTAAGGTATAAGGTACTCAACTTAAAAATTGTCCAAGCTGGACAATTGCCTGTTAGAAGCCGAGCTATAAAGGAATCTTGTGGTCAAGGTCACTGATCTTGTGCATGCCACCTTTGATCATCACAGTCCATAAGTCTACCAAGTTTGGTGTCTCTAAATCTAATCGATCATAGAAAGTAAGGTGACATTCAGAATATCCAGGAAACTTTCAGGTTTTGACCCCAGGCGATCTCAGAGAATAATGATTCGATCCGGACTATACTAAGCGTTGCATTCTGGCCATGTTCCAGGTACATGCCATAAAAATTTCAGCCCTCTAACTTTAGTGGTTCTTGAGCTTGAGGGTCATTTTTTTTACTGGACCCTATCCAGGTTCTAGTCGGATCAAGATATTTGGTCAGATGAGGCAGCCAACCAGTACTATAATATGACAAAGAATGAAGGCTGTAGCTCAAACGGTATGCGAATGACAGCAATTTAGATCTCCCCAAGAATAACAAGAAGCAGTGCCCAGGCACAGCAAACCCGTCCCCGGTAGTCGGTTTAGTGCTGACGTATTAACACAACAGGATATCTGGTCAAAGGTGTCACGTATTAAATTTGGAGTAAATCGGGTGAAAATTTATGATTTCATGCCTATTTAAAATTTTAGGCCCGACATACCTGACATGACCACCCTACCGCTAACTGGGGGGGGGGCGAACCCCCTGATGTAATGAGGCATGTTATTGGATGCAGATTTGAAAGATACACCTTTAGGTTTTGGTTTCATGTCGATATAACGAATTTGAAAGCGGGTAGGGCGGAAGAATTTTATTTTACTTTATTATTTTTTACGTTTTTTGGGCCTACAGCCTGGACCCTGGCCCAATTTGGCCCCAGATTTAATCAGGTGATCAGATGGTCATAGCCCATCATCCCTATGATTTTAGTCCAGATCGCATCGGTAGTTTTCGCGTGAAGTTTTTAACACAGACAGAAAGACAGACAAACAGACAAACCGAATGAAAACAGTTCCCGTCCCCGAGCCCCTCCGGGGCGGAGAGGGGTATTAATTATAATAATAATAATAGTCAGTGAAGGGCGAAGGACGGAAGGATAGGGAGATGGGAGATGTGAGGGGAAAAGTGTGTGGGAGATTAAGTATACGTAAGTGGAATGGGATTAAAGAAGCATGTATCTAAGTTTACGTGTTGGAAAGTCTGTCTCATTTTCATTCACCTCCTCATGGAAATTGCTGTAGTGTCAGTTTCCTCTCCCTCCTCGTCTCCTCTCCCCCCTCGTTCCCTCTCCCTCCTCGTCCCCCTCCCTCTTCGTCCCCTCTCCCTTCTCGTCCCCTTTCCCTTCTCATCCCCTTTCCCTCTTCGTCCCCTCTCCCTTCTCGTCCCCTTTCCCTTCTCGTCCCCTTTCCCTCTTCGTCCCCTCTCCCTTCTCGTCCCCTTTCCCTTCTCGTCCCCTCTCCCTCTTCGTCCCCTCTCCCTCCTCGTCCTGTAACTTGTGCCTGCTTAACCTATCTCTTGCACTAACTGCCTATTAGGACGGCCGTTGTCATTGGGTTTACGGTGTGTTTTTCTGGTGAGTCTTAATGGTTCTGTTAGCTCCGTCATCTTACGCTTTAAGACTAGAGATGTATCGGATGTCTAAGAATGCGGATGCGGATATACTTTCTAAAATTGCGGGTGAGGATGCGGATGGCGGATGCAGATATTCAAAAATATTTTTTGCGGATGCAGATGCGGATGTCTGATGACTATACCCTCGCGGATGCGGATGCGGATTTAAAAAAAATATTTTAAGATTATACATTTTAAATTGTTAACGACAACTTTCAGCCACATAAGGCAAACTTATGTGTTACCAGGATGTGGGACGTGGACCCAAGTCGTCATGCATCTCACCAACCACTCCCCCCAACCTCCACCCTTTGGAAAGTGGTAAAGTTAACATTAAATTTAGATAAGTGGAAACTTAAATTTAAGTTAGTACATATATTATGTATAGCTTATCAGAAACACTTGAACCTCACATTGCCCACTAGTTCAGTATTTGAATTTCAACAAACGCAAATTACTCTTCAAAAATAAAAGTTTCTCTGCTCTATCTGCATGAAGGCTCTTGCTTTTTTCACTATAGATTAATCCAGCACTACTGAATAGTTGTTCACTGGGGACGCTGCTTGGAGGACAACAGAGATATGTGCGTATCAGTTTCACTAAATCAGGGTAGTCTTGTGTTTTCACTCCACCATTTCAGAATATCTTCAGTTGTTCCTATAATTCTCTTTTGTTTGTGATGCTTCTTTATTTCTTCCATTGAACTTGTAACTTGTGGCTCATCATTTTCATCATCACTGCTTGATGCGAGTATTATATTCATTGCATCTGATAGTGCTCCACTTATACTTGGTCTTTGTGTATGGCTGGTAGGCTTGTCACCTTTAAGTCGTTTTTTTGCTAGCTCATTTCCATCATTCCTTAGCTGATCACACAGGCCCGCAGTTGTTGATTGAACTTGCTCAGTGATATAAGAAGAAGAGAAAAATTTACTCTAATATCTAGGATCAAGCCACGGCCACACCAACACCACTACACTGTGACTGCAGTGCTATAGTGATACTCTATATTCTATAACTTCCAACACTACGGTAAATGCTGTACAGCTATATTCTTTTTCATAATAATATTTAGAATATCAATAATATATATATATATATATATATATATATATATTGTTACGGAACAGAGAGAGATAATGAACACTTCCTGTGAGAATACTAAAATCACTGCTGTCCCGGAAAGTTCCAGGTTCAAAACAAAAGACTTAGGTAAAATTACAAGTTAAAGTTTAATGCTCAAACTAACAACTAAACATTCAGGACTCATAAGGATAATGTAATGGCAAAACAGGTTACATATATGGTTAACTGCAATAGCCTCTATTACCACGAATTTAGCAAGAGCAAATTTATCTAAGTCATCCCTGATAAAATGAGAAAACCGGATAATGCTCAGTTAAAGCAGGATATAATATTATTACAGATACAAAATATTATTAATACTGGCTGACATTAAAAACTTTACCAGGCTTACGAATCAACGCCCCATGCTATACAGTACAAGAAAAATGGTAATAACAATTATACTCAAATTATACAGCAGCTAGATGGTTGGAGACTTCCTGAGCACTCACAAAAATAATATACCGTACAGGGGAGGACAGAGATGTGAACAGAATGAGGAGTAGATCTAAGTGACAACTAATGTAGAGACTGAGCTCATTATATAGGGGCCGGCAGAGCTTGATTCAACTTGTAAGAAGGACGTGCAAATGAAGGAATAGTGGACGAAGAGTTGACACTCCTGCTCTGAACAACAGAAAGAACGACTTACTCTACTATAAGGGGGAGAAGGGGGGAGTGAGGTAGAACACGCAAGCTTGGTCACTATGGAAGCCACGTGGCAAATCGTGATCAAACATGCAGCATACTGTACATTAGAATTATACAAAGGATGATGAAATCATAGGCTATGTAACTCCTCCCCACAAAGAAAAAGAAATTTACAAAGGAAATTTCTTATTACTCTAAAACAATGTGTCTAAAATCTAGATAAGCTATCTGCACTAACATTTTTTTTCCCCTTGACATGTTGTATGTCTAATGAATACTCCTGAAGAAGTAGACTCCATCTTGTCAATCTCTGATTTTTTATCTTTAAACTTACTAAGGAATTTCAGTGGGTTATGATCGGTATAAATGACTATGGGGTCAAAACCAGAACACAAATAAAATGAAAAATGCTGTAAACCCAAAATCAAGGCCAAAAGCTCTTTCTCAATAGTTGAGTAGTTCTTTTGAGGTGGAGTGAACTTCTTAATGTAATAAGATACAGGGTGTTCAATACCCTGATCATCCTCTTGCAGCAAAACAGCCCCAGCTCCTGTATCACTTGCGTCAACAGCCATCTTAAAAAGGCATAGCAAATTTGGAGTAGCGAGCACTGGCTGACTTAATAGGATAGCTTTAAGTTTACTGAAAGAGGATTCGCAGTTATCGGTCCAGACAAATTTAACTCCCTTTTTCAGTAGGTCTGTAAGTGGTGATACAAGAATAGAAAAGTTAAGAACAAATCTCCTGTAATAACCTACCATTCCCAAAAATCTTGGTAGCTCTTTCCTACTTTTAGGTCTGGGAAGATCACTTATAACCTGAACCTTAGCTCCTGGTGGTGCAACGAGTCCATCACCAATTACGTACCCAAGGTACTGAACTTTAGCTTGACCAAACTCACTATCTATCTATCTATCTATAGCCTGACGCCCTAATCCCGCAAAGGGTGGCCACAGACAAAACGCCTCCAAGTCACTCTGTCACCCACCATTCGACTACCCTCCCCCCAACTCACCCCCCCTCCCTCATATACCTCTCAACTCCATCCCTCCACCTCATCCTCGGTCTACCCCTCCCTCTCCCTCCCTCCACCTCACCTACATACACCCTCCTAGTCAGTCTTTCATTCTAACCAAACTCACACTTTGATAAATTAGCTACAAGATTAGCCTGAACCAAACGCTCAAGAAATTTACTGACATGGCATAAGTGATCTTTCCAGTTGTCACTGAAGATTAACACATCATGAATATAAACAACACACCCTGCCAAGCCCTCTGTTACAACATTCATGAGCTTCTGAAAAGTGGCTGGTGCATTCTTCATACCATATGGCATTACAGAACATGCAAAAGTCTTTCCTAGTGTTACAAAACATGAGATCTCCCTAGCACGTTCAGTCATAGGTACTTGCCAGTATCCCTTTAACAAATCAAACTTACTTATGTACCTAGCCTTTCCGATCTTGTCTATGCAATCTTCCATACGAGGGAGAGGGTAAGTGTCTGTTTTGGTTATCTGATTAGCACGTCTGTAGTCGATGCAAAGCCGCTGTGACCCACCTGGCTTAGGGACTAGAGTGACCGGAGAACTCCACTCGCTCTGACAGGGCTCAGTCATCTTGTGGTCCGACAGGTAGCCAAGCTTCTTCTGGATAAGAGGAACTTTCACTGGGTTCACACGGTAAGGAGGCGGTTTAATTGGCTTTGCGTCTCCAACATCGACATCATGCATCAACACATTGGTTCTTCCTGGAGTGTCACGGAACACTTGCGGGTACTCCTGCAGTAATGCCGAAAACTCCTGACTTTCCTTGGGAGCTAGATGAGAAAGCTTAGTCTGTAGGTCATTCATGGTATCAGGATTCTTCCCCAAACTATCACTCAGGCTTATACTGCATGGGAGAACTTCACTTGCAGACTCGGGTGGAACAGCTACAGTGCAGACTGGGTTATTTTCGTCCCGCCTGTGATATAACTTTAGAATGTTGATGTAACAAAGTTGCTTGTTCTTTCTACGATCTGGTGTGGTGATGACATAGTTGACATCACTGATTTTCTTCTCCACGAAATAAGGACCACTAAACTTGGCTTGAAGAGGTTGCCCATGCACCGGTAGCAGAATCAAAACCTGATCTGGCTGAAAGTGGCATAACCTGGACTTCTTATCATACCAAGTCTTCATCTTCTCCTGAGCAGCTCCTAAATTCTCTCTTGCCAGCAGTAAAGCAGTGGACAGCCGTTCTTTGAACTTCATCACATACTCCAGCAGGTTGACGTCATCTTCCTCCGACAGCCAGCATTCCTTGAGTAGCTTAAGGGGTCCTCTTACTTCATGGCCAAACAGTAGTTCAAAGGGTGAGAAGCCCAGTGATTCATTTGGAGATTCTCTTGCTGCAAATACAACAAATGGAAGACCTTTATCCCAATCTTTCTGATGTTCCAAACAGTATTTCCTGAGCATCGATTTGAGTGTTTGATGATATCTCTCCAACGCTTCTTGGGTCTGGGAATGGTAAGCTGAAGACGTGATCTGGGTGATGCCCAACTCTTTCAGAGACTGCTTGAAAACATTTGATATGAAATTACTTCCCCGGTCTGACTGTACCTCCTTGTTCAGACCAAACTTGGTGAAGAACCCTAGCATTTCCTTTACCACGTTCTTTGCTGAGATATTTCCAAGTGGAATGGCTTCAGGATAACGAGTAGCCATATCAATCAGGGTCAACACATAAGAAAATCCTTAAGAAGTCTTAGGAAGAGGGCCCACAATATCCACCAACACACGGGTGAATGGCGCCTCAAAAGGAGGAATGGGAACTAGAGGTGCAACCTTTTCGGTCTGATTACACTTCCCCACAACTTGACAGGTGTGACAAGACTTACAATACCAAGAAACATCTCTGAAGATACCTGGCCAGTAGAAGTGTTTCAAAATGCGTGCCACAGTCATCCTCACTCCAAGGTGTCCTGCCAAACTGGAATCATGAGCCACTCTAATGATATCCTGCCTACAAACACGAGGGATGACAACTTGATGTACAACCTCCCATTCACAGTCGGCTGATGCTGTTGGGGGTTTCCACTTTCTCATAAGTACTCCTGACTTTATATAATAACAAGTAGAAGCATCAGCTGACTCTTCCTCACTGCAAGCAGAGTTAACTAGACCTTTCAACTCAGGGTCAGCAACCTGCAACTCGACCAACTCTTGACGAGACAAATTATCAACACTACGGGGTACTGCCTCATCTGGTGAGTGGTCCAAATTAGCAAGAAAAGTGTCAGCTAGGATAACATCATCATCATCATTATCCTCTAAGTCACCAGTAACTTTAGACTTAGCCCTAGTGACAGCACATGCAGAGAACACATCAGGGATATCACAATCCTAGGTCGCAGTCACTGGTTCACTAGACAACTGAGGAGCTGGACACACTTGACTTCCACCAATATCATTTCCAAGTAAGAAAGTTACCCCTGACATTGGGAGTGTCTCAACCAACCCAACCATAACGGACCCATTAACAAAACCAGACTCTGCACAGAGGGACAGAGAAGTAATTATTCCCTACACCTTGTAAGATTACAGTTTCATCAGAGGAATTAACATTAGAGCATAGAACACTGGTCAGCATAAGGGATTGGCAAGCACCTGTATCACGATATAGTTTAACTGATTTCCTGTCATTACTGTCCAGAGGACTGACAAAATCATCAGACAGGAAATTAGCACATGAACTCTTGAAAGTGTCACCCACGTTACTGCTCAAAAGAGGAGCTTCATCATGAGAATTTAATTTACCCCTCAAAGCAGGTTCAGTTAACTCGGTTAAAGAAATCTGGGAACTCTCAAGGGTGGACACTAGACCAATTGACTGAATATTTAAAGACTCCTTTTTGTTCACATCACGCTGTCTCCTGAAACATTTCTTCGTAGTATGACCAAGCTTACTATAATAAGTACATTTACTTTTCTGAAATCTAGAGGTGGAGCTGGTATTTACTTCCTGAGAAACATCATCTTTATTCTCTTTCCTGTTACCTGTACTATGAGTAGAGGCAACGTACTTACTCTCAGCTTTCCTTTTTTCTTTAGAATATCTCTTGTGAGTGAGAACATATTCATCAGCTAAAACTGCAGCGTCAGACAAATTATCTATTCTTTTCCATCAAGATATAGGCTTACATCTTTATTAATACACCTTTTGAAGTCCTCCAGCAAAATCATCTGCTTAAATTTATCAAAATCAGAATATACATTCTTAGAATTTAACCACTGCTCTAACAGATCTTCATTGATTTTTGCATACTCAACATGGGATTGCTTATCTTGCTTATAAGTTGTCTTAAATTTTACTCTATAGGCTTCAGGAACAAGCTCATAGGCCTTAAGAATCAAGCTCTTAACTACATCATAATTATCAGATTGATCCTGAGGCAGAGATGCGTAAGTTACTTTAGCATTACTGGTGAGAACAGTTTGAAGGAGTACTGGCCAATATTTTTTGGGCCAATGAAAACTTGTAGCTACCCTCTCAAACAACTGAAAATACTTTGTTAAATCAGATTCATTAAAAGGAGGGACAAGTTTAACATTTTTAGCCACATCAAAATCATCAGAACTAGATGATCCAGTTCCACCTTGTTTCATGCGATACTCATGGTCTGCCTGAATCGTAGCAAGTTCAATTTGTGCCTGAGCCTGTGCCTGTGCCTCCTGAATATGAGCCTAAGACTCAGCCTCCTTAGCACGTGCCTGAAACTCACCCTCCTTAGCACGAGCCTGATACTTGGCCTCCTTAGCACGAGCCTCCTGCATGGCTAGCTGTACTTAGCTATTTCAATCTCTGTTTGCTCATCTGGAGGAAGGGGGCGCGGTAGCACAGTGGTAGCGCGCTGGACTTGTAATCGTGGGATTGCAAGTTCGAGCCTCGCCTGGGCTGCCGTGCCGGGAGGGGTAGCTCCCTCCTGTAACCCTAGCGGGGCTATATAGTCCAATACAGGGCTTAGCTCGGGGGAACTCCATTTCTCCCATTTCATCTGGAGGAGTTACATTAAACAAGCTTTTATTAATCATGCTAACAATTTGATCTTTAGAATGATGAGAGCGAACAGCAATTCCCAGTTGTTCAGCAACAAGCTTAAGTTCATTCTTTGTTCTGTTTTCTACATCACACACTGTTTGCACATTTGACAAAAAATCTTTGGCTTCATCAAGAGTAGTAATAGTAGACATCATGAATAAATCACAGTCACAAAATCTCAAGCAATATCCTTATGATAATATCCTGAATATCCTGATAAGAGGTCGCCAAATATATGTTACGGAACATAGAGAGATAATGAACATTTCAAGTGAGAATACTAAAATCACTACTGTCCCGCAAAGTTCCAGGTTCAAAACAAAACTTAGGTAAAATTACAAGTTAAAGTTTAATTCTCAAACTAACAACTAAACATTCAGGACTCATAAGGATAATGTAATGGCAAAACAGGTTACATATATGGTTAACTGCAATAGCCCCTATTAACACGAATTTAGCAAGAGCAAATTTATCTAAGTCAGCCCTGATGAAATGAGAAAACCGGATAATGCTCAGTTAAAGCAAGATATAATATTACAGATACAAAATGTTACTAATACTAGCCGACAGTAAAAACTTCACCAGGCTTACGCAACGCCCCATGCTATACAGTACAAGAAAAATGGTAATAACAATTATACTTAAATTATACAGCAGCTAAATGGTTAGAGACTTCCTGAGCACTTACAAAAATAATAATATACCGTACAGGGGAGGACAGAGATGTGAACAAAATGAGGAGTAGATCTAAGTGACTACTAATGTAGAGATTGAGCTCATTATATAGGGGCCGGCAGAGCTTGATTCAACTTGTAAGAAGGACGCGCAAATGAAGGAATAGAGGATGAAGAGTTGACACTCCTGCTCTGAACAACAGAAAGAACGACTTACTCTACTATAAGGGGGAGAAGGGGGGAGTGAGGTAGAACACGCAAGCCTGGTCACTATGGAAGCCACGAGGCGAATCGTGATCAATCATGCAGCATACTCTACGTTAGAATTATACAAAGAATGATGAAATCATAGGCTATGTAACAATATATATATATATATACAATTTTTTAACATTATATATATATATATATATAATTTTTTAATATATAAAGACATATATAAAATCTGTAAACTAATTTTATATATATATGTATAATTTTTAAACTAATTTTATGCACTATGTTTTGTAATATCCTCATATCCTCATATCCTCATTCTCAAAGTGCGGATGCGGATGTTAAATTTACCATTACTGCGGATGTGGATGTTACTTGCATTGCAAATGTGGATGCAGATGCGGATATTTAAAAAATGCGGATAATTTGCTGATGCGGATATCCGATACACCTCTATTTTAGACCCGTATTCTTGTCCGTTAAGAAAGTTCCTTAACACCTTTTCCTGAGCGATTTATTTAGGTTATTACGTATTACCGTCCTATTTTGTGTTACATAAATCCTTCAAACATCGCCATACCCTGCATATATAACCTGCAAAAGATTATCCACCAGCCATATCCAAATTTAAATTGCCAGGGAAAAGGTGCTTGGGAGCCTCCTTACCCGACGAAAATACGAGCCTAAGCTTACAGGGCGAGGATATTAACACCTTCACCACAAAGACGTCATCTCTAATTTTTTTTTTTTTTTTAATACAACAAGGCCATTTTATATGCCTTAGAAGAGAAGCCAGGTACTGAAGGGCAAAATGAAGGTTATATTTCACACTGTTGTCTTGTTTTTTCTTCGAGGGAACAGTTTGCGGGCTCCTGGCCTTTGCTTCCTTCTTACCATGCATTAAACAAAAAATACATGAAAAGTTTGTCGTCATTAAAGAAAATTCCCCCTAAAAAGCCAGATAATTATGGAAAATACATAATTGTGAACAGACTGGTTTTCATAATATTTAAGTGATTTAGTTTGGACTCTGATGGTCGGGAAATTCAGGTATTTTGTTCAAACCATCGCCAGAGTTTTATTCAGCTACGCCAGTGGGAAGCCAGGATATTCTTATTACCGGGTATTCAGAGTTTGCCTGTTACTTCTCATATTATTCACAGCACGAGTATTAACCCTTTCATCTACGGACGCATTATGTTATTTATGTTCTTTTATGTTAGGTGTTAATGTTATGTGTGTTATTTTCGTCACAAGTCTATTTTTTTCGGTTGAGGAATATTATAAAATTAAAAGACTGATAGCTGTTTCGAAGAACTCCTTCACACCAGTGACGTCAGCAGTATATTATACTTGCCAATTCCTGGTATTCTTTTTAAGTGACTAGATTATATGGTATTACTTTTCTAGAATGCCAGACTTTTCTGCTAAAATACCAATTGTCCACTAAAATACCAGACTTTTCTGTTAAAACACCACTTTTCTGCTATACCAGTTTTCTACTGGAATACCTGTTTCCTACTAAAATACCAGTTTCCTACTAAAATACCGGACTTTTCTATCAAAATACCAGAGCTCTCTGCTAAATTACCAGGATTGCTTCTAAAATGCCAGAGTTGTTTCGAACTTGGGAAGGTTATTGGTATTCTCAGGCCCATGTGACTCACTTTGCTGAATGAACTCATCTAGTGTTAGCTGGAATGAAATACCAGACAACACGCCAGCTTGAGAGGCTTAGGAGCGTTTAACGAAGCTCCCTAGCACCTGTCCCTCACCGATTTAGTTTTGGATACGGCTGGCATATATCATTTTGTAGCTATGATGTTTGAGGAGAGAATGATACTAGATGTGAAGTGACAAAAGGGGACACCAAGGAGTAATAAGCAAAATAATCAGTTAGAAAGAGGTGCTAGGGAGCTTCTTAACTGACGAGAACTCGGGTCTTCGTGACGTCATACTGAAATGCATATGATTCAGGTGTTATTAGTTATAGTCCTGATGTCCTGAAGTTCTGATATCGCAGGTACGGTTGTTAAGCTGGCTGACTTTTTTTTTTTTTCCTATTCTCCCAGCTACCAAACCAATTTTTAAGGTAGGAAAGGCTTGTTGAATGGAAGGGACTTACTGAAGTTATATCTAACTCCTCCAGTTTAGAAAGTCTGTACTTAGCTGGATAAAACTGTTAAGAGATGGCAAGATGAAAATGAGGAGGACGACCACGGGATCAGTATAGGCATCCCCCTTTAGCCCTTTACGTCATTTTATATCTGCATCTATCAGTATCTGTCAGACTGTCTGTCTCTATCCATCTAGCTGTCTGTCTGTCTGTCTGTCTGTCTATCCATCTGTCTGTCTGTCTGTCTCTGTCTGTCTGTCTACCTCGTTTCCTATGTCTGTTTGTCTATCTGTCTGTCTATATTCATGTGACTGTCTGTTTATCCATTCATCCATCCATACATCTGTATCTATATATGTATGTATGGTATCTGTGTATCTTATCTGTCTATCTATCGGTCTGTCAGAATACAAATGTACCCACCTTGGTTTAAAATTTTCAAACTTAAAGAGTTACACAGAACCTCGGTTGACTCCTTCACTATTACATACCGGTATCACCTTGAAACCTTTACCTACCAACTACTATTTTACTCTTTATATCCGGCAAATGTCAGGTGATTTTACTGCCCTTAAGAAAACCCTTGAATACCAAAAAGGCCAAAATTTATCACGATTAATGTTGTGGCTGAGAATAAAGACCAGAATACTTTTTGCATCTCATAATCGGCTGTATTATTTATTACACAGACTGTCACTCTGACCAGGAGTTAAGCTGAATACACTTGTCTTGTAATAAATAAGTAAATAAATAAGTAATTTGCTTCGGTAGGGGGCTAGAGCGGTTAAACGACAATAAAAATAGCTACCTTTCGACTTTGATCGGCCAAGCTTATATGAGTTAGTTTATGTATGCAGGGTGGCCCATGTATAACGGTCCACTGCCACTCCGCCGGGCTATTTCTCTTGTGTTGTGGGGACGGCCAAGTGTTATGAGTGTCCATCCTGCATCATTTACGCATTTTCTACTCTTATTGCCACAACCAGGCCCATACTAACTGACTAAGCCGTCCTCTCAACACATAAGATACCGTACCTGTATGAGACAGCCCTAGCATAACTTCAATATGGACGGTGGGTGTTAGCGCCGAAGTGGTGACATGTAGAGGTGTATGATATGTAGGAGGACTACTGGGCCTTGGGAGCAGGCTGTGAAGCCTATGCCCAGAGTTGAGCACATTAAAAAAAAAAAATACCGTCACGTGAACCTCGGGTTACCCTCATCATGTGACCTTGTATGTTCCAAAGAGTTGCGGCTTTTTCCATACAAGTTACTGTGAATTGAGGGAAACTGGTAAATCGGCTGCATAGGTAGCAGCGGAAATTTAATAGACATTGTTTTTGGTGATTTAATATAATAAAAGAACGTGATAATAGATTATAGGACTTATATGTTGTCGAGAAATGGGAGACTGGCCATGAGGGTGGCATCCGGATGTTATTATTATTAACTCCACATTCTGCTTAGTTCTTGTTGATATTGTAGATACTTTTTTTTTTTTTTTTTTTGTGGGGGAAGGGAAAGATCTAAAAGGCTGGCATTCCAAGACCGTTCGAGACTGAGACTCGAAATTATCAGGAGTGATGTATCTTTGTTGTAGGATGTTTTTTCGTAGCACTAGCGCTGCACTAGCCCGAACTATGTAATTTATTCAGTTTTTGTCTTCGTGCACAGCAAAAACTTCTAAATTGATTGCATTGGAAATGTTCCAGTATGTAGTCGTCAACATATACCGGTACTAGTGCACCTGGGTGTTGGTACCGACATCCAACAAATACTTTTTGAGATAGCTATAGAGGAAAATCAAAGTGGCCGCGTCAGGCCTGAAAGAGCTGAATCGGAAAGTATTTGGCCGATTTTAACCAAACTTGGTGGAAATGTAGTGGGTCATGAGTGAACATGATTTGCTTAGTATGAACGACCTTGACCTTGATATCAAGGTCACAGGTCAAAATCTGTAAAAAAATTCTGAATCATACCAAAACTCCCCTAATATTGGGTGAGCAGTGATAAAAGTATTGACATCTGGAATGTGGAGTTCATTGAATGTATATTGCTTCAGAACTTTTCAGAATTCTAGTTATTATTATTATTATTATTATTATTTTTATTATTATTATATCCTCCTTCTCCTCCTCCCCTTGTTGTTGCTGTTGTTTTGCATCAATGAAAAGAATCACTAGCATGGTAAGCATCAGTGGGGACGATTCATGGTAACTGTATTGTTTTCGCTCTAACTTGGCCCAGATTTTCGTACTGTTGCAGCTTATTTCACGTGGTCCTGTGGCAGAGACAATGCTTCCGCCCTGCGTACTTTCCATAGCACTTCATTGTGACTAGCATCATAATCTAGCGTCAGTCTATTCTTACAATTCAGCATTCAAGATAGAGAGATGGGAATTTTTGGCCAAGTTTGAGTAAAATGAATAAAATCTATCAATGCCCCTGCTAATGGCTGGAACGTTCGCCAAAATGGTAAGCTTCACCTGGGAATAGCGGAACTCATAAAGGATTCCATAATAACTGTCCCAGTAATATTCTGTGGTGTCCACAATTGATTTATTTGTGTCTCAGAGAAAAAAATCCCAGCATGATAAGCTTCATTGTGAAGGTATGGAACTCGCCAAGGATTCCTTGGTTACTCTTCTAATAATGTTAATGGATCGTGCACTCGCCAAAATCCCCGCCAAAGGTAGCTGTGGAAACGGAAATACAAGAGTGAAATATTTGTTGATTGGCGTATTGACAACATAGAGTGTAGTTAAGAGATGGAAAGGGAAGACGGAAAAGAAGATCGATTTTAAAGTGGCAGAAAATCTACTTTTATTTTTATGCAAGGAAGAAGGAACCAAAGGCCATAAACACTAATTGTTCCTTAAAAAAAAAAAAAAAAAAAAAAAAATATATATATATATATTATACCGGTATATATATATATATATATATATATATATATATATATATATTATACCGGTATATATATATATATATATATATATATATATATATATATATATATATATATATATATATATATATATATATATATATATATATATATATATATATATATATATATATATATATATATATATATATATACAGATATATATATATAAATCTATATAGATATATATATATATATATATATATATATATATATATATATATATATACCGGTATATATATAAACAGTTATATATATATATATATATATACCGGTATATATATATATATATACCAGTATATATATATATATATATATATATATATATATATAAAACAGAGCCAGATTCATGATCCGTTCATTATCAGTTGCCTGGACACACTGCGTTTGAAAGGCTGGAGATCATAGGCAGTAGGAAATACAGACAGAGGGAGACAGTTCCAGAGTTGACCTGTTGCGTTCAGATTGATAAATTTCTGTGTATTTGTAAGTCTTTTTGTAGCTGTGAAAGGAACTGTATGTGGATGTAAATGTATAGAAATACTGTACACTTGTATGAAGAAGTAAGTGTATGGGGAAGTAACTGTGAAGAGAAGTAGCTGTGTGTAACTGTATTGATAAGTGTACGGGGAAATAATTGCATAAGTAACTATATGAAGAAGTAACTGTGTGGGAGATTACCAGAAAAAGCATGGGGAAATATTGACATGGGGAAGTAACTGTGAAGGGAAGGAAAATGAAAAGAAAACAGGAGTGAGTTTAGTGGGCAAATGGGTGTGATGTTAGAGAGAGAAATAAGGAGAGGGAGGGGAGGGAGAGAAAGGGTAAGCAAATACGGAGAGAGAGAGAGAGAGAGAGAGAGAGAGAGAGAGAGAGAGAGAGAGAGAGAGAGAGAGATGATGGTGGTTTAATTCTGTGAGGCTTTACTGAGAATGGTGTGAGTGGGACTTTTCTTACACAAATTAGAATAACCATTGGTTAGCCTGTTTTTGTTCTTTTCTTCCTGGAAAAATTGAGCAGAACAGAACCAAATTCAAGATCAGCTCATTTAGAGATACCTGTTCACACTTCATTTCAAAGACTGAAGCTCATAGGCAGAGGGAAATACCGACTGAGCGAGACAGTTCCAGGCCAGAGAATATCGTTTAACTCTTACATTTGAGAGTTAGACTGAAGAGGTATGAGAGTGTGTTGCCCGACGGGTACTGGGCATCCAGTGTAATAGGATGGAAGTATACCGTTCAGGAAAGCATTAACCATTGAAATAACGTTAGTAGATGGATAAAGGTGCAAAGCTGCAGCGGAGTGAGAGAGGGTGAAGTGAGCCCATAAGGGATGAGATGAAAAGCTTTTGATTTTTTTTTCATTTAAAGAAAAGTGGTACCGTATGTGATGGGTCCCCCCCCCCCACACACACTAGGTATGTTCCACACAGGAGTAAAAATATCCTTGTACAGACTTAATAGGTGTACAGGGATAAAGAAAATCACGGTGTTGGTCTTTTACACCCAGCATCATGGAAGCAGATTTTGCTGTGGGGTAATAAGATCTTTCCTTGATTGGTCCCGATAAAAAGAAATCTCAAGAACAGTGAGATGACCACGGACTGGGTAGTGTATTGGTGTATAATAATAGATGTTACTGTGAAAGATTTTGACGGTTTGAAAGCTGTAGGAATCGAGTTTCTGGTGCATGAAAATCTACTAGATTTCCATTACCCCTCGTCAGAAATATTGATAGCCAAGTCAGAAATCATGTGTGCCACAGATACATTTCCTGATTCAAGTAACTGCTGTGAAGGGTGGAGTCACCAGTGTATGAGTGGATAGGACTGCAGTGCGTAGATTAAGAAGGGATGAAAAATTCTGTACATAACAAAGTCTAGGAATTCTAATACACCATGTTCATGAAGACAATCTCAGTATTGTTTTGTTTTTTGTGTGTCCGACTCTGGGCATAGACAACACAGCCCGTTTCCAGAAGAACATCAGTCCTCCTACGTACTGCACACCTCCACATTCCCTTAAAGAAAAAGGCTTAGATTAACCCTGTAGACAGTACGAGGGTAATCAAATCTGGTATTAAGTTCTTGCTAATTTCTCTTCTTCATTAAGCTACGATACGCAGCCATCAGATTTACAGTCGCGATCCCTGTTCAGTTGTAGATATGAAAAGGTTAGGCTAAAGGAATTATGACTGGCCCGGGAATCAACTCATGAAATTCCTTCAGTACGGTGACGTCACTGATAGTATTCAAGCTACCCCCCCATGGAGAGAGAGAGAGAGAGAGAGGAAAGGGGGGTCTGGGTGTGCTTCAGGACATAAAGCAATTTTGTGAGGACAACGAAAACTAATCATTTTTGGATGTTGCAAAATGAAGCAGTATTAATGTTACAGAAATTAAGTAGCTAATTATAAGGCAATACAAAAAAGGAAAAATTTTATTATTACATAAATGAAGCTGTTACGAATGTTGCCAAATTGTATCTGGTCTGTATAAATAGCAGAAGATAACGCAGATTTGCCCAACAAAACTCAAGCTCACGAGTGCAGTGCAAAATGGAAGCCATTTTCTTTTCACAAAGTTGTAAAAGTTTTGGGTGGATTGCAAATATGAAGCTGTAATGAGTTTATTCCACTACTGAAGCCGTTGACAGTGTATTGGAAATAGAAAAAAGATCAGGGGTTTATCTCAGTAGTGAAGGAGTTTTGCGGTGTTGTAAAAATGAGCCAGCTTTGTCCTAAAGAAATGCAGTTTTTTGTAGTACTGAAATAGGGAGCTCTGAATGTACTGTAGTAATGGACTAAATTAGTATTTGGAATGCCACCCACAATGCTGTACCTGTTATAATCCATTGTTTGTTAACATACACGTATATCTATATCTATATCTGTCTATCTATCCATCTATCTAGATATTGTATTAAAAATGAACCAGTTTTGATTATACTGGAAGAATAAGCCACTTTTGGGAGCACTCCAGGAATGAAGTATTTTTGATGATGCAAACTTAGAGGTTTCAGTAACGAGATTATTAATGAAACAGTTTGTTTATACCAAAAATAATCCAATACACTATTTAAGGAATAATGAAAAAAAAAAAAAAAAACGCAGGAAATTTGGTTGGCCATGGAGTTGCAAAAACGACTCTGGCTGGTTTTACCCACGAGATTCCTTTGCTTCCGTTAGTGGTGGTGGTGGTGGTGATAGTAATAATAGTGTTGGTGGTGGTGGTGATGTAGGCTATATGGTGACAGTAATATTGCTGGTGGCGGTGATCATGGTAATGGTGATGATAGTGTTAGTGGGTGTTGGTGGTAATGTTAGTGGTGATAGTGTTGTTGGTAATGATGGTAGTGACAGTGATGGATATGGTTATGGTAGCGGTAGCGTTGGTAGTGTGGTGGGGCTCTAGTCAATAAGGTGAATACAGCTGGACCTGAGAGCCTCATTTTCCTTTATGCTGTTTCGTGGCGCTTCTTGCAATTTCAGTCTGACCGGCCCTCACAGCTGCTACATTCTTGCTGTCCGTCTGTCTGTCTGTCCGTTTATTTCTCTGGCTGTGTTTTGGCCTGGCAGTTTGTCGATGTATATATATCTTGTTATCTGTGTATACTTGGGCCTGTTGTCCGGGCTGGTTCGAATGGTTCATTCAGTCTCTCTGGCCCTCTCAGCTGCCGCACTTTAGCTGTCTGCCTGTCTGCTTGTCTTTAAATTTGTCTGCCTGCATATATATATATATATATATATATATATATATATATATATATATATATATATATATATATATATATATATGTATATATATATATATATCGTTTCGTTTTCGTTTTTTAAAGGCTCCAACATGCTTGCATGCGTCGGCCTTGGTCACCTAATGGCGTCTCTCCATGCAGTACGATCCATTGGAGCTTCCCTGTTCAGTCCCTTAACCCTGAGGTCACACTTAATGACCTCGTCCCATGTCTTTCTCGGTCTACCCCTCGTAACCCCACCCCCAATATTAACACTTCTCACCTTCCTCACACAATTATCACCCCCCATCCTCTCCACATGTCCAAACCATCTCAATCTACCTCTCCTCATCACAACGTCAATACACTCCAGTCCCATCCTACCTCTCAACTCTTCCATCGTGAACCCAGCCCCCCCAAACCTTGGATGCAGGGACTCACTACACATCCACCTAATCATTGTCATTTCTGTACGTTTGAGTCGGCGAATATCCTCTTCCTTCACTGCCCAGGTCTCACTACCATACAGCATTTCACTCCTAACACATGCTGCATACAAAGACCCCTTAGCACGTAGAGAGGGTCCTCTCACTGTCAGGAGAGGCAAGAGCTCCGTGAACTTCTTCTAACCACTTCTCACCCTAGCCACAGAGCTAGCTCCAGCCCCACCTCCAGCACACAACATGTCTCCCAAATAACAAAACTCTTCCACACACTCAAGATATTCACCAGCAAGTTCAATCCTTTCACGTCTGACAATCTCCACCTGCTCTCCCCGACACGCCGTACACATAAAATCAGCATTATCTCGCAGTCTACCTCTGATACCACTACATCTCTTATGCACCCATTTATCACAAACACCGCACAAGATAATATATATATATATATATATATATATATATATATATATATATATATATATATATATATATATATACACACACACACACACACACACACACACACTCGTATATACAGTATAGTATGTAATTGTCCTGCGTCACTTTTAGTCATCCAGGCGGGTATATTCCCAGTCCATTGAAGTTACTTTCTGTCTGCCGGACTATCCTTCTAACTATCTGTCTGGGTTTCGGTCAGTATCAGCTGCCTGGCTATCTGTCTGTGTGTTTCTCTGTCCGCGGGTAATTTTTTTGTCTGTCTCCATTGATGCGAATATTGCCCTCAGATTCTCGTATTTAGTTTCTGTTTCGTAGCCCTGGCAATGTGGTTTTTCATATGCTAACCTTTGAACTTACCTTCTCATGTCATATTGGTGATTTACCGGCAGCAGCAGGCTGATAAACACAAACATAGACTCTGCAACATTTCGTTTTTCACGCGCATTTCTCTCGTTGTAAACACTTCTTTCAGATCCATAGTTACATGGGGAAAGATTAACCGCTTCTCTTTCATGACACTTTTTTTTTTATTTTGTTCTTGCTGCTACCTGACGATCTTATTCGGATTGAGAGAGAATTTTCGAACGTCGTGGTTATGTGTAGCCTTCGTTAACCCCTTCACTACAGGACACCGCCCCAAAAATGGGTAAAATGACCTGGTTTCAGCTGTAATAACTTCAAGATACGCCATGGGAATGAAAGGGTAAAGTTCGATTATCACTTTACCTACATTTAGGAAGTGGGATTTAGTAAAGGCCGTCAGTGGTGCTGAGGCTCGTATGTTGTAATCAAGGACGGGAAGGTTTTGACAAGTTGTCAGTTTTTGAGGTGAACATTTGTGGATCGTTCACGATTATTGTATTTTATTACCCTGCATACCACATTACAGAGTGCAGTCAGTGCTGATATAGAGGCCAGCCTTGTTATGTCTTCGTCTCTTGGTCAAAAAATTGTCGACAATACAAGGGGCTTGAGATCCCTTTGGCGATCGCAGGCTTAATGATACCTCCTCACAGGCAGCTAATGATGCCGTGAGATAATATATAGAGAGTTGTTTACACAGAGGCACTAATACTCAGGCTCCTATGACTCACTCCCAGTTGAATAAAATCGTCTGGTGTTTAGTAGAATAGAGTACTTATCTTAATCATGAGCTAATGGTTACAGTATTAACACCCTCAGGCTGGTGTAGGCATTGAGTTAAAAAAAAGTTTCCTGGCATTAGTTGGCATATTATACGGGAGACGTGACTATAAAGGGGATAATACATAAGCAAAATTACTATTGTCGCCAAAACGTAGCACTTGTAGCAAATATTCACATATATATCAATAAAATAATATACAAAACATGCGTGAGAATAAAAACAGGGTACAGACCTTCACTAGAATGTGAATATTATAATACAAAAGTATATCTACAAGCAGGGATGCCTTATGAATACGTAATATATATACAGTGTTGCATACAAAAGAATATAAACAAGTAGACTATACGGAAGGGCATGTGAATATATACATGCAAGTGAATAAAAGCAGAAACATATATATAATTTTCCCGCGAATATAAACTGAAGTACACATAGGAACATGCAAGTGTGTTGTATCAGATATTTACATGCAAATATTCAGACTCCCTCAAAGCTCGAAACAGCCGCCACGAAGCAGTCCAAATCAATGAAGCATGGGAAGAGCACCTGACAACCGGAATATGGAGGTTCCCCCCCCCCCCCACACGCCTCCCTAGTGGGATGGTCCGGGCTTTTGGCAGGGTGGGATTGTGGTAGTGGTGGGCTTGGAGTTGTAGTTACGATGCTGGTAGTGGCTGCGGTAAGGTATAACTACAGTGGTGGTATTAGTGATGGTGATGATGATACTGATGTACTATTTTTGCTTTATCATGGTACAGATTTTCGTCCTTTTATGACATTCTTGTAAGCCAGTGGCAGAAAAAAAACAATGCTACAACACATCTTTTCCATAGTACTTCATTGTGGCAGTTGTAATATCCTTAGCGTAATCTGTTTTTACAGCTTAGCATTCAAGATGATGAGATGCTGATTTTAGGTGTAAGTTGTTGTTGTTCAGCCCCGGTCTGCCTGGCCCAGTAGACCCATCAACCGCAGGCAAGCAACTGTCCCTACAGGGCCGTCTCGTACAGCGAACCAATGTTCCCTAGCGGCTGGCAGTGCCGCGCTGTTGCGAGGCGGGGGGAAAAGTGTGGAGGTTTGGTTCCTTTTGGTTCCTGGATGGACGCCGCATTAGCGTCTCTCCACCCTGTTAACAGGAGCACCATAGTAGTCTCCTCATCACCTTTTACTTGGTTAAATGTTTACCACAGCTTATCACTGTGTAGAGCCACCTGAAGTGGAAAAAAGAGTAATAAGAAGTGACAGAAATGAAAGCACGAAGTAGGAAGAGAGGACGGTAGACACAGGGAGACAATGATAAAGGTGAAGAAGTAAGCAGCACTACATCTAGTGAGTGGATGATGGTCGCCACCACCGTAAAAACAGTATAGTAATAGTGATTGTGGTAATTTGTGGTGGTAGTTGTGGTCGTGGTGTGTTGGTGGCAGTGGCTGTGGTGGTAGTGGTCTCTTGTTGGTTATTTTGGTTATGGTAATGATACGGTAGTGTTTGTGGTGGTGTCTTTTTTTGGGGGCGGGGGGAAGTGGACTTATGTGATGGATTTATGGTACTGTTTTTGGTTGATGAGTGGTGACAATATTGTGGTAGTGGAGGGTGTGCTGATGTTAGCTGTGATGGTAGATGATGGAAGTGAGACCTGTACCGTAATGAAAACTACCTCCTTCTTATTCCTTAAACCCTTTCACCTCGATTTTTCTGTTTCTTAACTATACTAATTTCTTTTCTTTATTCCAACGCTCTCTCTCAACATATCCACTACACCAGCTTGCTTCCCATTGTCTTCAGCTTGTCCACCACTTATTCTTTTATCAACTCATTATTAGATTCATCTCATCCACCCCACGAAGAGCTTTTTCCTTCAACAGTCAATCAGTATTCATGAACTCATCCACTTTACATGACAAGCAACATCATTTTTCGTCAGCTCAGCCACCTTACACTCGTGCCTCACCTCTTGTCAGCTCATCTACCTCAACCACCCCTCTGTACCCCAGTTCAACCTCACACACCTGCCTCACTTACGTCCACTTCACGCACCTGCCTCACTCATGTCCACCTCACACACCTGCCACATCCACGTCCACCTCACACACCTGCCACATCCACGTCCACCTCACACACCTACGTCACCCACGTCCACCTCACACCTGCCTCACCCACGTTCACCATACACACCTGCTCGTACTTCATCCACGTCCAGCTCACATCTGCCTTACACATCTGCCTCTCCCACTTCACACACCTGCCTCGCCTATCACACACACCTGCTTCACCTACCACACACATCTGCCTTACACATCTGCCTCACCTCCTCACACACCTGCCTCTCCCACCTGACACACCTGCCTCGCCTGTCACACACACCTGCTTCACCTACCACACACATCTGCCTCACCCACCACACACACCAGTCTCATTCACATTACTTCAACACTCCCACCTCACACACATTTCTTACCCACCTCACACAACTGCCTTATCTAACTGCCTCACTTCTCCGTTATAGCCTATCATCCTTGTAATTGCAGTCCAAATCGTGCCAGTAGGTTTTGCGTAAAGTTGCTAACAGACAGACAAACAAACCGAGTGAAAACAATGCCCGTCCCCGAGCGCCTCCGGGACGGGGACGGGTAACAATGAAATATGATGCCAGTCACGCCGAAGTGCCACAGAAAAATATGTAGTCACAGTATTGCCTTTTTTCTGCCCCAGAGCTCCCTGCATTGAGCTCCAAAAGGATGAAAATTTGGGACAAGTTAAAGCAAATGAACTATAGTCACTGGTACATCCAGCGTCAAAAGTCCTATCGCCCCCCACCCCCTTTTTTTTCCCCCATGGATTTTGACAGAGTCGTGAATTCGTAGTAACTGACATTGATGAATTTATTTGGCAACAGATCAGTATCATCAGGTTCGTTGATGCGGATTCACCACCACTGATTTTCAAAGTTCATGGAAAGAATAGCAGGAGAGGCGACAGATTTTGACGACGACTGTACATATAACGTTAATCGAAGTATAGATCGTTTTGCATACACCCGATGGAACTGGCACATTTGCTCTCAGCTTAAAATATAACAAGACTTGGTTGCATGACGTTTGATGAGCCGGAGTTAAGAGGTAGGAATGAGTCTTCTTGGTTACTAGACAAATTTTTATTATTATTATTATTATTATTATTACTACTACTACTACTATACTACTACTACTACTACTACTGATTTCACCTGGCCATCATCTGAGCGGAAAGGGGTTAGGGATCTTTGGCAGGTCAGAATAAAGAGTGTAGGTAGTGAAGTAAATATCAGGAGAATGAAGAGATGAGTGATAAGAGAAATCAGATCAGATCTGGAGTTGTCTTCCTCAGTCTGTATTTCCTTCTGCCTGTGACCTCCAGTCTTTTAAACGTAATGTGTCCAGGCGTCTCGAAATGAACGGATCTTGAATTAATTCTCTCTCTCTTTCTCAAGTTTACAGGCTTCTTTCCTCTAGTTCCTTCTCCTCTGCATCAAAATAAATGAGTCGGAAGTAATTATATAAATAAAAAGAGATCCAGCATACACAAGCAATATTTTATTGGGAAAGGTCATCCACAATCACATACAAGCATTACTGACGAGGAGAGCGTTCACACCTTCCCTCCCGACCACGTCACACAACCGTCACCTTGTAATCCCCGTCCCGATTTCAGTTTTAAATGGAAAAAGACTGGGGTAGAGAGGCAGACACTGAACAGTGTTGAAATACAGCACTATTATTATAACTCAAGGTAGGTAAACATCCACTCTGTTCACCTTAACGACTTAAAATCGCCGTTTATTTATCTTGATTGCCTTGTTGTAGGAGAATTTTACAACAGAATTTGATGCAAGTCACAAAGAAGTGCAGTGGAAACAATTGTAGAGTTGTCGTACTGTTGTCTTATCTGGCCATTGAGCTTAAGGAAAGAGGTCGTATATGACCACAAAAAAGCATGATTTATTTCATGAATAGAAGTTAATCCAGGATAATGCTGATGCCCTTGTATTTGTGCTAATTAGTGCCCTTAGTTAAATGTGCCTAATTATTTGTCCATCTAACTATCTATGTATTTTTAACTACAGACTGAGATTGATTGATATATATACATACAAATATATATATATATATATATATATATATATATATATATATATATATATATATATATATATATATATAAAATATGAGGGCCGAGGGTCAGGTAAGCGTCCCTTTGTTTACCCGTCCAGTGAAGGCCGATCGAGTACTTGAAAATTGAATTTTCATGTCCACAGAGTTTTGAAGCTGTAGTAGAAGTTACCCGCAGTACACCAACATACATCAGTGGTAGGAGAGAGTATTCCTGTACAGTGCTGAAAATCTGTTTATTTTATTTTATGTACGTCTGTCTATATCAATATACATCCGTGTCTTATGTGTGAATCTTTATTTCACAGTCAGTCTATCTACCTGTTTGCATGTATTATCTCTGTCTTTCTACACGTCTGTGTATTATGCATGTATCAGTCTATATACATACGTGTCTGTTTCTGTATCATTCATATGCCTGTCCCAATAGTTTCATCTGTCTATCTATCTTTTTAATGCCAGACGCCATCACGAGGGGCTGGCAACGAACAAATCGCCTCCACATCATCCTGTCCCCGGCCACCACTCTGTTCCCCGTCCATTTCACACCACACTCTTTCATATACCCCTCCACCACACCACTTTATACCCCTCCACCACACCACCCTATACCCCTCCACCACACCACCCTGCACCCCTCCACCACACCACCCTGCACCCTTCCACCACACCACCCTGCACCCCTCCACCACACCACCATGCACCCCTCCACCACACCACCCTATACTCCTCCACCACACCATCCTCTTTCATGTAGGCTACCCCTCCACCACACCACCCTATACCCCTCCACCACACCATTCGGTTTCATATACACCTCCACCACACCACCCTATACCCCTCCACCACACCACCCTATACTCCTCCACCACACCACCCTCTTTCATATACCCCTCCACAACACCACCCTATACCCCTCCACCACACCACCCTCTTTCATATACCCCTCCACCACACCACCCTCTTTCATATAACCTTCCACCACACCACCCTGTACCCCTCCACCACACCACCCTGTACCCCTCCACCACACCACCCTGTACCCCTCCACCACACCACTCTGTACCCCTCCATCACACCACCCTATACCCCTCCACCACACCACCCTGTACTCCTCCACCACACCACCCTGTTTCATATACCCCTCCACCACACCACCCTGTACCCCTCCACCCTGTACCCCTCCACCGTATACCCCTCCACCACACCACCGTATACTCCTCCACCACACCACCCTCTTTCATATACCCCTCCACCACACCACCCTCTTTCATATACCCCTCCACCACACCACCCTCTTTCATATACCCCTCCACCACACCACCCTCTTTCATATACCCCTCCACCACACCACCCTGTACCCCTCCACCACACCACCCTCTTTCATATACCCCTCCACCACACCACATTATACCCGTCCACCACACCACCCTGTACCCCTCCACCACACCACCCTGTACCTCTCCACCACACCTCCCTATACCCCTCCACCACACCACCCTTTACCCCTCCACCACACCACCCTGTACCCCTCCACCACACCACCCTGTACCCCTCCACCAAACCACCCTCTTTCATATACCCCTCCACCACACCACCCTGTACCCCTCCACCACACCACCCTATACTCCTCCACCACACTACCCTCTTTCATACACCCCTCCATCACACCACCCTATACCCCTCCACCACACCACCCTGTACCCCTCCAACACACCACCCTATACCCCTCCACCACACCACCCTGTACCCCTCCACCACACCACCCTCTTTCATATACCCCTCCACCACACCACCCTGTACCCCTCCACCACTCCACCCTATACCCCTCCACCACAGCACCCTATACCCCTCCACCACAGCACCCTATACCTCTCCACCACACCACCCTCTACCTCTCCACCACACCACCCTCTACCCCTCCACCACAGCACCCTATACCTCTTCACCACACCACCCTCTACCCCTCCACCACAGCACCCTGTACCCCTCCACCACAGCACCCTATACCCCTCCACCACATCACCCTATACCTCTCCACCACACCACCCTCTACCCCTCCACCACACCACCCTCTACATCTCCACCACAGCACCCTCTACCCCTCCACCCTCTGCCCCTCTACCACTCCACCCTATACCCCTCCACCACACCAACTTGTACCCCTCCAAAACACCACCGTATACACCTACACCACACCACCCTGTACCCCTCCACCACACCCTCCACCACACCACCCTGCACCCCTCCACATCACCACCCTGTACCCCTCCACCACACCACCCTGCACCCCTCCACCACACCACCCTATCCCTCTCCACCACACTATCCTGTACCCCTCCACCACACTATCCTGTACCCCTCCACCACACCACCCTGCACCCCTCCACCACACCACCCTGCACCCCTCCACCACACCACCCTATCCCTCTCCACCACACTATCCTGTACCCCTCCACCTCACCACCCTGTACCCCTCCACCACACCACCCTGTACCCCTCCACCACACCACCCTGCACCCCTCCACCACACCACCCTGTACCCCTCCACCACACCACCCTGCACCCCTCCACCACACCACCCTGCACCCCTCCACCAAACCACCCTATCCCTCTCCACCACACTATCCTGTACCCCTCCACCACACCACCCTGTACCCCTCCACCAAACCACCCTATCCCCCTCCACCACATCACCCTATCCCCCTCCACCACATCACCCTATCCCCCTCCACCACATCACCCTATCCCCTTCCGCCACACCACCCTATACCCCTCCACCACACCACCTTATACCCCTCCACCACACCACCCTATACCCCTCCACCACACCACCCTATACCCCTCCACCACACCACCCTATTAACTCACAAATGAAACGCATGTGAGAATACTTAGCCTTTTAAGTAAGATTTACGACTCTTGATTTCTTCTTCCTGGCTCTTTCCCTCAACAAACGCGTTCAGATAATAGTGAAGGTGGAGTAGTTTCCTTTCTATATCTAAGACGCATAGGCCTAATCTCGTCACCTCATTAGATTTTTTAACATCCGTGTGCCTTCTATGGACGTATCTTTCTTTTTTCTTTTGCTAAGGACGAGGCTGCGTCCACACCAAATGCTGGGAGGCTCTAAGTAAAGGAAAATCACGTGAAGAGACGGAGAAAAATATAAAGAAAGCTTTACAAGGAGTCTATTCAATAATGATTAATAATAGTAGTAGTAGTAGTAGTAGTGGTAGTGGTGATAATAGTACTAGTAGAAGTCGTAATAGTATCGGTAGTGGTTGTAGCAGCAGTAGTATAGTAATGGTAGTAGTAGTAATAGTCTGAGAGTAGGAAAAACAGGATTAAAATAAATCGTATGTTTGTCGGGTAAAAACTGGAAAGCCTTTGGGAATCTCTTACAAGTTTTCTCCTACGTCATAACGTCGCCCACTTTGTGTGTGTGTGTGTGTGTGTGTGTGTGTGTGTGTGTGTGTGTTCGTATCATTTTGAGAGAGAGAGAGAGAGAGAGAGAGAGCAACAAACTGAAAACGCATGTATAGGAGTACCCTATGTCGCCTCTGAAATATTTTCCATTCATAAATATAAATCGTCATGTTGGGAAAAGTATAACAAAGCGAGTTGCAGTTAGGTATTATCAATGGCTCCAGTCATTGTTGTTGTTATTATTATTATTATTATTTTATACACTCGATGTAGTGCCGCTATCGGGTGTTTGCCCTTTCCACTCCTCCATCCTTCTTTCCTTCCATCCTCTTTTTTCTTTCTTTCCTTCATTCATTCCTCGTCCTTCTGCCTACGGGTGACTTCACGTTCCCTCTTCTGTCTGTCTTTCCTTCATTCTTTCCTCTTCCTTCTGCCTGTGGGTGACTCTACACTGAGTGACAAGCCAAATGGTTTCCTGTACACCAGAAAACCATTTACTACGCTGGGTGGTAACCATATAACCAGATTTTGGCGCCTGGTGGTTTAGTGGGTAATTACTGCGCTCCAGTCGGATTGAGCTGGTGAAGGTTTATGGTTGGAGTTTATTGCTCATATAATGCCACTCAGGGATGAGTGAGGCTGGTCACTCTTATCTTAAATGTCAGGACCAACTTGCCTAGCCCCGGGCTTTTACGCTCCTCTTGGGACAAAACTGGATTAGATGATGAACGAATGAAATATTATTGCTATTAGTATACGGTAGTAGTAGTAGTAGTAGTAGTAGTAGTAAGTAGTACTAGTAGTAATAATGTAGTAGAAGTACTAGTAGTAATGTTATAGTAGTAGTAGTAGTACTACTACTACTACTACTACTACTACTAATAATAATAATAATAATAATAGTACGGGCTGCAACCATTGATCATACCGAGCTGCAACTCGCTTTGTAATATTTTTGCCAACATGACTTTATTTTTATTTATATTTGTGAATGGAAAATATTTCGGAGGCAACATTGGGCACTCTTTTATATGCGTTTTCAGTTTCTCTCTCTCTCCTCTCTCTCATTTTGCTGGTAGTTCGAATATATGTATATATTTTAACGGCATGTTGGTATATAGAGGCACACTAATGTTTCCGTATTACCTGGCGTAAAATCACAGGTGGGAATTGCGTATGGTATTGCTGCTTGTTTTATGTAGTATAGGTATGGCTTTGTACGTGTGTGTGTGTGCGTGTGTGTGTGTGTGTGTGTGAAGTGCTTCCTTTTCATGCTGCTTCCCCTCCCTTCTCTGCGATACTGGTAGGCTTTCGTAGCTTTGTGTGTGTGTGTGTGTGTGTGTGTGTGTGTGTATTTTTGCGTGAGTTTAGAATATTTGTTTCATATTCTAACTTTCCTATCCTTTTTCTTGTTAGCTAACACATTCAGCTTCTTATAAGTCAGCTCCTTTGACGATAGCAGGAATAGAATACTGACCGACCATGAGAGAGAGAGAGAGAGAGAGAGAGAGAGAGAGAGAGAGAGAGAGAGAGAGAGAGAGAGAATTAACACACTCAGGCGCTTATATCTCACTCTCATCTGATTAAAATCGTCTGGCTTTAGTTTGTACAGATTACTATATATTTCCGAACTAGAAGGGGTTCAAAGGCAAAAATAACTCTCCCTTAAATATTCTTATAGTCAGTTTAACCCCTTGAGACCGGTGATCTATTTTCATTTTTTTTTTTTTGTCTTCACTGTTTTTATTTTTACATCAATGACTTTTAAAAATGAAGGGACTAGGTATACCTTTAATTAATCCTGTGTTACCTGGTCATTCTTGTCATGTGAGTAAAAACCGTCTCGTAACTTAAGACGAAAAATAATATCCTCGGGCTGAACAGGTGAACAGACAATAGGAATCTCGCGTTATAAGGTCCAGTCGTATATCGAATCACGCCACTTATTTCTTCTTAACCCCTTCAGTACGATGTTCTAATTTACCATGTATTCTTGACGCCTTCAGATGGTTTAGTGAAGGGATGGCGATGTCCCTTTTCTTTATCGACTTAAGCTTATTACAACTTAGTGTTCCATGTATGTATCTAAGCTGATACGATATAAAGAACATAGAAGAGAACGCAAAGGTGTAATATAGTAAATAAATCGCTTAGGAATAGGTGCTACGGAGCCATTATTCCCACTTAGGAACGAGCCTTTGTTTTCTTTTCCCTCCCATGCAATGCGATGTTGTCGTTTGAAGGCTCTTGCTGCCTCCAGACGATTTTATTCAGCTTATAAGAGACCACTTCATGGGGCTTAAATTCGTCTCCATTAACCCCTTCAACACAAAAGCGTCTTAGGTCATTCACTCCATTTACCAGCAGACGATTTCAAGCTTTGACTTCCTAGACTCTATTCATTTTAACTTGGCCTAAAGGTACCGTCTCTCCATCCTGAATACTAGCAGTGGATTAACGCTAAAATATGATCCTAGTCACGAAGAAGTGCTATGGAAAGGATGTAAAGTCATAGTGTTGTTATTTTCTGCCACTGAGCAGGGTGAACTAAACAGCAAAAGGACGAAATTCTCGGTCAGGTTAAGGTGAATGGACTATAGATGTTTCAAGTAATTTCGTATGTTGGTGGGAAACATCTAGTAATTAGCGTTTTCCTGAACTCTTTTTACTCTAACTTGGCCTAAAACTACTATCTCTCCATGTTGAATGCTGAATTGCAACAATGGATCAACACTAGAATATGATGCTAGCATGAAGAAGTGCTATGGAGAGGACGCAGAGTTGTAGTAATGTGCTTTCCTGCCACTGCGCTACGCGGAATAAGCTACCAAAGGACGAAAATCTGGGACAAATAATAGGTGGTCCGTAAATAGCTCTCCACTAGAAACTCGCCTGGTGTTTTGTGTTCGTGAGACGGTTCAGTCTGCTGATATGGGCGTGGATGTGGTAGTGGGAGTAAGAAATGAATTAATGTTTCAAGGTGAACATTGATAACGCTGACTAAGCCGTCCCCACAAAACACCCTTTTTACACTTAATTCTTGCTGTCTCTAAACTGTTTATTTTACGTGGGGGGAAACGTATTAAAATGAAAGATTTTGATATAGGTATATTAGAGTGCTAGAGTTGTCCCAGCCATGAGAGTGTTAACAGGTAAGAGGAATTTTACATTATCAGGTCGTTGGATTGGTATGATAAAACGGGATGCGATAGATTGGTTGGTGTGGACTGGCCTGTATTGGGGATTAGGGCGGTCATCTGTGTGTCAGGCTTAATAGAACTGCCAGAGAGAGAGAGAGAGAGAGAGAGAGAGAGTAATATCCTTAAACCCATTTCTGTAATATTCGTGGAGATGGCTGAGTATTACAGTGTTTGTGTAGTGTACGGCTTAACTCTCTCTCTCTCTCTCGATACGTACCTAGCCAGCATGGGCGAAGCGGGGATAGTTCTGGCCCTCACTCTCTGTCCATTATTGGCGGCTACCTCTCAATATTACATCTCTGGGTCTAACGGTATTAAACTTCCCTTTGCATATTGTCACGGGTCTCGGGGCTTTTAAAATAAATGCTAAATATTATTTAATTGATAATAATATTCAATAATATTGAAGAGCAAGGACAATGATTGTCTTGCTACATCAAGCAATGATTCTTTACGCTGGCTTACTTCGCCGATTTTCTCAGAACGAGAATTTATAAACTTTCTCAACAGTACACAGCAGAGACTAATTACTCACAAATGCTGAATACTAGTTGTGTTAGCCTCTGGAGAAAGTTACTTCACCCCTGACAATAAATAACTAATACTAATGATAATATCAGGTTCTTGCTGATGCTTAACTTCTAGGTGGCACAACGGATTTTAAGCTTAATACCCAAGACTGGCCTAAGTACCAGTTATGAATGGCAAACGTTTATGCAAGCTAGGAGCTATAAGAGAAATAAGCTTAATTGCGGAGAAATGAAACAAGAGTTTACATCACATTAAGCTCAATAAAAAGAACTGTTAAATTTATTGATTACAAAATAAATTTAACGTTACATTTCAAATGAATTCAAATAAAGAGAACATACTCACTCACTCACACAAGAGCTAAATTCTTACGCCTAGGAAAAACACCTTAACTAAACTCTTAAGTCTAGGAAAACGAAAAGAAATACTAGTAAATGAATACGGTGTATCATCCAAACAAGGGTGGGAGCACTGGGGAACTGTACTAGTGGAGCTTGGGTGCTAGCTGACCTCTCCTCTCACACTTCTGGAGCACAGGACCTCTCTCCGTCACAACAAACACTGGACTGAGTAAACTCGTGAGAAAGAAATGGGAGCGATAGGCTGCATTTTTTAACGGTCGAGTGAGCGAAACGCGCCCAAAACAAATCGCTCAGCGGAAGCGTTAATGTCTCACACAAAGACGATCACGCATGACAATGAAAAATTGATTTGACAAAGCTTCCATCCGAATGAGCGGTTAACTGAACGATAAACTGGGATTCCACTTAAGTTCGCGGTTTCCCAAAAAAGCCAATGTCACTAGCCGACTCATGACACATATTCCTTCAGCATGGGGAATGGAGTTGGTTTGGGTTAACACACACACACACACACACACACACACACACACACACACACACACACACACACGGTAACTTTTGTTATTCATTATCACCGTGAATATATTGTGTTTGGTGGTGGCGGTGGCTGCGGTGGTGGTGATTGTAAGTTATTATTTGTATTATTATTATTATTAGTGGTAGTAGTAGAAGCAGCAGCTTTAGTAGTAGTAGTAGTAGTAGTAGGAGTAATGTTAGGAAGGAAATGAGGATGGTATTGGATGGTAGTCGTGGTTGTGGGTAATTGAGGCAGTGATTATTGTTGCTGGTTGACCGATGATGGTCTGGGGGGTTGTAGTAGTGACTGGTTGTAGTGGTTGGTTGATGATGGAGGTAGTGATGGTGGTTGGGTTTGTGAATCACAGAAAATTACATATGGACAGGCTACAAGATTCTACTTTTTTTTTTTTTACTTAATTCACACTTACATAATTTGCCATTAAATATGACTTTCGGTTGCTGTGATCAAGATATAAAGTTTTTGTTTACCTTGACTGTGAACAGCTGTGGCAATTGGTTTTTTGATGCTACAACACTTATTCTTTAAAAACACCCTTAACTGCAATAAACTGGTGTCAGCTGAAGTGAAATATAGTTTACCTGGCCTTGAGAAAGCTAATGACGACAATGTTAACAATTCGAAGCGTATGATTCACTTTTAGCAGAATAATATCGTGTTGCGAAGAGTTGTTCCATGAGAAAGTTAGTAGTGACGGTTTAAACACTCCGGCTTCCTTGGCTCACCCACAGCTTAAAGGAATCATCTGGTGTTAGCTGTAATAGAATGCTAGAGTTGTACCGACCAGGAGATGGTTAATAATGGAACACAGACAGGGTTCTTGTTCAGTAAGGAGACATACGATTGGATATTCTACCTTAGCTTGAACATGTAAATCGTAACAGCCAATCCCTATTTACCCTCAGAGTTGTACCACAGAGCCTCGAGTTTTACCGCAGTGCCTCGAGGGTAGGCTCCCGTAGTCGAGTACATTTAAGGACAGAGTATTAGTCTACTTTCCCTGGTGGCATTACCTGATAAACCTTCAGTCATCTCGTGGGGATCGAACCTGTGCATGGTCATCACTACGATTGGCGCATTCTAACCGCCACACCACCAACAAGTTACTTACCAAATTGCAAGTCCTGACTAACCTTCCAGCACGTAGTGAAGGAATTAACGCCAGCACGATGACGTCTTTGTTAGTCTTGCAGTCTACAGAACATTTTATTCAGCAGGGAGATTTCGAACTGGCGAGGGTAGATATAACTTTCACTGGCCCCGTAAGAAGCAAAAGGGTATTTTCTATGCTCCTAATCGTTCGTCGGTATCAGGAATAAACTAACAGACGTTATCGTAATAATGTCGTAAGTGTCCTGCCGTATTATACTGTCTTTACTTTAGGATGTCCTAAAAATACAATCTTCCCATATTGAATATTGCATGAGAATAATAGATTAACACTAGAATATGGAGACAGTCACTAAGATGTGCTGTGAAAAGGATGCAGAATCATAACAGTGTCTGTTTCTGCCACTGAACTATGTGAAATAAGCTGCGAAAGGACATTTACCGTATTAGGCTTAACAGAATCGTCTGTCGGTGGCGAGAATAAAATAAAGCACTTCATTGTAGTACTTTCCGCAAGATGAAACAAAAATTATTCTATAAATAAATCAGATGTAATGGAAGTAAAGGCATAGTGTCCTGCATCCTTCCTTCAGCATTTCCTAAGCTGTATAAAATCCTCTTTCGGTAGCAAGAATGGAATATAACACGTCATGGCTGTAAAGGCAGAGTTTCCTGTATCCCTCCCCACCCCCTCACTCTCAACTTTCCTTGCAACGAATTAACGCTGCCAAGTTGGGTCCGGAATGACCGTCCACCAGTACGCAATTTCGGCAGCATCAGCTGTCCTCCCTCCGCCTCTGTTGTGCTGTTTGATGTGAGTGCTGAGGTACGCTCTCCCTATCCTTCCCTCTTAGGCAGTCACGCACACCCTCCTAGTCAGTCTCTCGCCACTGCCACCACCACCACCACCATTACCACCACCAGCATCTCTATCAAAATCCTGTTACTTTCGAGGATGTGTCGGGTAGTCGTATTGTCTGGGTGGCTATGCTCTGTTCGCCTTAGCTTGGCTCAGATTTTCGTACTTTACATCATTTCGCGCAGTTCAGTGGCACTAGAAGAGAGTGCTGCTGCTCTACATCTTTCCATAACACTTCGTTATTAGCAGTATATTCTGTCACTATTATATTGTTCCATCTGAGCATTCGACGATAGAGAAGCGGCGGTTTTAGGTTACCGGTACGTTAAAGTGAAAGAGTAGGTATAGACTGTGGTTAGGTTCTGCAGACTGCCCTTGGTAGGGTCAGTTTACTGTAGGATGAGTTGTGTTGGTTAGACTTATGTTACGTTCGTTTAGGTTAGATTGAGTTAGGTTCGGCTGGATTGGGTTAGGCAGGTTTCTTTAGATCAGCTTATGTTGTGTTGTATGATATGAGTGATGAGGGGCTGTGTATTTTGTCGGGTTGTAATGACGGTATGGTATATAGGTAGGCTGCATAGTTAGGGCTGAATAGTGTGTGGATAGTTTGTTTTATTAACCAGTGGGGAGAGACCATGTGTTACGCTCATATATAGGCTGTTAAGGCAATACATGGAAAGGCTCTTTTGTGTTGTCTCTGTAGTTTGTCAGTTAAGTAGGTTTTGCCACTTAGGTTTGCTTAGGTTAAGTTATGGGTTTGGCTAAGTTAGATTAGGTTGTGATGGGTTTGATTGAGTTTGGTTGTGTTGTGTTGAGTTAGGTTAGATTGTGTTGCACTGGGCTAGGCTAGGTTGTGTTATGTTCAGTTAGGTTGTTTTGAGTTTGGTTAGGTTAGGGTATGTCGAGTTAGGTTAGGTTGTGTTGAGTTAGGTTAGACTGTGTTAGGTTAGGTTGTGTTGAGTTAGGTTGTGTTGAGTTAGGTTAGGTTGTGTTGAGTTAGGGTAGGTTGTGCTAAGTTAAGTTAGGTAGTGTTGGGTTTGGTTATTCGGTTGTGTTGAATTAGATTAGGTTGTTGAGTTAGATTAAGTTGTGTTGAATTAGATTAGGTTGCTGAGTTAGGTTCTGTTGTGTTGAGTTAGGCTGTGTTAAGTCAGGTTAGGTTGTGATGGGTTTGGTTGTTAGGTTGTGTTGAATTAGGTTAGGTTGTTATGTTCGGTTAGGTTGTGTTGGGTAGACTGAATTGTTTGATGGTGATGAGAGGGTCGCCCAGGCTCCTTTGTCACTGCGTAAGGGGCGTGTGTCTGGTACGCGGGTAGGTTCCGTTGTTGCTTTCAGTCAGTACGTTTGCAGGTTGTTCAGTGTGTGCATGGGTAAGCTCACAGTATTTACCTATGTGTTGGGAATCATAACACGAGGATGTATACTAATTGGCGAGCTCGATTGTTTGGTTTGTGTACTGAGACGTCTGGACAATTAATGTGTGTGACTGGGCCCGAGAATTTGGAAGGGATCGTACGGGAATTTGCAGTGTATGCGTAGAGATGAACGATCGGACGACCCCACTGAGAGATAATATTGACTTCTGTGTTATCTGTGCCGATGTGTATTTGTGCTGGTGTCAGAAAAATAAGAGTAGCATACACATTCGGGACGATAAGGTCTTTTTCATTATATTCTGGCTGCATCTGGACATTTTTTTCTTCAGCTTTGAAGGGCCATCCAGATATCGAGGACTATAAAATGCCCAGCTTTTATCTCCTCTCTCCACCTCGTCCTCGCTCTCCCTATCCTTCCCTCTTAGGCAGTCACGCACACCCTCCTAGTCAGTCTCTCGCCACTGCCACCACCACCACCACCACCATTACCACCACCAGCATCTCTATCAAAATCCTGTTACTTTTGAGTGCTGTGCCAACTTTGAATTTTGCCATGGGTACCTTCACACTTTTTTGTTGAGTACAGAGTAGATTGATCTGTAGTATTTTTCTTCTTGCCTTTCCTAGACTATTTAATTCTCCTTCTTATAAACTTCCTTCTTACAGACTTACCGAATAGGAGAAGTTAATTATAGATTCATTAGCCTCTTAACTGTTTGGGGGGGAATCCTAACTTGAATTAACTTTATAGCAGTAAAGATAAAACTGAAACCACGCCGCCGGACAGAAGGGGTTAAATGGACAGTATTCTTATCTGATGGATTTCGTCCGTCTTCACGTCGGGTAAGGAAGCTCCCTAACACCTATTCTTTACCGATTTATTTTTGGATAGGGTTGGCTAATATTGTTTTGTACACTATTTATGCGGAGTATGGTGGTGTTAGAAAGATTTAAATACCACCGAAGAGGACGGCTAGGTGTAATAAACAAAATAAATCGCTTAGGAAGCGGTGTTAGGGAGCTTCCAGAATATGGGCCTGTATCACCCTCTCCTTATCAGTTTCTCTCTCCATATTGCATTTGTATGTTCACCTGTCTGATGTTCTTGCATTTTGTTTCAGTATCTCAGTTAATATCCGTAGCGGCTGTTTCTTACCGATTTATTTTGCTTGTTACACATTCACCATCGCTTGTATGTTGATGATATCGTTTTAACATCAAAGTACCTTCCCGCAATAACCCAAGAAAAGGTGCCGAGGATTAATATGCACAATAAATCGCTCAAAAAGATATAATACGAAATCTCCAAAGCCACTTAGGCTCGTATCCTCGTCGGTAAACGGAGCTCCCTAACGTCTCTTCCTGAGCGATTTAATTTGGTTATTACTTCGTACTGTCCTCATCTGTGTTACTTCATCAGAAATCACAATACTCTTCATAAATAACATACAAAGTGATGTTATCCAACCATACTAAAAAACAAATCGCCAAGGAACAGGTGCTAGGGAACTTCCTTAACCGACAGAGAATATCAAGGTGTAATATGCAGAACAGTGTATCAAGGCGTAATATGCAGAACAGAATATCAAGGCGTAATCTGCAGAACAGAATATCAAGGCGTAATATGCAGAACAGAATATCAAGGCGTAATATGCACAACAGAATATCACTACGCTGAAGGGAATACGGCTCTTACGGGGCTAACCACTTCACCCCCATGACGTGTGTGTGTGTGTGGCTGTATTCTCGCTGCCCCTTCACGATTTCCTCAAGTTTAGGAGAGAAAAAATTTAGTGACGGAGTTGGGAACAGTCTGCATTAACGCCCTCACAACTCTCTCTCTCTCTCTCTCTCTCTCTCTCTCTCTCTCTCTCTCTCTCTCTCTCATTCTCCTCCTCTTCATTATTATCATGATCGTCGTCCTTCTCTTCCTCTTGATTTCTTCCCCATCCACTCCTCTCCTTTTCCCCCCTTTCTCTATCTTCTCTTACCTTTCATCATCATCTCTCCACTTTCTCCATCACGTTTCTTTCTTCTCTTCCGCCTTCTTTACTTATTTCCCCGTTTCTTTTCTTCGCCAGTTTCTTTCTTTCCTCAGTCACTCCTCTCTCCTCTTTTTTTTCCCCTCTCATGTTCATTCACGCTTCTGTGGTTTCTCCCACACTTCATTCCTCTTGATTTTTTTCTCTCTTGCTCTCTTCTCGTTCTTTCTCCACTCTTTTCTTCACTTATACCCTCCTCTTTTTTTTTCTCCCTTTCCATTCCCTGCCTCTCTCTCATCCTCTTCTCTCCTACACATCCACCTCTCACCTTTCCTGTCAACTTACCCCTCTTCCCTCGTCTGTCCTCTTCCTCTCTGTTTATCCCTCTCTACTTCTTCTCTCTTCTCCTTTCCCTTACCTTCTCCTCTACTGTCTTGTCTCTCTTCCTCCTACTTATTCCTCTAATCACCTTCCTCCTACTTATTCCTCTAATCACCTTCCTCCCCTCTCATCATGCCTGTTACCCTTCTCCTCACCCACTCAGCGCCTCCTCCTCCTCCTCCTCCTCCTCCTCCTCCTCCTCCTCCTTCTCCTCCTCATTTAATCCTCTCCTGCCCCTTTGTGACTGTGTCTGAGCGCCTGAAGGCGAAACACGGAACACATAACAAGTAGAACACACACACACACACACACACACACACACACACACACACACTGCTTAAAACAACGCCTGCGTTTGCTCCATGAGCGCAGGTGTAACAAAGGTCAAGGTCTCAGGAAAAGTCAGAGGTAAAGATAATATGGCAAGGATAATATGAACAGCTTTGTTCGCCCCTGGACCAATGTTGGTGGAATGGTTGGAGGTAATGCAAGGACGAAGGGATTAAAAAAAACTCGGTCAAGGAGCACAGTCACAGGACAAGATAAAAGCTGTGCTTGTAAATGAAGTGAAAAACTAAAAGTTTTTACCTCATTTCACCCAAATTCGGTGAAAGGTTTAAGGGTCAGCCAAGATGTTGGTCTGTATTTTGGAGATTAATAGGTCAAAAGCCAAGGTCATGTGGCAAGATCAGTTACATCAGTTTTGATTTGATTTAATTTATGCCAAATTTTGTGGGAGGATTCAGGATAGTGTAGGGATGAAGAGATTCGATTTACAGAAAAATCCATCTAAAGTCCAGGTCATAGGTTAAAGTCAGATATTTAAAACTGTAACTTAAACTTTATTTTCTTGCTGACAAAACTGGAAAGACTTTAGGTCAGCTAAAGGTAAAGATTCAGTTTTGAAAACTGTTTCAAAGATCACTGTCACCTCAGACAGTAATCATCTGATTTGGATCAATCTTAGTGGAAATGTTGCGGGTCAGGCAAGAACGAAGTAATTCATTTTTTGAAAGTCAGTAGAAGTGAAGGTAAAAAGTTGAATATCAAGCCAAAAGCGCCATTTCAAATACTCGGCCTTTAGATCATTTGTAGGATGCTGGTGTTTTACTTCGTGAATGCTGCATCTTGTCGCGGAAGAGATGGGGAAGAGCGAGAAAAGGGGAGAAAAGAGTGTTCGGAAGAAGGGGAATGGAGAGGGGAGAGGGAAGATGGAGAGGAGAAAAAAAAAAAAGAGGTGAAGAGAGAGGGAAGACTATGTGAAAGAAAGGGAAGGAAAAAGTAGAGGATTGGAGAGGGGAGAGGGAGAAGAGGAGGGGGAGGTTGGTGGAGGTGTGAGGGAAGAGGGATAGGGAAGGAAAAGATAATGGGAGGGAAGAGGGGGAGAGGGAGGAAAGGAGGGGGGTCGGGTTGGTGGGGCGTGAGGGAAGTGGGGTAGGGAAGGAAAAAGTGGTGGGAGAGGGGGAGAGGGAGGAAAGGAGGGGCAGGTTGGTGGGGACGTGAGGGAAGAGGGGTATGGAAGGAAACGGTAATTTAGGAAGGAAGAGAGTAGGAATAGAGGAGAGGAAATGTGGTGATATAAATACAAATCTCTTCGTGATTGCGTTCTTTTTTTCCAAATTTCTTTCAGTTACCGCCAAACAATTACATTCAGTTTAGAGTGAGTCAAGGCAGCTTGAGAATGTTAATACTGGTACCGTAAAACACCGTAACTTCGCACATTTTGCGAAAAAAATGTAATAATTGAAGTTCATTTGGAAGAGTGCGATACTTGCAAAAAAACAATAATATAGGTAGGTAGGGTAATCTTTAAAGATTATTATGTATAAGTCCTATTAAACTAGCTTGAATATGTGTGCGTGAAAAAAATTAACGAATCAAATGGAAAAAAAAAATCAACATTTTTTAACCCTGCAAAACTTGGTTCACACAGAACAAACAGTTTCAGTTGTGAGAACGTGATTAGTACGATTATATGTTGTTACATAGCCTATGATTTCATCATCCGTTGTATAATTCTAATGTACAGTATGCTGCATGTTTGATCACGATTCGCCTCGTGGCTTCCATAGTGCGTGTTCTACCTCCCCCCCCTCCTTCCTTATAGTAGAGTAAGTAGTCCTTTCTGTTGTTCAGAGCAGGAGTGTCAACTCTTTGTCCCCTATGGCTTCATTTGCGCGTCCTTCTTACAAGTTGTATCAAGCTCTGCCGGCCCCTATATAATGAGCTCAGTCTCTGCATTAATTGCCACTTAGATCTACTCCTCATTTTGTTCACATCTCTGTCCTCCCCTGTACAGTTGTTATTATTTTTGTGAGTGCTCTGGAAGTCTCCAACCATCTAGCTGCTGTGTAATTTGAGTATAAGTGTTATTACATTTTTTCTTGTACTGTATAGCATAAGGTGTTAATTCGTAGGCCTAGTGAGGTTTTTGTGATTAATGTAAACTTTTACTGTCAGCCACTAGTAATATTTTGTATCTGTAATAATATATCTTGCATTCACTGAGCATTATCCGGTTTTCTCATTTTATCAGGGCTGACTTAGATAAATTTACTCTTGCTAATTTCGTGTTAATAGCGGCTATTGCATTTAACCATATATTTAACCTGTTTTTGCCATTACATTATCCTTATGAGTCCTGAATGTTTTGTTGTTAGTTTGAGCATTAAACTTTAACTTGTAATTTTACCTAACTCTTTTGTTTTGAACCTGGAACTTCACGGGACAGTAGTGATTTTTAGTATTCTCACTTAAAGTGTTCATTATCTCTCTTTCGTAAAATAAATTTGGCGACCTCTTATCAGGATATTCAGGATATTATCATAAGGATATTGCTTGATATTTTGTGACTGATTTATTCATGATGTCTACTATTACTACGCTTGATGAAGCCAAAGATTTTTTGTCAAATGTGCAAACAGTGTGTGATGTAGAAAACAGAACAAAGAATGAACTTAAGCTTGTTGCTCAACAATTGGGAATTGCTGTTCGCTCTCATCATTCTAAAGATCAAATTGTTGACATGATTAATGAAAGCTTGTTCAATGTAACTCCTCCAGATGAGCAAACGCAGATTGAAATAGCTAAGTTACGGCTAGCCCTGCAGGAGGCTCGTGCTAAGGAGGCGGAGTTTCAGGCTCGTGCTAAGGAGGCTCAGGCACAAGTTGAACTTACTAGGATTCAGGCAGACCATGAGTATCGCATGAAACAAGGTGGAACTGGATCATCTAGCTCTGATGATTTTGATGTGGCTAAAAATGTTAAAATTGTCCCTCCTTTTAATGAATCTGATTTAACAAAGTATTTTCAGTTGTTTGAGAGGGTAGCTACAGGTTTTAATAGGCCCAAAAAGTATTGGCCAGTACTCCTTCAAACTGTTCTCACCGGTAAAGCTCAAGTAACTTATGCATCTTTGCCTCAGGATCAATCTGATAATTATGATGTAGTTAAGAGCTTGATTCTTAAGGCCTATGAGCTTGTTCCTGAAGCCTATAGAGTAAAATTTAGGACAACTTATAAGCAAGATAAGCAATCCCATGTTGAGTATGCAAAAATCAAAGAAGATCTGTTAGAGCAGTGGTTAAATTCTAAGAATGTGGATTCTGATTTTGGTACATTTAAGCAGATGATTTTGCTGGAGGACTTCAAAAGGTGTATTAATAAAGATGTAAGCCTATATCTTGATGAGAAAAGAATAGATAATTTGTCTGATGCTGCAGTTTTAGCTGATGAATATGTTCTCACTCACAAGAGATATTCTAGAGAAAAAAGGAAAGCTGAGAGTAAGTACGTTGCCTCTACTCAGAGTACAGGTAACAGGAAAGAGAATAAAGATGATGTTTCTCAGGAAGTAAATACCAGCTTCACCTCTAGATTTCAGAAAAGTAAATGTACTTATTGTAGTAAGCTTGGTCATACTACGGAGAAATGTTTCAGGAGACAGCATGATGTGAACAAAAAGGAGTCTTTAAATATTCAGTCAGTTGGTCTAGTGTCCACCCTTGAGAGTTCCCAGAATTCTTTAACCGAGTTAACTGAACCTGCTTTGAGGGGTAAATTAAATTCTCATGATGGAGCTCCTCTTTTGAGCAGTAACGTGGGTGACACTCTCAAGAGTTCATGTGTTAATTTCCTGTCTGATGGTTTTGTCAGTCCTCTGGACAGTAATGACAGGAAATCAGTTAAAATATATCGTGATACAGGTGCTTGCCAATCCCTTATGCTGACCAGTGTTCTAGGCTCTAATGTTAATTCCTCTGATGAAACTGTAATCTTACAAGGTGTAGGAAATAATTACTTCTCTGTCCCTCTGTGCAGAGTGAATTTAGAGTCTGGTTTTGTTAATGGTTCCGTTATGGTTGGGTTGGTTGAGACACTCCCAATGTCAGGTGTAACTTTCTTACTTGGAAATGATATTGGTGGAAGTCAAGTGTGTCCAGCTCCTCAGTTGTCTAGTGAACCAGTGACTGCGACCCAGGATTGTGATATCCCTGATGTGTTCTCTGCATGTGCTGTCACTAGGGCTAAGTCTAAAGTTACTGGTGACATAGAGGATAATGATGATGATGATGATGTTATCCTAGCTGACACTTTTCTTGCTAATTTGGACCACTCACCAGATGAGGCAGTACCCCGTAGTGTTGATAATTTGTCTCGTCAAGAGTTGGTTGAGTTGCAGGTAGCTGACCCTGAGTTGAAAGGTCTAGTTAACTCTGCTTGCAGTGAGGAAGAGTCAGCTGATGCTTCTACTTGTTATTATATAAAGTCAGGAGTACTTATGAGAAAGTGGAAACCCCCAACAGCATCAGCCGACTGTGAATGGGAGGTTGTACATCAAGTTGTCATCCCTCGTGTTTATAGGCAGGATATCATTAGAGTGGCTCATGATTCCAGTTTGGCAGGACACCTTGGAGTGAGGAAGACTGTGGCACGCATTTTGAAACACTTCTACTGGCCAGGTATCTTCAGAGATGTTTCCTGGTATTGTAAGTCTTGTCACACCTGTCAAGTTGTGGGGAAGTGTAATCAGACCGAAAAGGTTGCACCTCTAGTTCCCATTCCTACTTTTGAGGCGCCATTCACCCGTGTGTTGGTGGATATTGTGGGCCCTCTTCCTAAGACTTCTTCAGGATTTTCTTATGTGTTGACCCTGATTGATATGGCTACTCGTTATCCTGAATCCATTCCACTTAGAAATATCTCAGCAAAGAACGTGGTTAAGGAAATGCTAGGGTTCTTCACCAAGTTTGGTCTGCCCAAGGAGGTACAGTCAGACCGGGGAAGTAATTTCATGTCAAATATTTTCAAGCAGTCTCTGAAAGAATTGGGCATCACCCAGATCACGTCTTCAGCTTACCATCCACAGACCCAAGGAGCGTTGGAGAGATATCATCAAACACTCAAATCGATGCTCAAGAAATACTGTTTGGAACATCAGAAAGACTGGGATAAAGGTCTTCCTTTCGTTGTATTTGCCGCAAGAGAATCTCCAAATGAATCACTGGGCTTCTCACCCTTTGAACTACTGTATGGCCATGAAGTAAGAGGACCCCTTAAGCTACTCAAGGAATGCTGGCTGTCGGAGGAAGATGACGTCAACCTGCTGGAGTATGTGATGAAGTTCAAAGAACGGCTGTCCACTGCTTTACAGCTGGCGAGAGAGAATTTAGGAGCTGCTCAGGAGAAGATGAAGACTTGGTATGATAAGAAGTCCAGGTTACGCCACTTTCAGCCAGGAGATCAGGTTTTGATTCTGCTACCGGTGCATGGGCAACCTCTTCAAGCCAAGTTTAGTGGTCCTTATTTCGTGGAGAAGAAACTCAGTGATGTCAACTATGTCATCGCCACACCAGATTGTAGAAAGAACAAGCAACTTTGTCACATCAGCATGCTAAAGTTATATCACAGGCGGGACGAAAGTAACCCAGTCTGCACTGTAGCTGTTCCACCCAAGTCTGCAAGTGAAGTTCTCCCATGCAGCATGAGCCTGAGTGATAGTTTGGGGAAGAATCCTGATATCATGAATGATCTCCAGACTAAGCTTTCTCATCTAGCTCCCGAGGAAAGGCAGGAGTTTTCGGAATTACTGTGGGAGTACCCACAAGTGTTCCGTGCCACTCCAGGAAGAACCACTGTGTTGATGCATGATGTCGATGTTGGAGACGCAAAGCCAATTAAATTGCCTCCTTACCGTGTGAACCCAGTGAAAGTTCCTCTCATCGAGAAGGAGCTTGGCTACCTGTCGGACCACAAGATGATTGAGCCCTGTCAGAGCAAGTGGTCCAGGTGGGTCACAGCGGCTTTGCATCGACTACAGACGTGTTAATCAGATAACCAAAACAGACACTTACCCTCTCCCTCGCGTGGAAGATTGCATAGACAAGATCGGAAAGGCTAGGTACATAAGTAAGTTTGATTTGTTAAAGGGATACTGGCAAGTACCTATGACTGAACGTGCTAGGGAGATCTCATGTTTTGTAACACTAGGAAAGACTTTTTCCTGTTCTGTAATGCCATATGGTATGAAGAATGCACCAGCCACATTTCGGAAGCTCATGAATGTTGTAACAGAGGGTTTGGCAGGGTGTGTTGCTTATATTGATGATGTATTAATCTTCAGTGACAACTGGAAAGATCACCTATGCCATGTCAGTAAATTTCTTGAGCGTTTGGTTCAGGCTAATCTTGTAGCTAATTTATCAAAGTTTGAGTTTAGTCAAGCTAAAGTTCAGTACCTTGGGTACGTAATTGGTGATGGACATGTTGCACCACCAGGAGCTAAGGTTCAGGTTATAAGTGATCTTCCCAGACCTAAAAGTAGGAAAGAGCTACAAAGATTTTTGGGAATGGTAGGTTATTACAGTAGATTTGTTCTTAACTTTTCAATTCTTGTATCACCACTTACAGACCTACTGAAAAAGGGAGTTAAATTTCTCTGGACCGATGACTGTGAATCCTCTTTCAGCAAACTTAAAGCTATCCTATTAAGTCAGCCAGTGCTCGCTACTCCAAATTTTGCTAAGCCTTTTAAGATGGCTGTTGACGCAAGTGATACAGGAGCTGGGGCTGTTTTGCTCAAAAGGATGATCAGGGTATTGAACACCCTGTATCTTATTACAGTAAGAAGTTCACTCCACCTCAAAAGAACTACTCAACTATTGAGAAAGAGCTTTTGGCCTTGATTTTGGGTTTACAGCATTTTTCATTTTATTTGTGTTCTGGTTTTGACCCCATAGTCATTTATACCGATCATAACCCACTGAAATTCCTTAGTAAGTTTAAAGATAAAAATCAGAGATTGACAAGATGGAGTCTGCTTCTTCAGGAGTATTCATTAGACATACAACATATCAAGGGGAATGAAAATGTTGTTGCAGATTGCTTATCTAGACTTTAGAGAGATTGTTTTAGAGTAATAAGAAATTTCCTTTGTAAATTTCTTTTTCTTTGTGGGGAGGTGCTACATAGCCTATGATTTCATCATTCTTTGTATAATTCTAACGTACAGTATGCTGCATGTTTGATCACGATTCGCCTCGTGGCTTCCATAGTGCGTGTTCTACCTCCCCCCCCCTCCTTCCTTATAGTAGAGTAAGTAGTCCTTTCTGTTGTTCAGAGCAGGAGTGTCAACTCTTTGTCCCCTATGGCTTCATTTGCGCGTCCTTCTTACAAGTTGTATCAAGCTCTGCCGGCCCCTATATAATGAGCTCAGTCTCTGCATTAATTGCCACTTAGATCTACTCCTCATTTTGTTCACATCTCTGTCCTCCCCTGTACAGTTGTTATTATTTTTGTGAGTGCTCTGGAAGTCTCCAACCATCTAGCTGCTGTGTAATTTGAGTATAAGTGTTATTACATTTTTTCTTGTACTGTATAGCATAAGGTGTTAATTCGTAGGCCTAGTGAGGTTTTTGTGATTAATGTAAACTTTTACTGTCAGCCGTAGTAATATTTTGTATCTGTAATAATATATCTTGCATTCACTGAGGATTATTCGGTTTTCTCATTTTATCAGGGCTGACTTAGATAAATTTACTCTTGCTAATTTCGTGTTAATAGCGGCTATTGCATTTAACCATATATTTAACCTGTTTTTGCCATTACATTATCCTTATGAGTCCTGAATGTTTTGTTGTTAGTTTGAGCATTAAACTTTAACTTGTAATTTTACCTAACTCTTGTTTTGAACCTGGAACTTTACGGGACAGTAGTGATTTTTAGTATTCTCACTTAAAGTGTTCATTATCTCTCTCTGTTCCGGAACAATGTGGAAAAGTGTTATAAGTACTGGGCAGTAAACTGTTTTAAAATATATACATGCATAATCTTGCTATGACTCTTGTAATGAATATCTCTGTATTTTTCAGAAAAAAATCCTAAATTCGGACAGACAAATTATTGGAAAAATACAGACTATAGGTGTTTCTGTGTGTGTGTGTGTGTGTGTATGTGTGTGTGTGTTTACAAGCACAGGTGTATTAGGAAAGTGTGTGTGTGTATTTTACAAGCGCAGGCCTCTTAGGGGAGTGTGTGTGTGTGTGTGTGTGTGTGTGTGTGTGTGTGTGTGTGTGTGTGTGTAATATGTATGTATAGTATGTATGTGTGTGTGTGTATAAGACCAAAGTGTGTAGCTCGTTAATACATTCCAGGGCGCCTTCATAACATGTGCCTGTGTGTGCGTGTGTCTGTTGATTTGTGTGCGTGTTAGTGGATATGTGGGTCATTAGAACCAGTAAGAAGTGTTTAACATTATATGATGTTAATTCAGTATGCATTTGTTGAGCCAGTGAGGTAGGTACTTGATAATTAAGTGAAGTTTGAGTTAGAAAAAAAAGAGATTAGTTCCCCTTACAGTTTGTAATATATGCAATGCATTTTTATATAATTTTTTCGTCTGGAAAAAGTTTCTGAAGAGTTCTTGTTATATTTAAGGCTAGAATACCTCACTACAATATGATATGATGCATCTTAATGTGATCTCAAATTATGAGATTAAAAAAGAAGATATTTTTTCGATATTTCTCTTTATATATGTATAACTTGGGCCACGAGTGCCCAATATTTTTTTTTTTTTTTTGACATTTTTTAAAAACTTCTAAAGTGTCCGAAGTTTGGCCAGTGTGTCCAGAGACAGGTGCTATTAACCATTCTCATGTTTAAAGGGCAGATACCTGCCCTTTAAACTTGAGGTGTCCGAAATTAGGAAATTTGTTCCTAACTTCGGACACTTGAAAAAAAAAGAAAAAAAAAAAAAAAAAAAAAAAAAGTTTAGCGTGGCTATTTTTTTTTTCTTTATTGTTTTTGTAGGCACTGTCCCTGGCTACCACATAACACCAACAGGGATAAAATTGCACCATTTTACACAGAGTTATTCATTAAAACACATAAAAAGTTACCGAATTAGGGTGTTTTATGGTACATAAATCCTCTCATGGTCAGGACAGCTCTGGTAGTATTGTAATATAATTAACATCAGACGATTTTCCTCAGCTGAAAGTGAATAATTAGTCACAGATAATTATCAATATAGTTCATTCACGTTAACTTGGCCCAAATTTTCATCCTTTTGCAGCATATATCACGTAGCTGAGTGGCAGAAAAAGACAATACTGTGGCATACATCCATTCTGTAGCATTTCTTCGTGACTGGCATATGCTAATGTTAGTCTGTTGTTCTAACCCAACATTCAAGATGGTGGGATGGCAGTTTTAGGCCAAGGCAAAGTGAACAGAGGATAAGACCATCAATTCTCTCAAGGATAGGAGAACTCTAATATTCTAATGATTGCCTCGCATTTGGTGGAATAGAATGCAAGAAAACACGTGACCACGGGAAGTTTAAACCCCGCGAGTTTATGGGCATTTAATACGCAAAATTAAATCCCTGGGGAGGAGGTGCGAGGGAGCCAGTTAAAACCCACTAAAGGTCGACCTAATAATTTAGTTCCCTCGTTTTTGTTTCTGTTGATTTTGTGATTGTTTGAAAGCCTCTGCCATCTTATATTACCTCTTCATTCGTAGGGCTTAGATATATATATATATATATATAGAGAGAGAGAGAGAGAGAGAGAGAGAGAGAGAGAGAGAGTTGCCATGCTTCATATTTGTGAGATTTTTCATAGGTATAGTATTTTTTTTCTCTCTCTTAGCCGGAAACAGAGAGAAAAGGAATATGTTGCAGTTCTAAATGCCCATCACATCACCCATTCAAAACATTTACGATCAGTTGTATTTGTAACATCATACATCTGGTAAATGTGGTGGGATACTGACATGGCCCGGGCGAGGTAGCGTTGTGATTGGTTGATCCGGAGCAACTGGTTCCTCAAAGCCATCTCTTGGTGCATCCTCATTTTTCTTCATTAAATCATCCACGATTGTTACACATGTGGGAGGTTATGTGTATTTTATTCTTGCCAAGAGCGGTATCATGAGGCCTTGCGTTGCCCTCAAAATAGATATTATTGCAATGTTTACTGTTTCGTGTTACCCATGATGTCTTGCCCCCCCTCCGTGATCCACTCCCCCCCTCCCCGTTCCTTTTCCTTCTGGCGTTTGTCAGTTTGCCCAGATGATCAGGTTCGGCGTCATTAGAGTTGAAAGTGTGACAAGTGTGTGTATATGTGTATGACTTTAAATACTGCTCGGTTCGACTCTCAAGGCTGTATCTGGGTTCTGTGATGGCCGGGGTAATACAGATGCAAGAAAGACGTACAGCATGAGTGAAATAGGAAGACTGGGACGGGAGATTTCCTATGCCAGTGGATAAAAGGTCCAGTTATTTTGGGATTGGTGTTGTGGTCATTTGCTAACACTTCAAACGATGGCAATTTCTACCCTTTTCTTCCTGTCTCATCACTATTATTTCAGCATAGAAGACGCTTTGGAAACGAAGAGTAAAAAATAGCCTTCATTAACCCCCTTCATCTCAAACTGAAGAAAATTGTCAAAAAGTTGCATATAATTTTTTCATGATTTAGGCTCATAGTCACGTATCAGTCTCATGTTATTGCTCAGTATTCAGGATGGAGAGGTGACAATTTTACGTCAGGTTAGCGTAAAAGGAGAATAGTTTAAGAAGTACTGCACCAAACGATTGTGTTATGTTAAGGAGAAATCTTTGGAACTAGAAAAGGGGGGGGGGTAGATACAGCTTTTATTGTTCCTTCACCACTAATTGGCTGTCAAATGAAATCACTTGTTATCAGCAAGAGTAAAATACCAAACGACGTCCATGTATAGGTATACTGTAGTTAAATGGGTTGGAAAAAGAGCATTGTCACTGCTGGACTAACTCTCTAAAGGTCATATCTTCAGTATTTCATGCCAGGTAACGCCAGACGATTTTATTCAGCTGAGGGTCGGTCATAGGGGCCTGAGAGTGTTAATCCGGCACCATTAATCATCTCACGGACGAGCATTTCTAGTCGGCTCTTTTATTGAAGCAGACGACAGACGGTTATGTTAGCGTGGAGGGAAGGCTATATTTGATCTCCCCACCTTGACAATTTTCTTTAACTCTTACATTATGTAAAGGTAGTAGGAGTTCATTGTAAAGTACGTCATTGGGGTGAATGATTTAACGCTTCCACTTCCATGATGATTTGTATTTTCGTTTGATGTCTGCCAGTTTCTTTGTTTTATTTTTTTTTAGAACCTTCGAGTTGCTGAGATTGGATGTAGTCTTTATGAACCCCATGTCTACTTGGATTTTCTTCAAAGCTGAATACACTCATCTGGCTGTAGATTTGAAAAAAAAATAAAGAAAAATCAAGATACAGTGGAGTCTCTTTTATCCGAAAATCATGGGACTTTCAAAGTTTCATTTAATCGATTTTTTTTTTTTCGGATAGAAGATACTGTAATAATATGTAGGATACAAGGGAACAGTATTGTACTCACCCATCACCCATTTCTGGCGACGTCTAGCCCGCCACCACCACCAGCACCCCAAAAGCCACTCAGCCATCACCAGAACACTTAATACACTGTAGTAAATACGTATGTAACAGCACTCTTGTATGTGTAATAGAACTGTCAGATAAATCTTCACCCAAATAAACTTAAATAAACCTTCACCAAAACAATTACCTAGTTCACTGTAAGCAATTCGAACAAATACAGTCTTAAACTAATTGTTTTTTCATATTTTCTGTTTCCTTATTCAATCATTTCCACATCATCCACATCATCTCCCACATCATCCAGATCTTCCGACTCTCCGAGGTGGTGGATGGGGGCAGGCGCAACAACGCTCGTGCTAGTGACTAGCGGAGCAACCGTAAACTAACGCTAGTGGCGTGAAACAAGCCCGCCGTGTTTGAATTTTCGTATAGATTTGAGATTTTTGCGGTTAATCGAAATGAGAGCGTTTTAGTAAAACTTACGGTTAATGGCATATTACGGTTAAAAGAAGTTCTGATAAAAGAGACTCCATTGTAGATACAGTGAAGCACCATCTGGAACTTTACTACAGTGAGGCACCTTGCCCATGAAAATCTTTAGGGTGTTACTAACTGACGGGGCCGGTGCTTGAGATGTCACCCCGTATATAAAAAGCCTTTATCGTTTTATAGGCTGTTTATAAAGATTGCGTGAAACTTTTGGGCTGAATAAAATCGTCCGTGGCAGTGAAAATTACATGTACAAGACGTCTTGGAACTGAAGGGGAAAGTACTGTAGACATAAAATAATTTCACTGCCAGACATCCCTAAGACTGGAAAAGATCGTCTGATCGTAGTCAGAATAACATAAAGAAATGGTGTAATGGTTTTAAAAGTAAGCCTAAACTGAGCTACAGCAGAGCACAAAATGGAACGATGGGATACGGACAATTTCGAGTTAGAGTGGGAGGGGATTTGCGATTGAGGGAGGCAGAGAGTTGTTCAGAGTTATGATTGGAAAGGGGGAATGGCATGGATTCGATACTGGGAGAATGGGATGGGACTGGGAGTGAAAAGGGCAGAATGGGATGGAAAGCGATAGAACAGGGGTCATGCTGTATTCTCTTCGACTTTCCCCACCACCTCTCGCTAATCAGTTTTATTTCTGTATCTGGTACCAATTACTTCAGTCAGTTTAGAGTTATTAGTAAGGCAAAAAATAAATAAATATAAAAGGGCGATTGGTGATATTATTTAAATGATATGGAGACTTTTATCGCATGAAAAAAAAAAGTAAGGGTTTCTAATAAATAGCCTACTTTTCCCGGCATCTGACAACCTGAGTAAAAATCTTCAAACTGGTCTTTGATGCTGGTGGTGCTTCCTCTAGTTTGTTCACCTTAATTTGGCGGAGAGTTTCGTCCCTTTGCTGTCCATTTTCTGTGACAAAATGGAAGAAGACAGTAGTGCAGCTCTACATCTTTTCCATAACACTTCTTTGTGACTGTTGTTCGTTCATCTTATCTTGTTGGCAAGTTTTTTTTTTTTCCTTCTTTTGTAGTTGAATGGCAAAATTAAACCATACTGCGGCTCTACATGTTTTCCATAGTAATTCTTCGTGACTATCACCATATTACAGTGTTAATCAATTGTTGTAACACAACATACAAGATGGTGAGACTGCATTTTTAGACAAAAAGTGAACAGGATATAAACATCACTGAAGCCGGATCAGGGCACAATATACAGATTGCCATGGAAAAAAAAAAGAAAAAAAGAAAAAGAAAAAGGCTCGTCTCCAAATATTTTCCTCTGCTCTGCCGGACAGGTAATTTGCATCCGAGTAAGAGTAGCATATTTGTTTTGGGTGCGAGGTAATGTGCGGGAGATGTTAGGGGACCTTGTTGTCTGGCAACATCACTGAAAAGAGGCACATTAAAAACGCATTATGAGGGAGGGAAATTTCGCGTACAATTGGATTTCCGCCATTGTGTTGTTGTTGATAGTGTGTGGACTGGGATGAGGCCGGGCACTGCCATTGATGCCAGAATTAACAACCCTTTTTAATGGTTAGTCGTAAAAAATGGCTGGCTCGATTGTAGGTGGAGTTAGTTCCCCCGCCACCCCTGCCAGTGCTTGTTTTTATCAGTCCCCTGAAGCAGGTTGGCATCATTTGCAGCAGCTCACCTTAATACCTTTGCACGGTATTCAACCTGTCTCTGTTTGTACCTTAACTACTCCAAGGCTATTTTGATGGATTGGAATGACACTTCCCAGATGAGTTTGTCTGGTTACTCTGAAAGCCTTCCACTATACAGTTTTCCAGCAGTGATTTTTAAGGGGAGTCAGCCCCCCAACCAAATTAAAAATTGTCAGAAATAGTGAACGGAGGGCAGTTATAGCGTTGTTATCTTAGGACATGTGCAATGGACTCTCATCCATAACTCGATATTTGGGAAGTGTGATTCCCAATAATTATTTGGGGGGTCAGCCCCCCTCCCAAAAATAATAACAAATAGGGGAAAGTGGACATATGGATTTAAACAAAACTCCTCAGGTCAGGTCATGTTGCTCGTGTTATCTGCTATATAAAAATTTTCACTTATTTTTAAGGGGGTTTGCCCTCCTTTAGAACTTACAAAGGATACAAAAATAGGGGAAGGAGGGCAGATATCACTTTGATATATCAGTGCATGTAGAATGGGCTGCCATCTGCTAACTGTTGTTGCTAGTACTACTACCTCTACTTAGTGTATCCTGGGACATAACCTCTTCGCATATACCACAACTGCGATCAAGCGGCCTTTACATCGGGATACTAGCTTCTTTATGCCTCATGGTGGAGGGGGCATCAAGTAGGTCTGTTCGTCTGTGCGTGTGTCCATAACACTTTTCTGGGCGTGATATCTCCTGGACCCATTGACGGATTTCCCCCAAACTTTTGTCAGTGATGTAGTATGAGATGATGAACTGATTGGGTCACCTAGGTCAAGGCTCAAAAGTGAAGGTTACATGGGGTCGAGTTACTTTATTCTTGTGGGCAAAATATCTCTTGAAGCCCTCGACAGATTTCGACCAAACTTTTGTCAGTGACACAGTGTGAACTTACAATGAACTGATTAGGTCAGCAAGGTCAAGGGGTTCAAAGGCCAGGGTCAATCGACTTGGTTTATCCTTGTGGGTGCGATATCTCCTGAACCCCTCAACGGATTTTGACCAAACTTTTGTCAGTGATACTTTATGAAGGGACGATGAACTGATCAGGTAAGCAGGTCAAAGGGGTTACGGGTCAAGATCATTCGACGTAGTTTATCCTTCTGTGCGCAGTATCTCCTGAACCTCTGTGGATTTCGACCAAACTTTTGTCAGTGATACAGGACGAAGGGTCAATGAACATATTAGGTCAGCACGGTCAGGGGGTCAAAGGTCATTGTCATATGGGGACGACTTATTTTATCTTTAGTGTAATTTCAACCCACAATGAACCCTGCCAGTCCGTGCGCAAGGCTTGGCAGCGGCATACCTAGCGACGCTCGGGGCCCGAGTTCTCGGCGAACGATTCATGTATATCATACTAATATTATGTTGACATTATTTCAGATCGGTATACCACAGACTTAGTTATGCAGTTTCCATGTTTTCTTTGAATGCTCCGGAAGACACTGCACATCTGGTATTATACGTGTGATTATCAGAGATTTTATTTCAATGCTGACAAATACCATATGTTGTGAATGTATATTGTGGTGGCTGTTTTTATGTACACACACACACACACACACACACACACACACACACACACACACACACACACACACACACACACACCGCTCGCTGGTGCAGTGGTAACGTTCTCGCTTGCCATCTGGTAGACGGGAGTTCGCGCCTCGCTCAGGTTGCGAAAAGTTTCACTGACGAAGTGGGTGGTTACTCTCCCCCTTGAGCAAGGGGACGTGTGTGTGTGTGTGTGTGTGTGTGTGTGTGTGTGAAGGTCACAGCCTTGCCCTTAGATCGGACTATATGAGCTCTCAGCTCCCTTCCGGAAGGGTAAAAGCTGACGATCACGACCATCAAGTGATCCTGACCGACCCGGTGAATTACAGAGAGAGAGAGAGAGAGAGAGAATGTCAATTACCAAGTTTAAAAGGTGTTCAGTCGTTGTCTTATGTGTCTCAGTGCCTGTTATTCATCCATTTAGATTCCTTCTTTATTTCTTCGTTTGCTCACCTTCCATTTAGTATTTTCTCACATTCATTTACTTAATCAGCCTATTGTTGAAATACTGTATGTACGGGTATCAGTTCCAACACTTTTTTCTCACCAAAATACATGGAATGGAAATCTTAAAAAACAGAAACAGGAGGGGGGGGGGGAATGCAGGGGAATTAATGAGAGTACACCCGCAGTGGCAGAGGTTGAGGAAGCTCCGTTACACCTTTTCCTTACTGATTTGTTCTCGCTTGTGGCATTTTAATCAACGCTTTTATCTTATCTATGCAATCTTAGTCGATGATACAAAGGAGTAAATATGAAAGAAGAGACTGGTAAGGACTAACATGTAAAATGGATAGCTAAGAAAGAGGAGATAGAAAGCTTCCTCTCTCTACTGGAATACGCGCAAAAGTGTATCGTCATATATCACTGCCAGCCACGTGTTGGTGATGTACTGTGACGGGTTCAAAAGTAGTTAAACATTTGTGTGGTGTTACGGTTGCCATCATTCAAAGTTCCGACCCATTAGATAGACCTTGCAGTGATTTATTTATTTATTTTAATATCAGATTTTTTAAACCCTAGCTCCTACGGTTCGATTTTTTCGTATATTTCAGACGATTCTTGAAGCGATTGTGATGGTCAGGAAGCCAGAAAAATTATATATAGAGAGAACTAATTACTCCTCTCTTAGGAATAATCATACGCTCTCCGTTTTTAATTATTTTCTTTGTAAATGAGCTTCATCATCATCATCATCATCATCATCATCATCATCATCATCATCATCAACTTCTTCTTCTTCCTCGACTTGACTTCAACTTCGAATTCGTCTTTTTTCCTTTTTCTTCCCTTTTTCCTTTTATATTACTTTTCCTTTTTAATTTTCTCTTCTTTTTTTTTTTTTCTTCTTCTTCTTCATATTATTATTATTATTATTATTGTGGTAGGTGGGGGCGCTCACCATCCACTCACTCGATGTAGAGCTGCTGTCGGGTGTCTGCCCTTTCCTCTCCTCCATCCTTCTTTCCTTCCATCCTCTTCTGTCTTCCTTTCCTTCATTCTTTCCTTGTCCTTCTGCCTACGGGTAACTATACACTTCCTCTTCTGTCTTTCTTTCCTTCATTCTTTCCCCTTCCTTCTGCCTGTGGGTGACTCAGCACTGAGTGACAAGCCAAATGGCTTCCTATACACCAGGAAACCATTTACTACGCTGGGTGGTAACCATATAACCAAATTTTGGCGCCTGGTGGTTTAGTGAGTAATTATTGCGCTCCAATCGGATTGAACCGGTGAAAGTTTATATCCAAGGGATGGTTGGGGTTGATTGCTCATGTAATGCCACTCAGGGATGAGTGAGGCTGGTCACTCTCATCTTAAATGCCGGGACCAACTGCTTAGCCCCGGGCTCCTACGCTCCTCATGGGGCAATGTAGGATTGGATGATGGCTGGATGGATGAATTATTATTATTATTATTATTATTATTATTATTATTTATTATTATTATTATTATTATTATGCCACTTTCAAGCGATTCATTCACCTCTTCAGTGCGTTCATAATTAGGTTGGATTGATAATAATGTTTTACAGTAGCCAGAAAAATAATTAAGCACATTAATAAAGACAGAAGTAGTTAAAGTTCTGTGATTAAGTTTGATCAGGGTAGGTTACGTTTCTCAAGCAGCAATTAGATAAATGAAAAAAAAAAAAAAAAAAATCTGACCTGAAAGATCATGTTCATATTGTAAATAGCCCCTGAGATTTCGTAACACCTCCTTAGCGATTAATCTGTACATTAATCCTCTGTATCCTCTTGTATGCAATTGATGTAAACTTTGTCAATATTAAAACGATAGAGATGACATACAAGGGAAGGCTAAAGGGGAGGATATGAAATTACTCGCTCAGGAAGAGGTGCTACGATACGTCCAATGTAACTCGTACCTAGAATATGATTTATCGATATGGTTGGAGATGGGTCTGGTCCTGTCAGAGCCTCAGAACATCACTAAACCCTTCTTACTCTAACTTGGCTTAATATTGTCCCCTCTCCGCCTTGAATCCTGTGCCTAGCAATAGTTAAACACAGGAATATGATCCTAGTCACGAAGAAATGCTCTGAGTCTGATTTAGAGACGCAGTTTTACCTTTATTCTGCCAGTAAGTAATGTGAAATAAGTTTGCAATATTAAAAAAATGAGTGTCAAGCTGAGGAAAACTGAGTATAACACACTTAACACGAGGCCCCAGTGGCACACCCTGATTCGACTGACTCCTCATGATGGTGATTTATTATAAACCCATTCCTGCTGCTCTTAGACGATTATAAGCAATTTGGGACCCCTCGAGTTCTTAAAAAGTTACATTTACACCCTCCATTTTCACGAGTTCTTAAAAGGTTACCTTTCAACTCTCCATTTCCACTTGCCTTTTTTAAGGTGAGTAAAGTCGACTGGACGCATTTAGTACAAGAAAAATGAGTGTTCTCTGTTCCATTCATTCTAACTTGTCCTAAAATTGTTATATCTCTATCTTTAATGTTGACTTGTAACAATAGCTCAACAATTCACTCTATAATATAGTGCTAGTGAGGAAGAAGCTATATGGAAAGGGTGTAGAGCCACCACAGTATCTTATTCCGCTATGGAGCTGCCTGAAATAAGCAGAAATAGAACGGAAATCTAGGCCAAGTTAAAGTAAAAAGAGTATAGTTACGAACGCTGTTTGGACGTAGGTCGAGTAATTTCAGAGCCTCTGGACTATCTTACGCACTATTATAAGACCTAAATGATTCTCTCCAAACACAAACACGAATGAAAAATTGCGCTGAGAAAAATGTGTTGTCCTCCCGCTAATTATCTTGAAAAAAAAAAGAAAGAAAGAAAGAAACTCAGCCTGTGGAATCTAATTAGGAGACACAAAGAGAGCGGCAATGTAAGTTAAGATTATTTGACTTAGGAAGATATTATCATTCTCACATTTAAAATGCAGTTTTTGGACTAATGTTGTCGCTTTCAACTTTTTAAAAACCTTAATTTTCAGCTTTTTCTACTTCCTATTCTTTTTTCCTAAATGTTTTCTCACAACTTTCAGCCTATCCAATTTTACTCCGTCTCTCTCTCTCTCTCTCTCTCTCTCTCTCTCTCTCTCTCTCGTAACTCACATTTGTTCTACTTTCAGTTTCTTGTTTTTATTTCTTTGTTTTATTATTTTCTTAAATTTCTTTCTCATCTTTGAATCTTTCCTCTACTTTCACTTTTTTTTTTCATTTTCAAATCATACTTTTCAACTAGTCAACTTTCATCCCTATGCTTTCAACTTTTTTTGCTTTTGTTTTTTTTCGTAATTTTGGGCTTTTGTGATTTATAATTATTGCCTTAAGTTCAGTTTGTCCTCTTCTGTTGTTTTATTATCTTATACTGACCCTTTTCTAGTTTCCTTTTCTTACCTGTAAATTTCCCTTTTTTAAGTTTTCGCTTTAAACTCCCCCCTTCTTCTCTATTCGTATTTACAGCGTCTTCTTTTACATCATTAATTTAATCTTTTAATTCGTATTGTCTTTGCTTCACCTTTAACGGCTTTTTTCTTCTTTCGTTTCTAAGCTTCAGCTTCTTTTTTTTGTTTATTCTCAACTGCTTCCATGTCCTACATTTCTATTGTCTTCTTTTTATTTTTTCCATATCAGCTTTTTAGTAATTTGCTTACCTTTTCAGCCCTTTTCTTATATGTTCATTTCCTTCATTTCAAGTTTTAAAAATCTCTGTACTTCTCTTTAAGCTTTTTTTTTCGTTTTTCATTTCCCTTTCACTAACGGTAATGTGAAATAGATGGTGATCTGTAAAGGCCTTGGAAGTCCCCCTGTCACTGGAATATGTTTTGGGTTTGAAATAATTATTTTTCTAACATTAATTTCTTCACATTAAGCTTGTTTTTTACTTTTATATTTTGGCTATTATTTTTTTCCCTGTGGGGTCTTTCAACTTTGCACTAATTTACATGCAGTTCGTTTCTTCACTGCAGTTTCTCTCTTCTAGTTACTCTTTTTTTACGCGCTTTTCACCTCTTCTTTTAGCTTTTTCAGACCCGTATGATGCATTGGGAGTTGAACAAAATATAGCGCAAGTAAAGCAGAATATTAGACTTAGGACTGAATGACTTACGCTTCCAATTATGCCTATAACGCTGCCTAACACGTTCTCCCTGGCTAACAGTACCATTTGTATTGAGAATGTGGTGATATTTTACACTATATCGAGAATGTGGTGATTTTTACAACATAAGGAGAATGTGGTAATATTTACAACATAGAGAACGTTGTGATATTTTACAACATAGAGAGAATGTGGCGATATTTTACAACATATCACTGACTTCATTCAAAATCTTAGAAATAAAGAGACGAGTTGTAATATCTTTTTAATATATTCGAATGTCACAGGTATTCAGTTGAGTTTAAATTTCCTTTTTAGAACTTAACACGTGCGAAGTAATCAAACAGGATGGAATTTTGTCTCACAGATTCCAAACGTCTTATGGGCTGGAGTTTTTATTACTAGAGATTCCAAACCTGTTATGGGCTGGAGTTTTGCATTATTAATTCTGTACCTCAAAAGTAATCAGATTAGGTGGAATTTCGCTTCGCCACATTGGTTACCATTTCGCGTCGCCTAATTTAATACGCCTTTTTTTTTTTATTGTAATTGACTGAACGAGATGTGCTTTGATGTCGAGGACGGAGAGAATCAAACTGATTATTTAACGAGGCAACTGAGAGCGAAGTCAGTTGTTATATCACATAGAATTTTGTTCAGTTACTGTTGTTGCAAGGGATGAAGCCAGCCATGACGGTATGCTGGGTGTGGCTGAGAGAGAGAGAGAGAGAGAGAGAGAGAGAGAGAGAGAGAGAGAGACACGGTAGCCTACTCTGCTTGTGGTCGAATGAGAGAGAGAGAGAGAGAGAGAGAGAGAGAGAGAGAGAGAGAGAGAGAAATTTTAGTCAGTTGACAGGAGACGATAAACTTATAAAAAATGTATATAACAAGTAGTGGTATAGCTTGTCTGTATAATAGATATGATATCCGTTTATTTATTTATTGCATGTAGATAAAAACTAGTGAATAGATTGGATATAGGAAAGGATATTTATACTTTGTTTCTCCCAAAAGAGCTGCTTGAGGTATTTTCAAAAGTTAATCAAGGGAAGAACCTTAAATCATAGACTTTAAACTGCGTGACCATGAGCCAGTAGGCGAAGGTAAGTAGTCTCAGCAAAATCCCACTTGCAGCAAATTCAGGTGATAAAGAGTTTGCATAGATCACTTAATTCCTTTAGTACGATGACGCAATTTAGCTTTATTGATGCTGCTGTCAAGTAATTGTATTTTACTTGTGAAAGAGAACTCACAGTAGTAAGACACTGCTTCTGTTAATTCCTTGAGTACGGTGGCATCTATGGTGTTTTATTCTTTCCACAAACACATTCAGCATGGGAGACTCTTCACAGTGTTTGTGTACTGTAGCGGCCGGCTTGCACACGCCTAACATGGGCAGACAGACCACTTTTCGTACGTGTGTGTACGCTGGGTTCACTGAGATTAATATTAAGGAATAGGGAAGTGAGCATGGAATTGAAAAACAATGGCACTCTAAAGGTGCGCCTTCACTCTCTCCAAACATGTGATCAACAAGACGAAACGAGGCACAGCGTTAGAACCGCAGCAGTACTAGTGTCTGAAGGTTGGTCGGGCCCCAGAGTCTCGTTTCCTCTTGTCAATCACATGTTTGGAGCAAGTGTGGCCGCGCTTTAAGAGCACTGTAATCCCCACTGAGACATATGAAACTGAAGCTTGAATCTTCTTGGAAGGACACGAGTCAGGTGTGAGAACACTGGAAACTAGTGATCTGAGAGGAGCGTGTGAAGTTACGTGGATGGACTGACAGACAAATTTAGAACTGAAGGAGCGTTGTGGTCTTAATGTGGATGTGCTAAAAAGTATAAGAAATATTTTCAGATGGTTTGGCAATGTGGAGAAGAATGGATGGAGAATGAGAGCGTGGCTGTCAGAGTGTATGTTAGTGAAGTGAACGAGGGGAAGGGGAGGAGAGAGAGATTATGAGATGAAGTGAAAGGGTGCAGAGTTATATGACAGAAGGAGATATGAGGCTGAGGAAGGGCAGTCAAATAGCAAATGCCTGAGTGTAATGGAGGCTGTTCGTTTGTGGCCACTTCTTACGGGAATAAGGTGTCAGGCGACAATTAATAGTGTTAGGAAAAGTAACTTACCTCTGCCTTTTGCCCATGCGCGGATTCAGGCTTTTGAAGTTTAGGGTGACAGGTGTATGTTAGAATGGCTGTTTATGACCGCCGTAATAAATTTTGGTCATCAAGGAACTCTACCCGGTGTGAATGTGTGAGAACATAATGACATACTACCGCCTTGAGTGGCATCATACCCAGTCCCGAAGTAGTATTAAATGAACACGATACCGACCTGAGCCGAGCACATGAAGTTTCACCCTTCGTTGTGAAAGTCATAAGCAGTGAACACACATATGGTGTCTGGAGGCTCAAACTTGACCAATATATTCGTCCTTTTGTAGCTTATTTCACGTAGTTTAGTGGGGGGGGGAAATAACAGCACGGCTTTGCATCTATTGCATAGCACTTCTTCATGAGTGGCACCATATTCTAGCCTTAATATTATGTTACAATTTGGCATTCAAGATGGAGGGATGACTGTTTTAGGCCAAATTAGAGTAAAAAGGGTATCGTGGTCTTTATCTACGGCTGTCTGAAAGATAATTATTCTCCTCCATATTTTTGGTTAATGGTGGCTCGAGAAGAATATAATTTTTTTTTTTCCTTTTCATTGTGCTGCCCGCTTCACCTTCCCAGAGAATGCCGATCGAGATATGCAGCCCGAAAATTAATTCGAAGCGGATTGCGGGGGAGAGAGAGAGAGAGAGAGAGAGAGAGAGAGAGAGAGAGAGAGAGAGAGAGAGAGAAATACAACAGCTCACCTAAAGGACACCATAACATCCTAAAACAAGAAGCCATCAGAAAGTGCAACCCCCGGACAATCGGTCTAGTGGACTGTGCACACAATCAGTGAACACCTGTTATTTTGTAGCATGGTAATAAGTGATTGTTGGAAATTAACCATGTTGTCGTGATGAACTCAAACTCCTTCCCCGCCTCTGATCCACTGTGTATAGTGTAATTCGCCACCTTGCATGAACCCTTGACCGATTGCTCTCATAAGCGATCTACATCATCCTTACCTGACCCTTAACCCATCCACCCAGCTTAGTTCATATTGTATAAAGAGTGGTTAAGTTGACGTTACCCTATGGCCTTGACCTTTGACCTGTGTTCCTGAGAATAGAATAATTCCATCTTTGACTAACCTTAAACCCGTCCGCCAAGTATCATGCAAATCGAATCAGTGGTGTCGTTAGTTATAGGCCAGACTTTTGCCCTTGCTCTGCGACCTTTACCTCCGAATGAGTAGTCTCTAACCTTAATCACGTCACCCTTTCCTGTCCACCAGTCCATTGACCAAGTTGAGTCAAAATCGGGTCAGAATAGTTGAGTTGAATCGGTCTGACGTGTGACCTATATCACCCCCGTATTAAACACCAGTTCTTCTGATGGTCCTCAGTTTCGTGCGTCTGCCCATTAGTTTTTCCGTAAACTTGGTCTCAGACAGACAGACAGACCGACAGGCAGGCAGGCAGGCAGACAGACAGACAGGCAGATAAGACCAGACACAAACATCCCTGCGTTTAGGCGCACGGCTGAACAATAATAGGAATAATAATTCATTCATTCATTCATTCATTGCCAGATGCCATGTATCCCAAACGGGGTGGCCAAGGGCTTAGAGTTAATTGTTTTACAGGCAGGGGCACTAATCCTCCACCAACCCCACTTGACACGTAGGGAGAACGTTATGCCAACAGCATCTGGTGTTCCCAGGCGGTCACCCATCCAAGTACTAACCAGACCCAACGTTATAATAATAATAATAATAAGAATAAGAATAGTAAAAATAATAATAATAATCTGCCTATCTATTGCCAGACGCCATAATCCCGTAAGGGGTGGCCATTGGACTTTGAATTATTTGTTTTACGAGAAGGGGCACTAACCCGCCACCAACCCACTTGTTGACACGTAAGGAGCACGTATGGGTTGGTTATGTGGTTACCACCCAGCGTTGTAAATGTTTTCATGGCTTACAGGAAACCATTTGGCTTGTCACTCAATGGAAAGCCACCTGTAAAGGAAAGAAAAGCAATAAGAAGTGACAGGAAAGCTGGGTGAAATAGGAAGAGAGGAGGGCAGGCACAGAAAAAGAATGATGAAGGCTAAGGAAGAAGTAGGCAGCACCACATCAAGTGAGTGGTTGATGGTCGCCACCACCTACCACTAATAATAATAATAATAATAATAATAATAATAATAATAATAATAATCTATCTGTCTATCTATAGCCCGACGCCCTAATCCCGCAAAGGGTGGCCGCAGACAAAACGCCTTCAGGTCGCTGCCACCCACCATTTGACTACCCTCCCCCCAACTCACCCCCCCCTCCCTCATATACCTCTCAACTCCCTCCCTCCACCTCATCCTCGGTCTACCCTTCCCTCTTCCTCCCTCCACCTCACCTACATACACCCTCTTAGTCAGTCTTTCATTCTCCATTCTCTCCACATGTCCAAACCACCTCAGTGTATTTCTCCTAATCTCAACCACATCCACATCCATCCCACAACGTTCCTTCACTTCTTCACTCGTCAACCTGTCCCTCCATGTCACTCCACATGCTCCTCTCAAGTAAATCATTTCCACTGCTCTCACTCTTGATTTGTTCCCCTCTTGCAAGGTCCATGCCTCGCTTCCATACCTCAGGGTAGGGATCACAATACTGTCGTGCAGTGACTTCTTAACTTCCATACTCACCTCCCTGTTTCTCATCATTGCTCTCAGTGAACCAACAACCTTCCTTCCCTGCTGTACCCTTTCACGCTCTTCATCCCCCAAAGTTCCATCCATACTCTTCACACTACCCAAGTACTTGAATGCACTCACACTCTCCATATCCTCACCATCCAACCTCACTGTACATTCTTTGACTTCATTCCCCTCAAATACCATAACTTTACTTTTGTTTACATTAACTTTCAGCTTCCTCCTCCTACACACTGTCCCAAATTCATTCACCAAACCTTGCAACTCCCATTCATCTTCACTCAACAATACTGTATCATCAGCAAACAGCAACACCGGAATCTTCCAGATCTCACCCTCATTCATTAGAGCCACCCCCACATCCACTGCCCTACCCTGCACCTCCTTTACAACCCCATCCATGTATATATTAAACAGCCATGGAGACATCACACAACCCTGTTTCAGTCCCACATTGAGATCAGAGAACTCACTCAGCTCACCATCCACTCGCACCGTACCACTAGCTGCTCCTTACATACTCCTCACAGCATTCAACAATTTCCCATCCACTCCATATATTCTTAATACCTTCCACATACCTTGCCTATCTATTCTGTCATAAGCTTTCTCCAAGTCCGTGAAGGCAGCATACACTTTCTTTCCCTTCTCCAGATACTTCTCCACTAAACATCTCAGAACAAATATCTGATCTACACACTCTTTTCCCTTCCTAAATCCCCCTTGTTCTTCTCCAACTAGCTCCTCTGTCATATGCCTAACCCTATCAATGAGTATTCTACCATATATTTTACCAGTCACACTAAGAAGGCAAATACCCCTATGGTTACCACATACTTCTCTCTCCCCTTTTCCATTATATAAAGGAACAATTATACCTGATTTCCAGTCATCTGGAACCTTTCCCTCTTCCCAAGCTATTCTACACAACTTCCATATCCACTCGACAACAATCTCACCCCCATACCTCAGCATTTCACCACACACTCCATCAATTCCTGGGGCCTTTCCCAACTTGATCTTCTTCATTGCTTCCACTGCTTCCGTCCTACTGATCTTTGCCTCCCTCCTCTCATCTCTTCTTCTCCCAGCCATTCCCCAACCACTTATACTCGCACTGCTGTCACTCTTACTCGCACTGCTGTCACTCTCTACATTCAACAAATCCTCAAAGTGCTCCTTCCATCTCCTCAATTTCTCTCTCTTCTCCACCAACAATCTATTATTCCTATATTTCACTCCCCTACTATTTCCCCTTTCACCCTGCCTTACTTTCTTTACCTCCTTCCAAAACAATTTCTTACTCTCCCTCCATTTCACACTCAGATTCCTCCCAAACTCTTCATCCACTTTCTTCTTCCTCTCCTTCACCAGTCTCTTCACCTCCCTTCTCCTACTCACATATACCTCTCTCTTCTCTCATCTTCTCCCCTACCTCTCCTCGCTAACGATTCACTATATGCCTTCTTCTGTTCCACAGCTCGTTTCACCTCATCTTTCCACCATGCTGTCCCTTGCACTCCCTTGCATCTCCTCCTCATTCCACAAACCACCTCACACGCTGCGCCTATCTCTTCCATAAATATCTTACATACGTCTTCCACCCCTTCCATCTGCTCTAGCTCATACCTTCCCAATCTTTCTTCCACTATGCTCTTATACTCTGCCGTTTTCTCACTATCTTGCAAATTCTCCACTCTTCTCACAGGAGCTGTTTCCTCCTGTCTTCCCCTTTGTCTCCTCAACCATTTTCTTTGCAGCTTTACCTTGGCCATCACTAGGTGATGGGCCGAGACTCCATTCCCCCACCCTCTCCACACTCTTGCATCCAACACTTGCCTTCTCATTCGCTTATCCACACACACGTAGTCTATCATTGCCTTTCGTTCAACAAGTTCACCATCCATCCTCCTCATTACTCTCTGTGTATACCGGTGGATCATCTTACGTCGAAAGTAGGTGTTGGCTATTGCCAACCCCTTACCAGCACAGATGTCCACCAAAGCACTACCATTCCCATCTACCTCAGCTGGCACACCCCACTAACCAACCACTCCATCCACTCCTACATTCCCAACTTTGCCATTCATGTCTCCAATCAAAAGCACTCTCTCGCTCCTCTCAAACTTGTCCATACACGCTTCTACTCTCGCCCAAAACTCATCTTTCACTCTTGCCACTCGGTCCTCTGTCGGAGCATACACACATACAATCTCCCACGCTTGTATACCTACTTTCATCCTCACCCATACAATCCTTGCACCCACTGTTCCATACTCTCTCATATTCTCCTTCCACTTCTTGCTTATCATCAGACATACTCCCTCTCTTGCCCTCTCACTCTCACTGACTCCCGCACATATACCTAAACCATATTCCCATTCTCTCACCCTTTCACCTTTCCATATACAGTAGTTTCAGTCAATCCACATATATCCACTCTTGCATCCTCAAGCTCCTGAACAATCTCTCTCTCTTTCACTTCATCAATCAATCCTCTCACATGCCATGTTCCCACCCTCAGAATGTCCTTTGTCCGTTCCTTAGTCGTCAACGTATGGTCCGTCCTGGTCCGAGGCGCTTTATTCGCTTGTTAGTTAGTTCTTTTTAAGGGGTGGGGCACTAACCCACCACCAACCATTTTAGTCGCCTCCTACGACAAGCAGGGATACTGGGGGAGTATTCTTGAAACCCCCCTACCCCCAGGGGGTCAATAATAATAATAATAATAATAATAATAATAATGATAACAATAATAATGATAATAACAATAATAGCAACAATAATAATAACTAGTAGGAGTAGTAGCAGTAGTAGTAGGAGTAGTAGTAGTAGTAATGATAATAGTAATAATGGTAAAACTCTGTGATGGTTCATAATAAAAAGATTTCCCTGTGGAGAAGATTTCCCCTAATGGTGAAACTCTTCTCTCTTGATCATCGCAGTAACACTAATACTTCTGAAGACATATACATAGTGACAGATAAATCTTGAACTTTTCCTAAATACGTCTCATAAATCTTTGATCTCCTCTCTCTCTCTCTCTCTCTCTCTCTCTCTCTCCTCTCTCTCTCTCTCTCTCTCTCTCTCTCTCTCTCTTTCTCTCTCTCTCTCTTTCTCTCTGCATTGGCCATGGCTGCGGCTTCTCAACAGCCCCCAACCGAATATGCGCTTCCTGCTTCTGATATAACACTTTACTTGCGGCACGGAATTCGTATGTATTGGCAGAGACGCTGGGATAGTGTCACTCATAATAAGCTGAAAGAGGTCGTTCAGAGAGTGGATGTGCCAAGGGTTCTCCCTTCCATACCTCGGCGATTTGAGGTGGCTCTTGCTAGGCTTCGTATTGGGCACTCTCGGCTTACACATGGGTTCCTGATGAGTGGTGAGACTCAGCCATACTGTGATGATTGCCTTGTTCCCCTTACTGTCCGTCACTTTCTGGTCGAGTGCCCGAGTTTGGGGGGCCTGCGTCAGTTTCCTCCATAGGCATAGAGGGGCAGATGGGGTCTACTGTCTCTCCTCGATGCTTGGTGGAGCCCATAACGATTTTACTGATGTTTTTAGTTTTCTTCAGGAGGCGAGCCTCCTTCCACTTTTATAAGTAATTGATATTTTTCTTTTAACTATTATTATATTATTTTTAGTGTTTTATTTCTAGTAATAGTTATTAACTTTATCTTGAATATGCACTATTTATTTCCCGTGTCTTTTGGCTTGTTGTCCGGCGGCATATGACCCTGGCAGTTGTGCCGCCAGATTTTAAATATTTTCAAGCAGTCAATCAATCAGTCAGTCTCTGTCTGTCTGTCTGTCTGTCTGTCTGTCTCTCTCTCTCTCTCTCTCTCTCTCTCCACCTCTTGATCCACATTCTCGTATAACCTTCCCTCCTATTTTTTTCAGCCACTCTGTTTTTCCCCTGCCAGTCTCCTCAGTATTCGCCTCGTTTCTCCGCTTAACCCCGAGGCCCCCGCTGTTTACAGTATTATTCTCCTTGTTTACTTCATTCTCTTTCATCCATGTTTCACGGGTAATTCTTCACTAAGCATTTTTGTTTTTTTCAACTCCCCACAAAGCGAGGAGGTCTACATGATAAAATTCACTCATTGGATGTAGTGCTTTCTTCAGGTGATTCTGCTGTATACTGAGTCACAAGTCATATGGTTTCCTGTAACCCAGGAAAAGCTGGGTTGTAAACATGTAACCATATGACGCCTGGTGATCTAGTGGGTTGAGGCGCTGCAACTGGATGTAGCCTGTAAAGGTTTCCATCTGAGGGGTGATTGGGGTTTGTTGCTCACATAATGCCACTCGGGGATGAGGGAGGCTGGTCACTCATGCCTTAAATGTCTGGATTGAGTAGCCTAGCCCAGGGTTCCTACTCTCCTGATGGTACAAAATGGATTGGATGATAGATGAATGGATGGAAGGGTACAACTGCCAAATTCAGATCACCTTTGGAAGTAAGGCTAATATAATGAATGGTTAACACTTTCACCCCGAGGTTCTCTCAGGCTGAATAACAGTGTGTGGAGTTAGCCAGAATTAAACACAACTGATTCCCGGTGACGAAGGGGTTCACTGGAGGATTTTGGCTGCCCACTTACTCCATTACGTCTGCCCTAAGCTGAGGAAAAGCGTCCGTATTTACCCAATATTAAATTCAATGTAAACTAGATCCTACCATGAAGGGGTTAACCGCTAATATAAGATGTATATTCTTGATATCCTTGCCACTATCAGGTTATGAGACATCGCACTGCAAGACGTACAGGGTGGTCCATATATAACGCTCCTCTTGCACTCCGCCGGGTGTTATCTCGTGTGTTCCTGGGAAGGCACAATCAACGTTATCAGCCTTCCCGCTTTCCTATCCTTGCCTTTGACCCATAGAGTAATTACGCTAGTTATTACCTATATTATAATTAACAGCCTAGAAAGCATTAGTAGGTCTTTTTTTCTTTTTTTATTTATTTTTATTTTTTTTTTTTGCCTTCCTTTGTACCCGTTTGTAACCTGCATCATTTATTCATTTCCTTCTCTGTCTGTCACACCAACGCCCTCACCAGCAGCCTGAGCCGAGCTTGAATTTCTATTTGAGTGTTATTGATAGACGGCCCTAATACTGACCCCTAAGTTTCCTCTAAATAAAACGTCAGGAGGAGGCAGGAAGAAAATAAACCTCATCTCATTCAAGGGTTATTTGTTTATTTATTTATTTGTTCGTTTATATATTTTTCCTCCTGTCGGGTGCTCCTCTCGACCCCATCCCGAGTGTGTGTATCGAGCGTCCAGAGGTATTAATAAAGGTTCTTAACTGGTTCACTCCCAAGGCCTGCATTCTTGTTGGTTAAGGTGGCTCCCTGTCACCTCTTCCTTAGCAGTTTATTTTTGGATGCGGCCGGTTACAATAATTTTGCACGTTTGCAGGGTATTGTAATATTAGAATGATTTAAGGTATATAAGAAGAGGAGAGGAAAGTGTAGTAAACAAAATAAATCCCTTAAGATGTGTTAGGGAGTTTCATTAACTGACGAAACGACTTACCTTTCATATCACACAGGCTGCCACCAGACGATTTTATTAGAGTTAGGAGTGACATCCAAGAGTGAAGGGGTTACTGAAGGCTGTGTATAACCCCTCCAAAAAACTTAATAAAATCGTGTGGCATTAGCAGGGATACCCGGTAGTATTCGTATTTTATTGTTGCTCTTTCCAAATGGTTTTCTTCCGTAGCAGTAGTACCGTAGTAGCAGTAGTAGTAGTAATAACCAGCAGCAGCAGCAGTTGTAGTAGTTTAATTATTATTATTATTATTATTATTATTATTGTTATTATTATTATTTATTTATTATTATTATTATTACTGTTATTAGTTCCAACCTCAGGCTTTTTTCAGCGTAAGCCCTGTGGACTACTCGTACAGACTGAAGCGAGTCTTTTCCTGCAGCCATCCATCCTCCTTTCAGGGTATAGGGAGGGTGATGAGGGACGTGTATAACCGGTCAGTATAGCCACACAGTCATATCGGTGCCAGCGTAGTGAAGGGGTTACGATTAAGAAAGTTTGTGAATACGGCAGCCGATTCCCCGCAGCGGCTAATCTACGTGGCCGGCTGAGAGGCTGAAAGCTGCCGCTGTGAATATTGATAAGGACGGCTGGGTGGGGGGCTGGCTGCGGCGGGGGCTCCCTCGGCTGATTAAAACCAACTTATATTAGTTAGAATTAAATGGTTGTGTGTGTGTGTGTGTGTGTGTGTGTGTGTGTGTGTGTGTGTGTGTGTGTGTGTGTGTGTGCTTAGAGTGTTGGTGTGGTGTGTAGTAGTAGGGTGTGTTGTGTGCTGTGTGGTGTGGTATGGTGTGGGTGGGCAGGTATAGTACAGTGTGGTGTGATGTGATATGTGATGTGTGGTGTGGCGAGGTGTGTGATGTGATGTGATGTGATGAGTTAGAATTAAATGGTTGTGTGTGTGTGTGTGTGTGTGTGTGTGTGTGTGTGTGTGTGTGTGTGTGTGTGTGTGTGTGTGCTTAGAGTGTTGGTGTGGTGTGTAGTAGTAGGGTGTGTTGTGCGCTGTGTGGTGTGGTATGGTGTGGGTGGGCAGGTATAGTACAGTGTGGTGTGATGTGATGTGTGGTGTGGCGAGGTGTGTGATGTGATGTGATGTGATGAGTGGTGTGGTGTGGTGGGGTGTGAGATGGTGTGGTTTGTGGCGTAGTTTGGTGTGGTGTGTTGTGTGATACGTGGCATAGTGTGGTGTGGGTTGTGGTGTAGTGTAGTGTGGTGTGGTGTGGTTGAATTCAGTGGCATGCCAGTTAATAATTACGTTCGACTCTCGCCCCTTCTTTGTTTGCTTACCTCTTTCATATCAAAGGATACTCAAGGATGGGGGATGGGGCGTTAGGCGGGGGTAGGTAGAGGAGACAGAGGATGGGGGGAGCGAGAGGGAGGAAAAGAAGAAGAGGGAGAGGGGGAAGGGAGGGAGAGTGAGCAAGGAGGTAGGAAAGACTGTTTTTTTTATGCTCCCAACTGATTTTATTTATTTTTTCTATTCAGAAGAGACGTCTGGTAATGAAGGGGTTTATAAAGTCTACATCTAACCCTGAAATTCGAAAAGCTTGTCCTGAAGTTGATTAAAATCGTGTGGAAGCAGCAAGAATGTGATGAAAAGTAGAAGGGGAATAGACAGACACAAGGATATGAGGTGAGAGTGGAGGGAAGGTGGGCAGGGAGATGGAGGGAAGGTAGACATGGAGGTGTGAAGGGAAGGTGAGCAGGAAGGTGGAGGGAGTTTGGGCAAGGAGGTAAAAAGGAAGTAAGGGTGAGGGATACGAAATAAGGTAAGCAAGAATGAGTTGGAAATATAGACAGAAGTAGGAGGAGGAGAGAATGAGAGGGATGGTGGGCAGGAAGGTTGAGAGAGAGAGAGAGAGAGAGACCTGAAGGTTGGAGCTCCTCAAGAAATTAAGTTGGCGTATTTTTCATCTAAATTTTACTCATTAGGGAGGAAAGACGGTCGGGATGATATTAGGCAAAGAGGCTATTTTTTTTTTTTTTTTTTAGCTGTCATATTAAAATCTTTGTATCTCCTGATGTTAATACTTTACTTAGGAGAGGGAGTGCTCCTAGTAAAGGAATCACAATAACCCTTTACTGAACAAAAGCTATATTCTTAATTATTTTATTTCGCCTAGAACACAGACCCTTCATGGAACTGTAAGGGAGAGGTCTTCAGCGTACTACCCTTCGCCTACCTACTTCCTGTCACGAACCTTAGGAATATCCCACGCGCTACATTGCGAAATCGTTGAACACCGTTGTCGATGGTGGACCGTGCGCACTATGGGATTAACCTCTCCAGTTCGATGATTCCCCCCCCTCTCTCTCTCTCTCTCTCTCTCTCTCTCTCTCTCTCTCTCTCTCTCTCTCTCTCTCTCTCTCTCTCTCTCTCTCTCTCTCTCTCTCTCTCTTTCTCTCTCATTTTTACTAACTCCAATGCATATTATTCTGCTTAAGGGGGATTTGTGGAACTGTATGGTTTAGATACAGCCTTCACTAACCCCTCCACTAATTACAGGCCTCCCCTTACGCTGAATAAAACCGTCTGGTGGCAGCAAGTAAAAAATAAAGCCAGTACAGAAATGCTAGGTAGATGTGGGAACTTCAGGGCTCTGATGTGGGACTTTTGTACTGTCGCTGAAGTCTGTGGGAATGAAGCGCCTCGTTCCCGAAATGTTGTTTGTGAGTGACAGATGGACAGGGCCGCTCCAAGAGATGCTCCCATATTAAAAGTGCGTCCTCGGACTGAGGGGGTTTCAGAAGAATTTTCGTTGTGATATCTCTGAAAATTCTCTAGTAGTAGTTAGAATAAAACAGACTAATATATAGGATGGTCCATATATAATGCCACTCAGCCTCTACCTGGCGATTTCGTGTGTGTTGAGGGGACGGCAGAGTTAAGTGTCTGCCCTGCATCCTTAATTAATCCCTGTTCCCACTGCCACACCAGCAGACTGAGCCATCTCCGCAACACACGAGATACCTACGGCCAAGTGAGTTTCCAGTGGAGTGCTATATATGAACCATCCTGTATATCGTAGTGAAGAGGTTAGCTTTGACACACACGAGTATTTTATCGTATTTTATCCCAGCTAATTCCAGACGACTTAGTTCAGGTGGAGGTGAGTCATAGGAGTCTCAGAGTGTTAATACTTTATGACTAACTCGCTTAGTGTCGGGAAAACTCCAGTATTCTATTTCAGTTAAAGCCAGACGATTTTATTCAGCTTAGAATGAGTCATAGGAGCCTGAGAGCTGATATCATGTCCCAAATGTGAGAGTACATACTGCAGTTAGTACTCTGTTTATGTCCAGTGCATTTGTACAGTTGTTTTCAAGAGTTACGTTCCTCTTCGTTTCTGTCAGTAGCTCATAACATTATTTTTGTTTTCATTATTAAGAGTAACAATTAGTTGAAAGTAATTCTTTATCCAGCCAAAGAGATAATAGTGACTATGCAACTGTACTCACATTGATAGGAATCTGTGGGATACTGCATGTCAGGAAGAGGAACGGAACTTTTTCATGGGACTGTACATTTATTTTACTGAAATACCTGTGTTAATTAAAAAGCCAATTAGCTCAATGAAATCCATATTGTCCCTGGAGCTAATATCTCTACTGGTAGCTGCAAATTAGGCCCTACCTCGTGCCTGTTAAATATTCTGTATTTTCATAACTATAAACCAATTTAGGGCGCAGTTAGTTCGGTCTTTTATGATACTGGCGCAGGGTGATACAGGTGATACACATAACACCGTGGCGTTAATGAGAACACATATCACCCTCCTAACACAAATGACCCACCAGTAAAAACGCGTTCAACATATATGAAAACTGATCTAGGGTTGTTGTTGCAGAAAGTTATTGATGCAGAGTCAGCAGCGCATGCACTCACCACTACCACCACCACCACCACCACCATCAAAAACAGCAACATCATCAGAAACAGCAACATCATCAAAAACAGCAACATATCAAAAACAACATCAAAAAGCAACGACTAGGGCTAAAACGAAATTCACCATATTGACCATTTTCTCACCAAAGCCCAGGTGAGATTGTTATAGAAGGGTAACATAGGTCTGTCCGGCCGAACAGACCCATCTGCCGCAGGCAAGCAGTCACCCCTGCAGACCCGTCCTGTTCAGTGGACCAATGTTTCTTTGCTATAGTCAGTGCCTCACTACAGTGAAGCTCGGGGAAGAGTGTGGAGGTATGGTCCCCGGATGGACTCTACATTTGCGTCTCCACCTAGTTAACAGGGGCACTCTAGTAGGCTCCAGATCACTCGTTATTTGGCTATATGGTTGCCACCCAATATTGTAAATGGATTCCTGGGTTACAGAAAACCATCACGCTTCTCACAGAATGTAGAGCCGCCCGCAGTGGGAAGAAGAGTAATAAAAAGTGACAGGAAGGATGGGAAAAATAGGAAGAGAGGAGGGCAGACACAGAATAAGAATGATAAAGTTGAAGGAAGAAATAGGCAACACCACATCACGTGAGTGGATGATGGTCGTCACCACCTACTACCAGTGAGGTGAGTTAAGATCCAGAAATAATAATAATAATAATAATAATAATAATAATAATAATAATAATAATAATACTCCATTTATAGTTTAGTCCTTTCTTGTCTCATCAGGAACGTAAGAGTCCGGGGCTAGGCAAGGGTGACCAGCCTCACCTGACCCAACTGGTGTTTATGTTAAAAAAATGAAAATCACGGAAACCTTTATGGGCCCTATCCGATTGGAGCGCCTAGACCCACTAATCCACCTGGCGTTCTCGGTTATACCGTTTGGAGGCCACCCAGCGGAGTGAATGTTTTTCTGGATTACAGGAAAACATTTCGCTTGTCACTGTGTAGCCACGTTAAGGTTGTGCTACATCGAGTGGGTAGGCGGTTGGTGAGCATAATCCAACATAAGGAAAAAGACAGTAAGAAAGTGAAAACTATAAGCATTTTGTCCAGTGAAACGAGCCACAACAGTAATAATAATAATAATAATAATAATAATAATAATAATAATAATAATAATTATGATGATCTATCTGCCTATAGCTCGACGCCCTAATCCTGCAAAGGGTGGCCACAGACAAAACGCCTCCAAGTCGCTCTGTCACCCACCATTTGACTGCCCTACCCCCAGACTCACTCCCCTCTTGCTCATATACCTCTCAACTCCATCCCTCCACCCCTTCCTCGATCTTTCCCTCCCTCCACGTCACCTACATACACCCTCTTAGTCAGTCTTTCATTCTCCATTTTCTCTACATGTCCAAACAACCTCAGTGTATTTATCCTAATTTTCTCAACCACATCCATACCCACTCCACAACGTTCCATCACTTCTTCATTCGTCACGCTGTCCCTCCATGTCACTCCACATGCTCCTCTCAAGTAACTCATTTCCACTGCTCTCAGTCTTGACTTGTTCCCCTCTAGCAAGGTCCAAGCCTCGCTTCCATACGTCAGGATAGGGATCACAATACTGTCATGCAGTGACTTCTTCCATACTCACCTCCCTATTTCTCATCATTGCTTTCAGTGAACCAACAACCTTCATTCCCTGCTGTACCCTTTCACGCACTTCATCCCCCAAAGTTCCATCCTTACTCATCACACTACCCAAGTACTTGAATGCTCTCACATAATCCATATCCTCACCATCCAACCTCACTGTGCATTCTGTGGCTTCATTCCTCTCAAACACCATAACTTTACTCTTGTTTACATTCACTTTCAGATTCTTCTTCCTACACACTGTCCCAAATTCATTCACCAAACCTTGCAACTCCCATTCATCTTCACTTAACAATACTGTATCATCAGCAAACAGCAATACCGGAATCTTCCACATCTCACCCTCATTCATTAGAGCCACCCCCACATCCACTGCCCTACCTTGCACCTCCTATACAACCCCATCCATGTATATATTTAACAGCCATGGAGACATCACACATCCCTGTTTCAGTCCCACATTTAGGTCAAGGAACTCACTCAGTTCACAATCCACTCGCACCGCAGCCCTAGCTCCTTCGTACATACTCTTCACAGCACTCGGCAATTTCCCCTCCACTTCATATATCCTTAATACCTTCCACATACCTTGCCTATCTGTTCAGTCATAAGCTTTCTCCAAGTCCATGAAGGCAGCATACACTTTCTTTCCCTTCTCTAGATACTTCTCCACTAAACATCTTTAAGCAAATATCTGATCTACACACCCTTTTCCCTTCCTAAATCCACCTTTTTCTTCTCCAACTAACTCCTCTGTTGTATATGCCTAACCCTATCAGTGAGTATTCTACCATATATTTTTCCAGTCACACTAAGAAGGCAAATACACCTATGGTTACCACATACTTCTCTCTCCCCTTTTCCTTTGTATAAAGGAACAATTGTACCTGATTTCCAGTCCTCTGGAACCTTCCCTCTTTCCAAGCCTGTCTACACAGCTTCCATATCCACTCGACAACAATCTCACCCCCATACTTCAGCATTTCACCACACACTCCATCAATTCCTGGGGACTTTCCCATCTTGATCTTCTTCATTGCTTCCACTACTTCCGCCCTACTGATCTCTTCCTCCCTCCTCTCATCTCTTATTTTCCCAGCCATTCCCCAACCACTTATACTAGCACTGCTCTCACTCTCTACATTGAACAAATCTTCAAAGTGCTCCTTCCATCTCCTCAGTTTCTCTCTCTTCTCCACCAGCAATCTATTTTTCCCATCTTTCACTCCCTTACTATTTCCCTTTTCACACTGTCTTACCTTCTTTACCTCCTTCCAAAACAATTTCCTACTCTCCCTCCATTTTACACTCAGGTTCCTCCCAAACTCTTCATCCACTTTCTTCTTACTCTCTTTCACCAATCTCTTCACCTTCCTTCTCCTGCACACTTATACCTCTCTCTTCTCTCTCTCGTCTTCTCCCCTACCTCTACTCGCTAGGCATTCACTGTATGCCTTCTTCTTTTGTTCCACAGCCCTTTTCACTTCCTCATTCCACCATGCTGTCTCTTGCAACCTCTGCATCTCCTCACCCCACAAACCACCACACACGCTGCACCTATATATCTCTTCCGTGAATATCTTACATAATCTTCCACCCCTTCCATCTGCTCTAACTCATACCTTCCCAATCTTTCTTCCGCTATGCTCTTACACTCTGCCATTTTCTCACTATCTTGCAAATTCTCCACTCTTCTCACAGGGGCTGTTTCCTCCTGTCTTCCCCTTCGTCTCTTCACCCATTTTATTTGCAGCCTTGCCTTGGCCATCACTAAGCGATGGTCCGAGATTCCATTCCCCCTCCCTCTCCAAACTCTTTCATCCAACACTTGTCTTCTCATTCGCTCATCCACACACACGTAGTCTATCATTGCCTTTCGTTCAACAAGTTCACCGTCCGTCCTTCTAATGATTCTCCATGTATACCTGTGGATCATCTTATACCGAAAGAAGGTGTTGGCAATTGCCAGCCCCTTACCAGCACAGTCCACCAAAGCATTACCATTCCCATCGACTTCAGCTGGCACACCCCACTGACCAATCACTCCGTCCACTCGTACATTCCCAACTTACCATTCATGTCTTCAGTCAAAAGCACTCTCTCGCTTCTCTCAAACTTGTCCATACATGCTTCTACACTTGCCCAAAACTCATCTTTCACTCTTGCCACTCGGTCCTCTGTCGGAGCATACGCACATACAATCGCCCATGCTTGTATACCTACTTTCATCCTCACCCATACAATCCTTGCACCCACTGTTCCATACTCTCTTATATTCCCCTCCCACTTCTTGCTTATCATCATACTCCCTCTCTTGCCCTCTCATTCTCATTAACTCCTGTACATATTCGTAAACCACATTCCCATTCTCTCACCGTTTCACTTTTCCAATTAGTTTCAGTCAATCCACATTCATCCAGTCTTGCATTCTCAAGCACCTGAACAATCTCTTCCTCTTTCACTTCATCATTCACTCCTCACACATTCCATGTCCCAACCGTTAGACAGTCCTTTGGCCGTTCCTTAGTCGTCAAAGTATGGTCCGTCCGGGTCCGAGGCGCTTTATTCGCTTGTTTAGTTAGTTCTTTTTACTGGTTGGGGCACTAACCCACCACCAACCCTCTTAGTCGCCTCGTACGACAAGCAGGGATACTGGGGGAGTATTCTTGAAATCCCTCTACCCCCAGGGGGTGATGATGATGATGATCACGACCACCACCGCCACCACCACCACCACCACTATAGTAATAATAATAATGATAACTCGTCATTCAGACCCCGGAAATCAAGGCTTCAGCTCATGTACCTAACCATATTTTTTTCCCCCCACATACACCTGGCAGAGAGCTCGTTCGTCCACTGTGCAAGAGTGTAGTCCTGGCTTCCTGCAACATCATCAGCAAATATATCAACAGCAGCTTATCAACACACGTGATGCAATAATTAGGCTTAAATAACAGCACATACTGAAAGTAAATAATTAGTGAACACAAGGGAATCGCCACCAATAATAATAATAATAATAATAATAATAACAATAATAATAATAATAATAATAATCAATAATAATAATCATAATAGGAATAATAATAATAATAATAATAATAATAATAATATGATAATAATGATATTAATAATAATAATAATATACATAATAATAATAATAATAAACATAATAATAATAATGTTAATAAAAACATAATAATGATAATAATAATAATAATAATAATAATAATAATAATAACAGTAATAATAATAATAAACTCATTTTACATGCATATAGAAAGGCAGCAAATAATTTCGAAAGAATGTACAGTGTGTATGAGTAATAACTGGTATAAATAACAACAGCAACAATAATAACAATGCCATCACCTGCAACAAAGTACGATAATTGTTTTCATATCAGGTACGGTAACAGAAAACTAATGGGTGCTGAAAAACAGCAGAACAACAACAACAGAACTGCACCAACAACAGAACAACAACAACAACAACACTTCAGCACAGTTAGCAATAATTTAGCATGCATCGCGTTCGAAAATAAAAATAAAAATACAATGGACGCTGAAAAAAAGTCCCTGATATACTGTAGACGACAAAATAATTACTCTTCATCCGCTCAGTAAAATCGTCTGGCAGTAAAAAGAATATAATGAGGCATTGATCTTTCACCATGACCTCCATCACCACTACAACAACCACCACTAACACCATTACTACCACCTCCACTACATCCACCAGTACCACTACCGTCATCATTACTACCACCATCCACCACTACATCGACCAGTACAACTACCGTCACCACCACTACCACCACCCACCACTACCGTCACCATCACTACCACCACCACTTCAGCTACATCCACCACCACCACTGCATCCACCACCTCCACTACATCCACCACCTCCACTACATCCACCGCGATCAGTACCGTACATCCACCACCACCACTACATCCACCACCACCACTACATCCACCACCATCACTACATCCACCATCATCCACCATCATCACCACCAGCACCATCACAACCACATCTACCACAACCACAACTACCATGTTCACCACCACCACCACCACTGCATCCACCACCACTACATCCCCAACCACCACCACCACTACATCCACCACCACCACACCAATACATCTCCCATCATCAGTACATCCACCACCAGCAGCACTACTACATCCACCACCACCAGCACTTCTACGTCCACCACCACCGCCACTATATTCACCATAACCGTCACCACCACCACCACGACTACATCCACCACCACCACATCAACCACCACTACCACTACTGCAACTACCACCACCACCACCACCACCACCACCACAGACAACAACATCATCAACAACAACTACAGCAAAACATACAACACAAGTAACACAGTAACACCTTCACTACCAAACATCTTAAGCTGGATACAAGACAACAATTAACTCCTCCACCAAACAAAACAATGTGGTGGTGGGTAGAAGGAAATGATGATAAACACAGTGACGTCTTCACGAAGCATAGGTCTCAAAATCTGAATGAGAAGAAAATGGTAAAAAAAGTCTTCCTGGTAGTTTGGATAAGAATACAATTAACAACACTGATTACTACAGGGCTTTCAATAATCATATTAAAATATCAGACGGTAGTGAGAATAGTAAACAAAAGATGTCTTGGTACTGAAGAATTTAATGGAGGTCGTACCTGAGAGAGAGAGAGAGAGAGAGAGAGACTCACACCCTTTAAAAAATCCCCACTACACCATCAAATTAAAATCTGATAACACACACACACACACACACACACAGGGAGTCAATCGAGGCGGACGTGTGACATCGGCGCTCCGTACCGAACCAACACGGCCAGTGGCATTACCTAAATTAGTGTCTTTGTATGAGTCAAGCTCTGTACCAGGTTAGACTAAATGATTTTTCATTATTAAACGGAAAAAAAATAATAAGTTTAAACAAGACTTGTTCAAACAGGAAAGAGAACCAAGACGAAAGAATACGCTGAGTCAGCTGAGGTTTGTTTAGACTACAACAACACGGGGATTGTAAGTACATACTCTGCACTTTTAGTATTGCAAAATGGATACATACTTTAGTAAAGCAAATTTGGAAAAGAAAAGGGATAAAGGTAAAAAGCAAAATGATGATTTCTACCAAGAACTGGTTGAAGTGGAGACTCACAATAGACTGGTTGAACGTGTAAACAAACTAGAAATGGCTTTCAAAAATGAAATTGATGAAATAAAGAAGCAGATGCACTTGCAAAAGGAAGAAATAGAAAAGCTAGGAAGGGAGGCCAATAAGAAAGACACAACCATCAGTGAACTAACAGTGGAATTGAGTACACTTAGGAAGAAAATCAGTGAAATGGCAAATACAGTAGTCAATCACGAGAGTGTTATGGAAGAGTTCAAAAATGACACAGAGACAATTAGGCAAGTAAGCAGTCTTATAGACCAGAGCAGTGATATTGAGGAGAAGATAACACAGATGAATGAAGCTGTGCAAAGCTACAAAAATGATGTGGAAACCACGTATGCTGAAATGGTGAAAGTAAAGAAAGACTTAGAAACAAGGGTGGAGGAAAAAAGCATTAAAAAGGAAGTGAAAAAAATAATCCAAAACAATCCAAAGTTAGTCAGAGATTCAGTTGATATAAACAAATCTATAGTAATCACTGGTATAGAAGAGGAAGAAGTAAAAAACAAGATCACAAGAGACAAAAAGGAGATGGCAAATGTAATGAGCTTACTGAAAGAAATATCAGAGGAAATCTGTAGTAAAGACATAGAGGAACACAAAAGGTTAGGGAAATATGAGAAAAGCAAGATAAGACCTCTAAAGGTGACTTTCCAGAGTGTAAACACTGTGGAAGAGATACTAAAAAATGCAAAGAATCTTATGGAAAAAGAGGAGTTCAAAAATGTATGGATAAAAAGATGCCTAACACAAGAGGAACTGGAATTACTGAAAGAGAAAAGGGAGGAAGCAAAAACATAAAATGAGGGAAGATCAGAAGAGGAGAAGAAATTTTTTTTTTTTTACAAAGTAATAGGATTGCAGGTACGAAAGTGGTACACAAACAGGATGGAATAAAAAGGAGGAAGGTAGTAGAACCATGTCATGACAAGTATATAAACAAGATGATAAAGTTGATGTACTCAAATGTGGATGGAATGGTATCTAAATTACTAGAGATGAATGATTATGTCAGAGAAAATGAACCACAAATAATATGCCTAACTGAAACAAAATTAACACCAAGGATATCCAATGGCATACTAAACTTAGAGGAATACAATGTATGGAGAAGAGACACAAATTTAAAAAAAGGAGGAGGAATTATAATATTAACTAAGAAAAATCTAAAAGTCAATGAAATAAAACTAGATATACCATCACAAGTAGAAATGATTGCAGTAGAGATCAACATATCTGAAGGTAACGTAATTGTAGCCATTTTGTACATGCCACCCAGATCAAACACATGGAAAAGAGATGAATATGAGGACCTGGCAGAGAGTACAATTCAGAGTTTAAGATCATTACTACATAAAATGGAAGAGAAATCAGAAAGAATTATACTAACTGGGGATTTCAATACAAATATAAATTGGAATACTCTAGATATAATTAGCCAAGAAAGCTATTGGGACCAAAAGCTCCTGGATCTTGTACAAGAGTTCTTCGTAACGCAACATGTGAGGGAAACCACCAGAAAAAGAGGACTTGATGTACCTTCAGTGCTAGATCTAATATTTACTAGGCAAGAAAATGATACTGACAGTTTAATATAACACCCTCCACTCAGCAAAAGCAATCATGCAGTACTAAATTATAACTTCAGGATAGCATATAACATAGCAAACAGCAATGACAGTTACAAAAAGAGCCTAAACTATAAACAGGGAAATTATCAAGACCTAAAGAAGTATTTCTTAGAAGTTGATTGGGAAAATGAGCTTAGAGGACAAGATTTAACCCGCCCCGTCCCGACCACTTTTTGACCACTGGTACCCCCCAATCCCGACCATTTTTCGACACTTTTTTTTTTTTTGTTAAAACTTTCGCTTTTGGTGAGAAACATCGAAAATTCATAGAGAAATCGCTCACCTGAGGTTTAAAATACTCATTACAGGTAGGAGAGCCTCCTTACCTTACTGGGTTTTCTATCAGGCTGGCACCAAAGAAAACGAGTTCTATGGGAGGATAACTATTTCACACCACTCATAAACGGTATTTATTTATTTACTGTTACGAATTTATATGTAGTACAAGAGTATATTGGTTTTCAAGCAGTAATATAGGCATTATAAGCATTGTTTCACTCACTAATACCTGACCTTTTTTTCCCACATTACCTGATCATCATTTCTAACTGTTTCTTCCTCTAATGCTATGTAAAGTTTGTCCTCCACATTGTCATTGATTGGGGAATCACTCTGGCCCTGAATTTCGTACCGTGGCATGACATGGCTATACTGGCCAGGTCACTGATAACAGGTGAATTGCTGAGAAAAGGGCATGCAGGGGGGGGAGGAGGTCATGCTGGGTAAGGCATTGTCTCTGCCTGGCATCTTATTGAGGAAGGTGTCCCGTGTATACGTACCAAAAATGACTCGCGAAAATTGAAAATTGTGGAAATTATGAACCTTGCAATTGCAGGACGTTGAAGTACGTCCTCGGGATTAGCTGTGACAAAACGTGAGGACGTGGAAGTACGTCCTCGGGACGGCGCGGGTTAAATGCTATATATAAAAAATTCTGTGAATTTTATGAAATAGGAGTCCAGAAGTACATCCCACAGCACAAAGAAGCAGATAAGAAAATACAGAAATGGTTCAATACAGAATGTAAAAAATCAAAAGAAAGAAGAGATTTGTTGTGGAATAGATACAGAAGACATAATAGTGAAAGGGCGTATAATAATTACAAACAAGCAAGAAACGATTATACAAGAATAAGGAGGGAAGCCCAAAAACAGTTTGAGGAGGATATAATAAATAAAAGTAGTGATCAACCAAAGCTGTTTTACAACTATATCAGAAGCAAAACCAAAGCAAAAGATATAATACAATCAATTACGGACGAGGGAATCACTTATACACAAGAGAAAGATATTTGTGAAGCACTAAATAAGAATTTCCAATTAGCTTTTACAGAAGGAAAAAATTTTGAGAGGGACTATGTGGAACATGCATGTCCACACATACTACCAGATATACAAATAGCAGAAAAAGTAATACAGGAGGAGTTAAGTAGATTAGACAGAGGAAAAGCAAGTGGTCCTGATGAAATTTCATGTTGGGTACTACGAGAATGTGCAAAGGAGTTAAGTAAACCATTATTTTTAATTTTCAAGAAATCCTTGAGTCAAGGTAAACTACCTGATGTTTGGAAAAAAGCAAATATTGTCCCCTTATTCAAGAAAGGAAATAGACAAAATCCACTCAACTACCGACCGGTATCACTGACCAGTGTTGTAAGCAAGGTATTAGAAAAGCTTATAAGAAAAGCTTGGGTAAATCATCTAGAAGAACACAGTATGATAACAGAAAGACAGTTTGGTTTCAGAAAAGGAAAATCATGTGTTACTAATCTGTTGAGCTACTATGACAGAGTAACAAACACAGTACAGGAAAGGGAAGGATGGGTGGACAGTATCTATTTAGATTTCAAGAAAGCTTTTGACACAGTACCACACCAAAGACTTTTATGGAAACTGTACCATCAAGGAGGGATTCGAGGCAAATTGTTTTGTTGGATGCAAGACTTTCTCATAAAAAGAGAACTGAGAACAGTACTAAGAGGAAACTACTCATCATGGAAAGAAGTGACTAGTGGAGTACCACAGGGTTCAGTGCTGGCACCAAACATGTTTTTAGTGTATATAAATGATATAAACAGTAACATTGGAAGTGAGAGCTATCTGAATATGTTTGCAGATGATGCAAAAATACAAAGGAGAATTACTAACACAGAATCTTGTAAAGAGCTACAAGAAGAATTAAATAAACTTCATGAATGGAGTAGTACATGGCAAATGGAATTCAATGTGGACAGGTGTCATGTAATCAAGTTTGGTAAAAGTGGAAAAAGACCTGATTGGGATTATAAGTTAGGAAATAAAACCCTATACACATCAGAAAGAGTGAAAGACCTAGGTGTGATTATCAATAACAGACTATCTCTGGCTGACCACATCAGCGAGAAGGTACGGAACATGTATACACTGCTTGCAAATATGAGAATAGCATTCACATACATAAATGAAGACATGCTAAGAAGGATAATAACATCATTCATTAGACCAACCTTGGAATATGCATCAGTAGTCTGGAGTCCTCATCTCAAAAAGCACATAGACAAGATTGAAAAAGTTCAAAGGGCCGCTACAAGATGGATACCAAGCTTAAGAGACCTAAGCTGCGAAGAAAGAGTAAATAAACTGAATCTACCAACACTACAGGAGAGAAGGAAAAGAGGTGACATGATAATGCTATATAAGTGCATATCAGGGAAGGAGAATATAGACATAAATGATTACTTAACATATGGAGAAGCGTCAGCAAGAGGACACTGCAAAAAACTGCATAAGAAGAGAGGTGATAAAGACGTAAGGAAATTCAGTTTCCCAAACAGAGCAATTGATCAATGGAATGCACTACCGAATGAAATAGTGTGTGCCAAAACAATTCACAAATTTAACGATATGTACGATAAATATGGTTTAAGACGGGACAGTACGAGCTTGACTCATTCCTGTAAAGATACAATTAGGTAAGTACAATTAGGTAAGAACACACACACACACACACACACACACACACACACACATTCTCTCTCTCTCTCTCTCTCTCTTAGGGTTGTAAAATTCCCGGGAATTTTGAACTCGGAAACTTTCCAGGGGAATTTTGGGAATTTATTGGAAATGTTGGGAATATTCGGGAATTTTCGGGAACTTTCAGAAGGTTTTGAATGCCTTAAAAATTATAAAAGAAAAGAGGTGGCCTCTTATTCCTCAGGAGAATTAAAAGTCATGTGTAACGGAAAATGTTTATTTCAATCCAAATATAACTTCCTAAGCTTTAGATAACCTTAACTCAAAATGTGTGGCGTTATTCAGGATGTAAGCTGAAAACCTTGTTTGTAAACTAAAATTTTACTGAAAACTGGTACCTTACAGTAATATGTAAGCAGAATAAGAAAGCAAAACTTATCATTAATTATCACTGGCTATGCCATGCAAGTTAAAACAATAGAGTAGATTGTCTCAATTTATCACTACATTTATTTCTCACTTTGTTGTTCGGTAACTTCGGTTTCCTCTGAATCAGATGACACTGAATCTTCCATCACTTCACTGTCTGAATCCATTTCACTGGTGCAGATGGTTAAATTTTTCTCGTTCATGTCATCTTCAAACAGTTTGAGATTAGCACGAATAGCCACCAACTTTTCCACTCGATCATTGGTAAGTCTGTTTCGCGGTTTGGTGTGTGTATTTCCATACAGAGACCAGTTTCTCTCTGACGAAGCGGATGTCGGCGGTATCTGTGAGAGAATACTTGCTACTGATGATACTGGTTCCGAGCTGCAGAGCCCTTTCCACCAAGTTGCTTTTGAAACATGCACAGCTGACTTCCAAACACCATCTGATTTCCAAATACCATCTTTGGCACGAAATTTTGCCAGGCTTCCCATCACTTCACCAACGTCAAGATTCATATGAATGGCCATAGATGATATGACAGAATATGCACTGCCAACTTGTTCTTCATCAGTGTCTTGTCCTTGGCGCACAGGATCAAGGATGTTTGCTGCTGCATGTATTGGCTTTATGCAAAACTGCATTCGGTTCTCAATATATGTTGTCACAGATGCCTCTTCTGATTGGAGTAAAGGTGATGAAGGAAGAGCTGCAGTTATTTTCTGCTTCAGTCCAGCAAAGAGACGTGGTACATCTGAGAGCACTGCATCACCTTTTTCTATTTCCTGGATAGCAGAGGCAATAGGCTCTAGAATGGCCAGTGAGCTACTTACACGCACCCAGAAAACTTCGTTGTCTAAAATCAACTTGCGTATGTCCTTATCTACACTGAGCCTTTCCATGATGATCAACTCCTGCAAGGCCTCTTTCCCTTCAGTTAGACTGTTCAACATCAGGACTATGCCTCCCCACCTTGTTTTACTTGGAAGTTTACGAGATGAGTTTTTGCCTTTGAGTTTTTGTTTAGAGGAAAAAGTTGAAGACTGTATCTAATTAATATATATATTACCTTAAATTGTTTTACTTATTAATACACAGAATATTTTGTGAAAAATGTGAATATTCCTGAAAATTCCCAAAATTCCCGGGCCCTGAAAATTCCCGGAAAGATTCCCTGGAAAGTTTCCATTTTCCCGGAAACTTTCTCACCCTTTGCAACCCTACTCTCTCTCTCTCTCTCTCTCTCTCTCTCTCTCTCTCTCTCTCTCTCTCTCTCTCTCCCATTTTGTTCATATATACTCACATGTCCCGTCTCTCTATAACCTTAAGTAGGGTCCAAGTCAGGCCGAAACTGTTATCTTCTGAATAAGCATCATTTATTTGAGAACAAGTCATTCATTGATCCATTTATTTCGCCTACCACACCCAGTGATTTTCTTCCATGCCATACTTTAGTGTTAATTCATTGTTGCAACTGCGCATTCAAGATCGAGAGATGGCAGTGTTAAGCCATTTTTTTTAATGCGAAGAAGGAACCAAAGACCGAGCCGCAAACAGTTCCTTCCAAGAGAAAAACAAAAACAATACAAAAGAGAGCCAAATTCAAGATTCGTTCATTTCGAGATGCCTGGACACACTGCGTTTAAAAGACTGGAGATCATAGGAAGTAGGAAATACAGACAGAGGAAGACAGTTCCAGAGTTGACCAGTTGCATAAATGAAGGACTGGGAGTAACGGTTAACTCTTGCATTAGAGAGATGGACAGAAAAGGGATGCGAGTTTGTTGCTAGACGGGTGCTATGCTCTCATCGTAGAGGTGGAGGGATGCAAGCAGAGAGTTCAGAGGAGTATCCATTGAAGTAGCAACAGAAAAGAGAGAAAGAGGCAACAGTGCAGCGAAGAGACAGAGGTTGAAGGGAGCCAGTAAGAGGAGGAGAGTTGATGAGACGAAAAGCCTTTGACTCCACCCTGTTACGGTAAGAAGAGCTGTATGTGGGAAGCCTCCCCACACATGAGAGTTGTACTCTAAACAGGGGCGAATGAAACCCGCGTATAAAGTCAACAACTGTGCAGGGGTAAAGAAGGTACAGAGTCGGCCTAGCACACCTAATCTCTTGGAAGCAGATTTTGCAAGAAATGCAGTATGATCTTGCCAAGATAAGTCCTGAGTGAATGAAACCCCAAGCATGTTCAGGGATGATGCAGGATTGAGCTCGATATTATTAAACATTACTTGGTACTCCTGTGAAAGATTTTGATGGGTTGATAGGTGTAAAAAGTGAGTCTCTCATGCATTAAAAGCAACAAGATCAATTTTACCCCAGTCAGAGATACGAGCCAAGTCAGACATTTGGTGTGCCATAGCCTCATCCCTTGTTTGGTGAAGTAACTGCTGAGATGAACGTTGGAGAAACTGAATGGAAAGGTGAAGGGTGGAATCATCAGTGTACGAGTGGGTAGGGTTATTTATACAGCTTAGAAGGTCATTGATTAAAAAAAGAAAGAGAGCTGGTGATAGGAGAGAGCCCTGAGGAACACCACTGTTGACAGATCTAGGAGAAAAACGATGGCCATCTACAACAGCAGCTATAGAACGACCAGAAAGGAAGCTATTGATGAAGGCACAGATAGGAGGATAGAAACTGTAAGAGAGCAGTTTGGAAATTAAAGATTTATGCCAGACTCGATCAAAAGCCTTTGAGATGTCAAGTGCAATGGCAAAGCTTTCGCTGAAGTCTAGAAAGGAGGATGACCAGGAGTCTGAAAGGTAGGTAAGAAGATCGCCAGTGGAGCATCCCTGACGGAACCCATACTGACGATCAGAAAGAAGGTTGTGAAAGGAAAGATGCTTTATATATTTTTTAAGAACAGACTCGAAAACTTTTGAGACACAGGATGTTAAATCAGTTGGACGATAGGAAGAGGGTTGGGAATGGTCGCTTCTCTTTGGGAATGGCTGAATGAGAGCAAACTTGTAGCAAGAAGGAAAGGAAGACAAAGGCAAAAGAGTTTACCTAGGCAGGGTGTAAGCACTGAAGCACAGTTCTTGAGGACAACAGGAGGGACTCCATCAGGCCCATATGCCTTGTTACTATTTGGGCCAGTGATGGCAGTAAATACATCAGCTGAAGAAATTTTAATGTCAGTCATGAGGAAGTCAGAGGGGGGAAGTGAGGGAGGAACAGCACCGGAATCGTTTAAGGTGGAATTGGAGAAGAAAGTCTGAACGAAGAGATCTGGTTTATCAGTAGAAGAAATAGCTACAGAGCCATCAGAGTAGAAAAGAGGAGGGAAGGATGATGAGGTAAAGTTGTTAGAAAGGTTTTCGGCAAGGTGCCAGAAGGAGCGGGAAGATTTGCATTGGAAAGTTGAGAGCGTTTAGTACGGATGAAATTATTTTTAGCAGAGTGAAGAACAGACTTAACATGATTCTGGGCAGAAACATAAAAAAGATGTGATTCAGGGGTGGGTTGGCTCCGGTACCTTTTATAGACCCTCTCCTTGTTGCAGACAGCATTAGAACAAACGTGATTAAACCAAGGTTTTCTTGCTTTAGTTAAAGGATATGAGAAAGGAATGTATGCTTCCATGCCTGAGAGAATAACCTCTGTAATGTGCAGTGCACACTCAGATGGCCCCCAGGCCTGGCAGCAATAATCATTCCAGGGAAAATCAAAGAAGTACTCCCTTAGGGCCTCCCAATCCGCAGCTCCAAAGTGCCACAGACGACATTTCTTTAGAAGGTTCACAGGCCGTACCGGAGCGATAGGACAGGTTAAGGTAAGAAGGTTATGATCGGAGGAGCCCAATAGAGGGAAAAGATTTATAGTGTAAGCAGAAGGATTAGTTGTAAGGAAGAGGTCATGTATGTTGGAGCTCTCTCCAAAGTGGTCAGGGATACGGGTAGGGTGCTGTACAAGCTGCTCTAGGTCATTAAGGATAGAAAAGGTGTAGGCTTGTTCACCAGGTGGATCAGTGAAAGGAGAGGAGAGCCAAAGGTGGTGGTAAACATTAAAATCTCCTAGAATGGAGATTTCAGAGAAAGGAGAAATGGATAGAATGTGTTCCATCGTAGAAGTAAGATAGTCAAATAATTTTTGATAGTCAGTAGAATTAGGAGATAAGTAAACAGCACAGATATATTTAGTCAGATAAGGACAGGAGAGCCGAAGCCATTGAGTAGAGAATTCAGAAGTATCAAGTTCAGGAACATGAGAGCAAGGTAGGTCGTTTCGTACAAATACACAACAGCCACCTTTGGCTTTGAAATGAGTATAAAGTAGGAGGATACAGAAAAGGGTTTGCTGTCAGTTGCCTCAGACAGCTGAGTCACTGTTACGAAGGTGAGGTTAAGAGGAGGAGAGGTGGTGTTCAACAGACAGAAGGTTATAGGAAAGGCCGCGAATGTTGCAGAAATGAAGAAGTGAGTTAGACAGTGGTTCCAGGCATGTTGAGTCATCACCAGGAGAGGGGCGGATGGTGGGGGCATTTATGGTACCCCCCTTCCCCGGGGACTCCGAAGCAAGGTGATAGTACGCCATTTTTTCTTTTATTTTGAAAAGGTAGTGTAGTATGTACTATGCGTGGAGATTGGTGTTGACAGTTAGAGAAACTTGTATTGGAGAGCATGCTGGCCTTCTTTCTGTGTAACTGAAACATTGAAAAAGTTCAGCAAAGGGGGATGGCCAGGAAATAGTCCCGAGGGCTGATGAAACTTGAGCTCCAGCTCTCCCTGTCATCAGCTTTCCATCCACCTTTGGAGTACTGCCCTGCTCGACTGGTGCTACAGTCTGCTCCACAGGGTTATATTAATATGGACAAATATTTCTTAAAAAACGAACTATATGGAGGAATTTGCCTTACAAGTGCGAATTTCCATTGTTTTTTTTTTTTTTTTTGTTTCACCTATTAGCAGATTTAGTGTTCACAAAGAATCTCGCCTCCCAAATGTATTACAGGCTATCACTATTAATATATTTTTTAAGAACTTCACATTATATTCCACCTGAACGACGGACGATTTTTTCAGCTCCGAAAATGTGTGTGTGTGTGTGTGTGTGTGTGTGTGTGTGTGTGTGTGTGTGTGTGTGTGTGTGTGTGTGTGTATGTGTGTAAGGGTTAGCGTTTTTTAAATCAGTGTATGTTTAATGTGTGCTTCGAAATATGTATTTGCACGTTGATGTGTGTGTTTGCCTGTGTACTGTTTGTGTATGAATACGTACGTACGTACGTGTGTGTTTGTGTGTGTGTGTGCGTGTGTGTGCGTGTGCGTGCGTGCGTGCTTGTGTGTGTGTGTGTGTGTGTGTGTGTGTGTTTGCATGAATGCGTCTTTGCGTATGTGTCTGTGAATGTTTCGGTGGACTTCAATTTTTTATGAGATCTAAACGTATAACGAGGCATCAAAACACGCGATTTACACAACGCCTTTCACCTAGTTATAATTCCCTACCGTTTCATTGCCAGGTTGATGAGATTACACTGCAAATCGTCAAATCCTTGTATGTTTAGTAAACTGTAGCACTGTTCCAGCTTAACGCCAGACGATTTTATGCAGCGTGGAGTATAAGGTTTTACTACTACCATTAACCCCCTTATGGTCGGTACAACTTTAGCATTCTCTTCCAGCTTACGCCAGACGATTTTATTCAGCTGAAAGTGACTCACAGGAGCCTGGGGATGTCAGAGCTACACCCTATAATATACAGTGTTAAGTCTTTCCCAGAGGCTGTTGCACTTGTTAATGAGGACTAAAATAATTTGGTCATTTTTCCCCAGTAACCATTTCTGTGCTATTGATTGATTGATTGGTTGATTGATGGATTGATTACATTAAAAAATCATGGCAACGTAACAACAGAAGCTCCAGAGAAATTTATGTGCTATTGATGGTTTGATTGATCGATTACATTAAAAAGATCTGGCAGCTTAGTAACAGAGGTCCCACTGAGATTAATGTGGGTTAATAACAGACAAATATGTTCTTGAGAAATCGCATTGTCATGGGTTAAATGCTGTCTGTCAGAAATTATTAGCTGGGAAGCCGATGGCACGTTAAAGCTAGGGTTCGAATCTTGGTGCTGGCAGCTGGCTAGAGTAAACTAAGGTGTCCATCTGTTTAACCTATTGGCTCCCAGAGTTCCTGGGCAAGGGATTGTGCTGGCGGGGTACTAAGCGTACCGCCCTCCGCCTATCGGCTCAGTCGCGAAGCTCATAGGTCCCTACCCGGGGTTTCCCTACTTTATTAACCTTTGAAAATTCCCAGTTCCGTCCTATATTGAGGACACTGGGCTCAAATGGGTTAAAAGTAGTAAAATGAATATTAAACTTAACCGAATAGGGAGGCCGCCAGAGATCGAGCAGCATGGAGGCCGCCACTTGGTTGCCAAGGTCAGCTCATACCAGCATGTTGGAGAGTAGTAAAATGAATACCAAGCAAAACTGAATAGCGGGGCTGCCAGAAATTGAGCGGCATGGAGAGCCTCCATTAGGTGACGCATACAGGCATGTTCGAACCGTTATAAACGATACGATACGGGAAGAGAACTGTACTAACCTAGATATACAGTATAGTGACCCTGTATCCCGGGGTAGTGGGTGAATGATCCTCCACAGGGTCAAAGGCCTATGTTAAAGAAATGAGCACCGCGGCTAAGCGTCTCGTGGTGTCTTTCCTTACCTTTACCATTTGCCGTTCAAGCGATGACTTTTTTTTTCTTTAAATATTATTCTTGCTTTCCTTAGAAATTTTTTGAGTTAAGGAGGGAGACTAAACTTGATGGGTTAAACATATCCTTCATTAACTCCATTATTAACACTTCATTACCTCTTCATTAACCCCTTTATTATCTCTTCATTAACCCCTTCCTTACCTCATCATTACCTCTTCATTAACCCCTTCATTACCTCTTCATTACCTCATCATTACCTCTTCATTAACCCCTTCATTATCTCTTCATTAACACCTTCATTACCTCTTCATTAACACTTTCATTACCTCTTCATTAACACCTTCATTACCTCATCATTACCTCTTCATTAACCCCTTCATTACCTCTTCATTAACCCCTTTATTACAACATCATTAACCCCTTCATTATCCGCTTCATTATCCCCTTCATTACCTCTTCATTAACCTCTTCATTACCACATAATTAACCCCATCATTAATCCTATCACCAACCGCTCCATTGACCCCCTCATTAACACTCATTAACCCCTTCGTTAACCCCTTCATTAACCTCTTCAGTAACCCCTTGGTTAACCCCTTCATTAACCCCTTAATTAACCCCTTCACTAACCTCTTCTTTAACCCCTTCACTAACCTCTTCTTTAACCCCTTCATTAACCCCTTCATTGACCCCTTCATGAGCCTCTTCGTTAACCTCTTCATTAACCCCTTCAGTGACCCCTTCAATGACCCCTTCGTTAACCCCTCATTAACGTCTTCATTAACCCCTTCAGTATTCCCTTCATTAACCCCTTCACTAACCTCGTCATTAACCGCTCATTAACCTTCATTTACCCCCTACATTAGCCAATAACTTCTTCATTAACCCCTGCAATTAACTTCTCATTAGCCCTTCATAAGCCCCTTCATCAACCGCTTTATTATCCCCTTCAGTAACCCTTTCATAAACCTCTTCATCATCCCCTTCGTTAAGAGGACTTGTAACACGGATTTAATAATTTGGTCGGCATAACAATAATCTAAAAAACACACGTCGTCGTTGTAAAGATATCAATACTGTGTGTATAACGTAAAAATATTAAAAACTATATTAACAACTATTTATCGAAAACTATATGTTAATTACTTATAGAAAAAATTATGCTTAAACTTATCTTTATATTGAATGGAAACCCATATTTAAAAGAAACTGAAAGCCATATTTAAAAGGGATTGGCAGTCATATTAAAAATGAATTGAAAACCATGTTTAAGAGGAATTGGGAGTCATTTAAAATGAATTGAAAACCATGTTTAAAAGGAATTGAAAGCCACATATAAAAGGAATTGAAAGCCATATTTAAAAGGAATTGAAAGCCACATTTAAAAGGAATTGAAAGCCATATTTAAAAGGAATTGAAAGCCACATTTAAAAGGAATTGAAAGCCATATTTAAAAGGAATTGAAAATCATATTTAAAAGGAATTGAAACCCATATTTGAAGGGAGTTGAAAGCCATATTTAAAGGACTTGAAAGCCATATATAAAAGGAATTGAAGGCCATATTTAAAATGAATTGAAAGCCATATTTAAAACGAATGGAAATCCATATTTAAAAGGAATTGAAAGCCATATTTAAAAGCCACATTTAAAAGAACTGAAAGCCATATTTAAAAGGACTGGGAAGCCATGTTTAATCTATGTACCGAGAAATTTTATATGAAAGAAGTATATGGAAAAGAAAACCTGTGGACATTTGCTGACAACTGTAGATTAAACCAAATGTATCGGAAAATATATTCAACACAGATGTCTCGATAGAAATAGTTTATAGACACGTATGGAAGCTGTGAAATCCTGATTATGAAAAAAAAAGAAAATATATTAAAATACGTGGAAAAGTGTATGTGAATAATGTATCTAAAACTGTATACCGATAAATGTATTGAAATGTATTTAAAATGAATGAAAAACTGAATACGAAAATGAGCGAAAAACAGTGTAAGACTAAGTATATGACATGTATGAAAGACATGAATGAAAGGATAGGAAAAAAATGTTGGAAAGTTATGTGGAAAAAATATGAAAAATTTTGTGGCTCCTGTATACTGTATAGTGAAAATCTCTGATATCTTTTCCCCTGGGCCTGTTTTTTTTTTTTTTTTTTTTTTTTTTTTTTTTTTTTACCTGTGATAGGATAAAGCCACAGACTCCCCCCTCCCCTTCTCCTCTTTCTCTCTCTCTCTCTCTCTCTCTCTCTCTCTCTCTCTCTCTCTCTCTCTTTTTTTCCCTGTCTTTCCTTTTCCCTCTTCCCTTCCTTCCATCCTCTTGTTTGCTTTTACCTCTCTCTCTCTCTCTCTCTCTCCTTACCCGTCTTTCTTCTCACCATATCCTCACAATTTCTTCTTGCTCTCCCCTTTCCTCTTTCTTTTCCTATTCTCCCCTTTCCTTCCCTCCCTTCGACTTTCCCTTCCACATCTCTCTCTCTCTCTCTTTTACCATCTTTCCGTCTCACCACCTCCCTCCCCCACAGCACCACCACGTTATAAAGAAGCCAATATTGCACCACACACACACACACACACACACACACACACACACACACACACACACACACACACACACACACACACACACACACACACACGCACGGTATTTACACTCAAATAGCATTGCTTAATTTACGTCTCTCTCTCTCTCTCTCTCTCTCTCTCTCTCTCTCTCTCTCTCTCTCAATGTCATATCAATTAGCCTCACTTGTATTCACCTTCCACCATTTTCCATCATCCCCATCTCATTTTCACTCTCTCTCTCTCTCTCTCTCTCTCTCTCTTTGTGTGTGTGTGTGTGTGTGTGTGTGTGTGTGTGTGTGTGTGTGCGCGTGCTTTTCTATCTTTGTCTTTAGTTGATAGAATAGTTTTTGTTAGTTATAACCTTCCCTATATCAATGAGTCAGGAAAGGACCAACAGGTCTGTTGCTTGTTTGCTTTCCTTTGTACTTCTTTGTATTCCCTCCCACCCTCCCTCTTTACATGGATACATCGATACATGCACACATGTATAGATAATTACTTACATACATGCATATAATTACATATACATGCATACTGTGCATGCATATATGCATACATTCATACTTGAATACAAACATACATGTGTGTGTGTGTGTGTGTGTGTGTGTGTGTGTGTACAGTATAAACAAGTTATTATCTTAGTATATATGTTTATGCATTCGTTCCAAATATAGTCTTTATTCACCGCATTTGTTTTCCTTTATTTTCCTTTTCATTGTCATATCATTCAATAAATCATCTCTACTCTTCCTGTACTACTTTCTTCCCTCTTTCTCTCATGTGTTTGTCTTTGTTTAGCTCATCTTATGTCGTTATTTCCATTTTTTTTCTCATCTTTTCCTCCCTCAGCGTGACATTATCGCCTTTTATCATTCATTGTTCTCCACTTCCCTCTTTTATCATTCTTTCCTTCTGTCTCCCCAGTTCTTCTTTCTCTTTCTTGGTAATAATTGCGTGTTATTCCTTTGTCTCATAAATTTTTTGGATGGTTGGTTGTCTAGTGGGTTGCGGCGCTCCAACCCAACGTAGCTTAAGTGGGATTAAATTCGAGGGACGATTAGTGTGTACTGTTTGCATAATATCAGTCTTGGGAGGGCGATCGGTTACTCGTCTTTAATAAATGGTGTGAGTGTCCTGTCGTCTGGCCTTGACGTTGCTAATGGCCATTACAGGTACAGGATTGGACAGTGATGAGGACGATGATGGTGATGGTGGGATTGTTTTGTTTTAAATGTTTTTGTTTAATATTTCTCTCTCTCTCTCTCTCTCTCTCTCTCTCTCTCAAATTGCCTAGAAATGTGATAGAATGTAGTAGAGCAATAACGTTTAAAAGTCGATTAAATAAGTACCCAGGCTCTAGTTCCTCAGTTCAGCGCGTTCATGGCTGCATAATTAACCTGAATAATTAATCTGATTGGCTGATTGTTCCTCTCTTACAGGTCTTGGCTAATACACCAGCAGAATTTCAGATAAAGTTAATTTCCCTTTACGGATTTAATTAGTGATGGATATAGTTTATTATCTTTTCAGTTTTCTTGTGATATTTCCATAACAGTTTTTCTGAATGATGGTCATTATTACCATTTCCTGTCGGTTTCAGGTGGAGGGTTTGGTGGGCGGGGGCGGCCTTCTTGCTGTACTGTCCTCATCTTCACCTCATAAAATAGATATCATAGATATTTTTTTTTTTTTGTAAATAGCCACGAAAAGACCATTATGTCTGTTGCTGTTTACTTCTCTCTCTCTCTCTCTCTCTCTCTCTCTCTCTCTCTCGTCAACGCGTCCCAGATTTTCGTTCTTTTGCAGCTTACGCAGTGACGACTACCACGCGTCTACATCCTATCTGTAACACTTTTTCGTGACTAGCATCATATTCTGTAAATCCATTGTTATTGCTACACCTTAGTACTGTAAATAGGCAGGTGGCAACTGTAGACCAAGTTAGAGTAAAAAGAATATAGTTTAAATTGCTGCTATCAGACATTTTTTTTTCTTTTATTTACGATGAACATCCATAATTATTGAAGTTTCATTCTTTTACAGTCAACATCTATTATTGATTTTATAATGACAAAACCATTATGTTTTTTACGACAAATATCCATTGTTGATTTTTTTTAACGACAAACGTCTGTCATTGTTGTTTTTACGACAAACATTTTGTTAATGAAGAAGTTAATGAAAGCTTTGTCTAACACCGACTGCTCGAAGGGCCTTTGGTAAGCAGAATAAAATTTCTCTAGTTAACAAGATTGATTTTAAAAATACCGCACGTCTTGGTACTGAAGGGGTAGATGATTGTAAATAGGTTGGGCGCCCACCATCCACTCACTTCATGTAGTACTGCCGTTTAGTGACAGACTAGCAGGGGTACCCGGCGTTGCCCGGGCCAAAAAGGCGAACACTGTAATCCTATTTGTTCTAGTTCAGTCTTTCTACTCCAGAAAGACCATGTACCTCCTGTGCTTTTGAGGAGGGATTATAAGAGGTCCAGGAACTTTCTCTCTCAGCTTTCGCTGACTAACACAGAGTATTTGTGCACACTTGTTTGCTATTACCGGTGACCTCTAATAACCTCCGACCTGTGACCTCAAATGACCTCGGAGGTCAACATCCCATCGACTGTGTCCGACTTGTAGGTCATGTGAGTCTCCATGCCAAAAATTGGGCTCGTGGGTCCAGTCGCTCAGGCGTGTATAACCGGTGACCTTAAATGACCTCCGACCAGTGACCTCAAATGACCTCGGAAGTCAACCTCACGTAGCCTATGTCCGAACTGGAGGTCATTTGAGTCTCCATGCCAAAAATTGGGCTACATGGGTACCCGGCGTTGCCCGGGCCAAAAAGGCAAACACTGTACCGGTGACCACAAATGACCCAAATCCGAATTATCAACTCGCCTAAAACCATCCTTGGGTCACCCTGATTCAGAACATGTATCGGTCTGAGGGTCTGTGTTCCTTGATTTGGGCGTGATTGAAGGACATACAAACAAACAACGCTGCTCATTTATATTTATAGATAGTGACTACAGGGAGTGACAAAGAAAATGGTTGTTTATTATATGAAAACGAAAGAAAATAAAACAAAAGCTGGAAACTTTAAAAAAATGTCCTTTTAGGGGAAAACTGAACAACATTGTGTAAAATCCTACGGTAGAATTTTTTTTTTTTTTTTTTTTTCAAAATGCCTGGACACGTTGCGTTTAAAGGCTGGAGTTCATAAGCAGAGGGAAAATCGGACAAAGTAAGATGGTCATACAGTTAACCATTTCCATACGTGAAGGACTACGAGAACTGATTGAGAGAGCTCTGGATTATCAGGTAGAGATCAAAGTAGGCAGTTTAGAGGAGCAGTGATTACTGAGATAAGATAACAGTAAATGCAGAGAGAGAGAGAGGGGAGGGGGTAAATCCTTAGCTTCCACCCTGCTGAGAAGAGCTGCAAGTCGGTGGAACTTCCCCACACAAAAAAGCAGTACTCACCACCGGGGTGAATGATTTCCACTGCGCAAAGTCAGCAAGCGCGCAGGGATAAAGAAATTACGGAGTCGGTATAGCACACCTAGACTCCGGGATGTCGATTTTACGAAGGATGTAAAAAAAGAGAAAGCTATCTTCTTGGTATTTAGAGACGGTGAAGGTGTGTGTTGTAGACTGGAGATTGTTGTGAAAAGTTTTGGCTAGTTAAATGACTGAGATTATGTTTTTGATACACTGAATATAATTATGAAGGTTATAGCATTTTTTATTACGTGAGTACTGGTATGCTCTCGTCAGCTGAGTAAGATTGTCTTGTGGTAGCGTATTTTTATTATTATTATTATTGTTACTAGTATTGCTATTATTATTATTATTATTATTATTAGTAGTAGTAGTAGTAGTAGTAGTAGAAGTGGTAGTAGTAGCAGTAGTAGAGTAGTAGTAGTAGCAGTAGTAGTAGTAGTAGTAATAGGTTTCCCAGAGACGAGCGAAATAAAATGCCGCCAGTGGGTTATTGCTTCGGCTGTAAAGTGTGACAAGAACATTGTATGCCGGGTACTGTAGTTTTTGTTTTTTTGTTTTTTTGCTCATGCACCCGCTGCTGTCAAAAAAACAAAAAATTATGAAAAATAACATTTTTGCGAGACTGAAGAACTGTATATTTGTTCCAACTAACGCCAGACGATTTATTTCAGGGTAAGACATCGTGGGCATGTGTACCCAGGCAGAGGAGAATATATTAATGCCATTGATAGATGGTTAGCTGAGTGACTTGTGCGATCACTTAACTGTGACGCGAGGTTTAACCAAGTTGCTGGAACACTTGGACGCAGCGTCAGTCAGCGCGTGACGGCTGTTGCTTTACAAACGAAGAACAGCAGGAATGAAAGTTACCACCAGCCTTCTTCCTCCTCCTGCTTCCCAGTACTGATCATCGGCTCCAAGCGGGAAGAAGCATCGGCATCATTGTCGTCGTCGTCACCTCAGAAGTTTTTTACAAAGTATATGCCATAACTTTATTTTTTTGGGGGGGATCTTGACTAGATATCTGCTAGACTACTTATTACCATCATCATCATCATCATTATGATCAGCAGCACAACCGGAATCCCAAGGCTTTATTCCACCACCACCACTGTCACGAATTCGTGTGAGCGTATTTATAAATTCGTGACACAGTACCTAAGTGGGAACACCACGAGCTCTACTGGAATTCCCACTTGGCATCACTCAGTTCAATCGTCCTCTTATTCACTCGATCGGGATTGTTTTCAGAACATTTCTCACTCTTTCACAAGTGATCATTCTTATGCACGACATTAGTGCCTTCACTGGGTGATTTATTGTGAGCCTACAGTATATCGCTCACTTTCCGTTGACCGTTGAATTTCGAACACGGCCATCCCTCACCCTCCTTCATACATAGTAACATAGTTTGAAGTTAGTCAGGTTTGGATCGTCGTGAGAGTAGGATCGTTTGTGCCCAGAGTGGAGCAGCGCCGCCGTTGTACAACGAGTTCCTGAAATCTCCACCTAGACGGTGAATTGGCGAAGAGGGTTTAGCGAATTGCAGCATCTGATGTCCTGCACAGGTGCCCTGTTCATTTCGCTCAGCTCCCCTTCACTGACCAGTATTTCTTTTCGTTTTTTCCTAGGTTTAAGTGTGTTTACTTTTTGAATGAGCGAGTGAGTGTATTCTCCTTGTTATTTTGAATTCATTTTTGAGACTCATGTAACGTAAATTTATTTCATTGTAATTAATAAATTTACAGTTCTTTTTCTTTGAGCTTAATGTACTGTAGTTAAACTCGTGTTTTATTTCTCCACATTAAGCTTATTTTAGTTGCCACTCCTAGTTTGCACAAACGCTTTACATTATTCATTACTGGTACTTAGGCTAGTTCTTTTGTATCAAGCTTAAATCCGTTGTGCCAGCCAGGAGTTAATGCACTGGCAAGAACCTGTTTATCATTATTAGCATTAGTCATTGATTGTCAGGGGTGGAATCACTTTCTCGAGAGGCTAACAGTACTAACAAACAGCACACGTGAGTAATTAGTTTCTGCTGTGTACAGTTGAGAAAGTTTATAAATTCTCGTCCTTAAAGAATCGGCGAAGTAAGCCGGCATAAAGTAAAACTTACTGCTTGATTTTCACAAGTCAATTCCTTGTCTCTATTTTCAAGCAATATCTAAGCCTTCTTAATATATAATTTCACATCCCCCCGTGACATCTATATCGAAAATTTTTCTCAAGAAAAATTTGATTTTGATGGGGCGTAATGTCACGAATTCGTGCGAACTTATTTATAAATCAGTGACATAGTACCAAAGTGGGAAAACCATGAACTCTACTGGAATTGCCACTGGGCATCACTCAGTTCAACCGTCCTCATATTTACTCGATCGGGATGGTTTTCAGGACATTTTTCACTGTTTCACGAGTGATCATTCTTGTGCACGACATTAGTGCCTTCACTGAGTGATTTATTGTGAGCGTATATCGCTCACTTTCTCTCCGTTAACCGTTGAAGCTAGGCCACGCCTTACTTCCGGCAAACACGGCCAGCCCCTGCCCCTTTCATAATTTGAAGTTAGTCAGGTTTGGATCGTCACGAGAGTAGGATCGTTTGTGCCCAAAGTGGAGCAGCGCCACCATTGTACATCGAGTCCCTGAAATCTCCACCTAGACGGTGCATTGGGGAAGAGGGTTTAGCGAATTGCAGCATCTGATGTCCTGCACGGGTGCCCAGTTCATTTCGTTCAGCTCCCCTCCACTGACCAGTATTTCTTTTCGTTTTTTCTAGGCTTAAGTGTGTTAGCTTTTGAATGAGCGAGTGAGTGTATTCTCCTTGTTATTTTGAATTCATTTTTGAGACTCGTGTAACGTAAATTTATTTCATTGTAATTAATAAACTTACAGTTCTTTTCTTTGAGCTTAATGTAGTTAAACTCGTGTTTTATTTCTCCACATTAAGCTTACTTTAGTTGCCACTCCTAGTTTGCACAAACGCTTTACATTATTCATTACTCGTACTTAGGCCAGTTCTTTTGCATCAAGCTTAAATCCGTTGTGCCAGCCAGGAGTTAATGCACCGGCAAGAACCTGTTTATTATTATTAGCATTGGTTACTGATTGTCAGGGGTGAAGTCACTTTCTCAAGAGGCTAACAGTACTAACAAACAGCATGCATGAGTAATTGGTTTCTGCTGTGTACAGTTGAGAAAGTTTATAAATTCTCGTCCTTATAGATTCGGCAAAGTAAGCCGGCATAAAGTAAAACTTACTGCTTGATTTTCACAAGTCAGTTCCTTGTCTTTGTTGTCAAGCAACATATAATTATTATTAATTCATAAATTCACATCCCCCTGTGACAACCACCACCACCACCACAACCACCACCGTCATTTTCCACGAATACACTGGGTAGGAGGGATCCAGATGTAGGAACCGTGTCGTACAAAAGTATGGGAACTACCAGCATGGCTAGGAATCCTGCCTTTACTACGGATAGATGCATCGACTTCTCCCACCGAACTCAGCTCCCTCTTTTCCGAAAGCGATAGTCAAAGGGAGCAGTTTACTTCTCCGTATTCGTAAACTTTCATGAGCCTAGGAACAGTATTCACAAACTGTCTTGCGTCTAGGGATCGTAACCTCCTCTTTGTTGTTTATGTTATTGATATCGACATAGTTTGCCATCATAATAAATAAGAGGATATTGAGGAGTCAGCAAAATAAGAGACAGTTAATACGGCCCATCCCCCCCCCCCTCCAGACTGGGCAACCTCTTCCTCCAACTTTCCGTCTCGGCGCTGGCAGCTTGAACCGGCCCACTCGTCCTCTCCCACCTTGACGCCTTCCTCATTATATTCCTGCTGACCCCGGGTGATTTTGCTGAGCTTTAGGGAGGCCTTTCGTCCAGTTAAAGAAAATCTCCCCGCATCTGAATAAAAACAAGTAGTTGCAACACGAGTATAAGAAAATGACACGTGATCATACGCAAGGGGATAATACATATATATTTTTTGTAATATTTTCTTCTATAGAAAAGACTATGAAGGCGTGTTATAGAAAGGGTTTAACAGGTATCAATATAGGCTAATCGTAGTGCGGACCTGGGCCCGTATGCATAAAAGGTCCTGGGACCTAGGAACTAGTCGCAAGTCGTAGGAACTGATCCCAAGTCGCAGGACTTGTTTATAAACGCTCCCACGTCCTAGGACTGGTCCTAAGACACGGAGATTTTAGGTGTAGCCAGGGAGGTGACTTACGACTTAGGAATATTCCTAGGACCTGAAAATGGCTGAACAACAAGCTCCGAGGCGTCAGCAGAGAACTTTTCGCCCACGTAGGGACGTGTTGAATGAATTAAGTGATGCAGAACTGATAAGCAGATACCGTTTGGATCGTGCAGGAATTATTTTTGTTACTGACTTGGTAAGAGATGTCCTGCAAAGTCCATCTGAGAGGAACCAGGCACTTACCCCGGAGATGAAAGTGATCATTTTGTTGAGATATTTGGCCACAGGTAAAATGCAACTATGCAGCAGTGATGATTTGGGACCCTCACAGCCTACAGTCAGCAGAGTTATCTCAAAGACATTAAATGCGTTCTACAGACGTGAAATAATGTGTAGATTCTTGAAGTTCCCCACAGACCCCCAAGAACTACAAAGGAAAAAATCGAATTTATGGAGATTGCTGGCTTCCCCGGGGTGGTTGGAGCAATTGATGGGACACATGTGAGAATAATAGCCCCAAAAGAGTTTGAAGAAGAATATGTGAACAGAAAGCGGTATCATAGCATTAATGTACAAGTTGTTTTTGATGCCAAGTACAGAATTATTAACTGTTTGGCCAAGTGGCCAGGGTCAGTGCATGATGCTAGGATACTCAATGAATGTGGACTTAAAAGAATGTTTGAAAACCGAGAGGTTCCACCGGGGTGCATTCTTCTAGGAGGCTGAATGCTCCCGCGTCGTCTGTATGTTTACAATACACGATAGCCTAGCGTCCACAGAAAAAAGAAAATGTAACTGGAAAATAGATACTTACATTCATCAAGAAATCCACCTACATTATTTCTATAATCATTTTGTGACTTAGAGTATTTTACTAAATAATATATCTCTCTATCTTGGCCAAAAACTGCATTTTCGAAAAAAAATATTGCTACGGTTAGCATTTTTCCTAAGTCTGGGACTTGGGAAAATTCCTGGGTAGGAATTGCCATGTACGTCCTAGGTAGTGTTTATGAATCGATTCCCAAGACACGGTCCCAGCTGAGAGCAGTTCTTAGGACTTTCCTAGGAACGTTTTTGAATAGGGGCCCTGATGTATAAAAAAGATTGTCAGAATACTTGTAACTACTCCTCTCCCTTTGCAACTTTGCTTCTCGTTGCCTTGGCTGACTTCCCTGATGTCCCAACTCTCCTGGTGTCGTATTTATAAAGGATCCTGATGTCTCTGATGCCAGACTTTCATGGAACCATAACTATTAAGGCTCCTAAGCAGTTTCTATGATGAAGCCTCCTTAGCATCGAGGTATTATAAAAGAAATCCTTGTAATTGGTCACATTTTTTCACTTTTATTCATTCGGATCTTGAATTTGGCTCTCTCTTGTATTTTGTTTTTCTCTTGGAAGAAACAATAATTGCGGTTCCGCGGCCTCTGGTTCCTTCTTCCTCGCATTAAAGAAAAAAAAAAGTTGTGAATTACTAAGCCGTGGCGTGAACATTAAATTATCAACAGGTAATCTGCTGGGTACCGGTACCTATTGAACTATTTGCTATTAGGGTTTCAGTCATTTACAGGATAAATAAGATAACAGTTAACTGTTATCACAGGCTGTTTTAACTTTTGCACTTGACTGTGAAGTGTTTGGTAACTGTATTAGTGAAGACAAACATCTACCGTACTATATAAACGGCACTTTCTGTCTGTCTTCACGAACTACTCCCTCAGTTTTCATTTTACAATCCCTTAACCTACATGTTTGGAATCCTTATGACCCAGGGAAGGTTTTAGGGGTCAAAATTCAGATCTGGGTCATTAGAGGTCACCGGTTGAGTGTTCGCCCTTTTTGTCTCGGGCAACCCGGGTACTCCTGAAGTCCAATTTTTGGCATGGAGACTCACATGACCTCCATGTCGGATATAGGCTATGTGAGGTTGACTCCGAGGTCATTTGAGGTCATCGGTCAGAGGTGAACAAGTACTCACAAATACTGTGCGTTAGTCTGTGAAAGCTGTAATAGAAAGTTCCTGGACCTCTTATACACACACACACACACACACACACACACACACACACACACGTCGAGCAAAGCATACAACTCCCGCTCGTTTGGAGAGTGCAGGTGTAATGAAAATTTTTGTGATTGAAATGATGTGAGTATTTGTTTATTTGTCTGCCAACACATTCTCTCTCTCTCTCTCTCTCTCTCTCTCTCTTGTCAGCGTGGCCCAGATTTTCGTCCTTTTGCACCTTATATCATGCAGCGCATTGAGAAAAAAAAGACAATACCACGAGTCTACATCCTTTCGGTAGCACTTCTTCGTGACTAGCGCCATATTCTAGTGTAAATCCATTGTTACCGCTACACCTTAGTACTGTAAATAGATAGATGGCAATTTTTGACCAAGTTAGGGTAAAGAGAGTATTGTTTAAATTGCTACTTTCAGACGATTTTTCTTCTTTACGACAGACATCCGTTATTGAAGTTTTTTTTTGTCGTATGATACACATCTGTTATTGATTGTTTATGACAAACATCTATTATAGATTTTATTTTACCATACGAAAAATATCTATTATTATTTTTTTTTTTATCCTTACGACAAACATCGGTTATTGATTTTATTATGACAAACATCTGTTCTTGATTTTTTTTTATGATGATCATCTGTTAATGTAGATTTTAATGAAAACCCTGTCAAATTCCTATAGTTCGAAAAGCCCGTCCTTCGCAGAATAAAATCACCTGTGTATAGCAAGATTGCATTAAAAAGTACGTCTTGGGACTGAAGGAGTTAATGGAGTAGTAAATAGGTTGGGGCGCCCACCATCCAGTCACTCGATGTAGTGCTGCCTTCTGGTGACTTCTGGTGACAACACTGAGTGACACGGAAAATTGTTTCGTTATATGAAAACAAAACTAAGGCTGGAAACTTAGAAAGAAAAAATGCTTTTTCATGGGAAGACTGGACAACATGGTGTGAAAATTAAGATCTATTTTTTTTATTCCAAAATGCCTAGACACATTGCGTTAAGAAGACGTGAAAGGGAAAATCAGATAAAGACGGCTATAGAGATACCCATTTGCATACGTGAAGAACTGCGAGTACTGAATATGAGAGAGCTTGTGGTAATCAGGGAGGGATCAAAGTAAGCAGTTTTAGTGAACAGTGGTCATTGAAGTAGCTTTAAATGAGGGAAAGCGATAGAACACTGGCGGCAAGAGAGAGAGAGAGAGAGAGTAGAGGTGATGAGACGAAAATCCTTAGCTTCCACCCTGCTGAGAAGAGCTGCATGTCGGTGGAACTCCCCCACATGGAAGAGCAATATCCCTTAATAGGTTGTATAATATCCACTGCGTAAAGTCAGCAATTTCGCAGGGATAAAGAAATTGCGGAGTCGGTTTAGCACACCTAGTCTCCGGGAAGCCGATTTTAGAAGGGACGTTATGAATATTTTCCGTAATATGTCTCCAGAGAAAGTTATTCCCATGATATCTAGAGACGGTGAAGGTGTTTGTTGTGGACTGTTGAATAGTAATGGATTTTACTGTGAAAGGTTTTGGCTGGTGGAATGACGTAGGAATTGGGTTTTGGATTCACTGAAAATATTTATGGTGATTATAGCATTTATTAAGTTCTAGTAGGCACTTGTCAGCTGAATAAGACAGTCTTGTCGTGGCGTATTACCATATATTATTATTATTATTAGTAGTAGTAGTAGTAGTAGTAGTAATATCGTAGTAGTAGTAGTACTGTAGTAGTAGTAGTACCGTAGTAGTAGTAGTACCGTAGTAGTACCGTAGTAGTAGTAGTACCGTAGTAGTAGTAGTACTGTAGTAGTAGTAGTACTGTAGTAGTAGTAGTAGTACTGTAGTAGTAGTAGTAGTAGGTTTCCTTGAGATTAGCAAAATCGTATTACGCTATCCTGTACTAAGCAAAATTCGTCTATCGACGGCGATGAGTTCTTGCTTCGGCTGTGAAGTGTGATAAGAACAGTATTCCGGCTGCTGTATTTTTTTTTTTTCCCTCACTTACCCACTACTGCCAAAAAGTACAAGTTTGTCAAACATCAACATTTTTGAGAAACTGAAGAACTGCATATTTGTTCCATCTAACGCCAGACGATTTATTTCAGGCTAAAAAAATCGTGGCCGTATGTATCGAGGTAGAGGAGAATTTATTAATGCCAGTCACAGATGGTTGGCTGATTCACTTCTGCGATCACTTACTCTGACGCCAAGTTTAACCAAGTTGCAGGAACACTTGGACTCAGCGTCAGTCAGCTCGTGACGGCTATTGATTTTAAAACGAAGAACAGCAGGAATGAAAGCTGCCACCAGCCCTCCTGCTCCTCCTGCGTCGCTTTATTGAATCTCTGCTCCAAACGAGAGGAAGCATCTGCATCATCATCGTCGTCGTCGTCGCACATAAAATTGATTTTGCAAAGTGTATGCTGTAACTTTTGGGAGTCATGGCAAAATATCTACGACAGTACTTATCATCATCGTCATCTTTATGATCAGCAACACCAACAACATCCCAAGGTTTTTTTTTCTACCACCACCACCACCACCAACATTTTCCACGAATGCATTGGGTAGGAGGGGTCCAGAGGCAGGAACCGGGTTGTACAAAAGTATGAGAACTACCAGCATGGCGAGGAACTACGGATAGATGCGCCGACTTCCCCCAAACGAATCCAAACTCAGCTCCACCTTTTGCGAAAGCGATAGTCAAAGGGAACAATTTCCTTCGCTGACGAGACTGGCTGGAGTTGTTTCGTGCCCGATCCCTTCAGATTGGCGCCGTATTCGTAAACTTTCTTGAGCCTAAGGATCGTATTCTTAAACTTTCTTCAGCTTAGGGACCGAATTCTTAAACTTTCTTGAGTCTAGGGAGTGCATTCATAAAAATTTTGGAGTCAAGGGACAGTATTCATAAATCTTCTTGAGCTTAGGGATAACAGCTTCCTCTTCTTTGTTATATATATATATATATCATTGATATCGACATAGTTTGCCTTAATAATATATAAGGGGATATTGAGGAGTCAGGAAAATAAGACAGTTAATACGGCCCATCTACCTCTGCGAGGCTGGGTAACCTCTTCCTCCAACTTTCTGTCTCGTCGCTGGCAGATTGAACCGTCCCCTCCCACCTGGACGCCTTCCTCATTATATTCCTGCTGACCCTGGTTGATTTGCTAAGCTTTAGGGAGGCCTATCGTCGTGAAGGTGCTAGTGAAGGCTGTCTTTAAATACTCCTTCCAATTAAAGAAAGTCTCCCCTCATCTGAATATAAGCAAATGGTGACTGCACGAGTATTAGGAAATGACACGTGATCATACACGGGGGAATAATATAGCTTTTTTTTTTTTGTAATTCCTATGTAGGCTTGTTATAGAAAGGGTTTAATAGGTAGCAATATAGGCTAATCGTAATGTGGACCTGATATATAAAAAGATTGATAGAAATCTTGCAGCAACTCCTCCTCCGTTGCAACTTTGCCTCTCGTTGCCTTGAGATTGCACGACCTGACTCATCCATTGGCCGACTCCCCTGATGTCCCAACTCTCCTGCCGTATTTATAAAGGATCCTGATGTCTCTGATGGCCAGACTCTCATGGAACCATATTTATTAAGGATCCTAAGCAGTTTATATAATGAAGCCTCCATAGCAATGAGGTATTGTAAAAGAAGTCCTGTAATTGGTCACATGTTTTTACTTTTATTAATTCTAGTTGTGAACTGCTTAGTAGCCGTGTACGTGAACATAATATTATAAACAGGTAATCTGCTGCGTACCTATTGAAGTGTATACTGTTGGGGTTTTAATTTCCTGGATAAACGAGTTAACATATCAGTTAACTATTATCACAGGCTGTTTTGGCTTTTGCACTTGATTGTGAAGTGTTTGGTAATTGTATGAGTGAAGACAAACATGGCCTTAATATATACCTGCTGTCTTACACACCCTTTAAGTGCACTTTTTTTTTTTTTTTTTTTTTAATTGTCCGACTCTGGGCAAAAGCTTCAGGGCCTATTTCTCGGGGACAATGGGCTATCCCAAGGCTCAGTAGTCTTCTTACACGTTCACATGTCACCACTTAGGCGCAAACACCCACCGTCAACATTGATTACATGCTAGGGCTGTCTGATACAGGACTGGTGTATTGGTATTAGTGGGGGTACTTTTACGACAAGTTAGCGGGTCTTCTGGTAGATCAGTAAAGTCTGCATTATGAAATTCAAATCCTTAAACTGTTCTCTGCCCCAGCCGGGATTCGAACCTTGGTCCATTAGGACTGCAGGCTACCGATTCAGCCACCGCCTCCCCCAGATGGTTATGTATGCGTATATATAGTACCTATTATATGTAAAATAGATGATATACAATATATATGTATAATACGATACATATGTATAAATATATTAATGTATATTAAGATATAGATAGATAGATAGATAGATAGATAGATGATAGTCCAGTGGGCTCAGCAAGCTTTATAAATACAGCTTCACTGACCCTCGACTTCATCTTGTCAGTTCAGTGCATAACTTAACCTTAGGAGGCTTTATAAACGCAGGCCTATAAGATCAGAACACTTTATGAATACAGCCCCACTGATCTTCGATGTCATTAAGTTCGTGAAATTTTATATCCACGCTCTTCGCCTGGCTGGAGTGACTGGCCCAGAACTCTGGCTGGGACGCCCGTATCTATGTAGGGAGTTTCGCGGCAGGTTCCCATGAATTTATATATTGCACGATGCTAGAATCTGGTTAATGAGACGGCAACAGCTAGGTTCATAATTATTACCCCCTTCATGGTTTGGGTACCCGTGGCTAGGCTACCTTAGTCAGGTACTGTACAGTCGGCATCAAAAGTCCTGACGCGCTCTGCTTCCTTTTCAGTTGCGTATGAAAGTCAGTTAGGTGGATCCGTTGCAACTGCCACTGTTGACATTGATCTGTGGCCAAATAAAACGATCATTGTGGGTCGCTGAGGTATTAACATAAATATTTTCAGAGCCTAAGGAGAGACGACCAGGGGAGACGACAGAATTTTTGATGCCGACTGTACAGTGAAGGATAGATGACCGGCCTGCTTCCCTTGATGGCATTATTGGATCAGATGGTTGAGAGAGAGAGAGAGAGAGAGAGAGAGAGAGAGAGAGAGAGAGAGAGAGGGAGGGAGGGAGGGAGGGAGGGAGGGAATAACAAGAATGATTATTGCCACTCTTACATTACCTTCTTTGGAATCTAGTACTTTTAGGTGTAGATGAGCACACACACACACACACACACACACACACACACACACACACACACACACACACACACACACACACACACACACACACACACACACACACACACACACACACACACACACACACACACACACACACACACACACACGTAGGGCAAAACATATCACTCTCTCTCGCTTGGAGAGTGCGTGTGTAATGAAAGTTTTGCTGTGCGATTGAAAGAGTCTCTGAATATTTGTTTATTTGTCTACCTGCGCATCTCTCTCTCTCTCTCTCTCTGTCTCTCTCTCTCTCTCTGGCATGTCCACCAGTAATTAATTAATGCAGTCTGTACGAGCTAATGGGTCTATTCAGCAAATTAATCCGTCATCATTTCACCCTTTCCTATCTTACACCTTCATCTGTCACTTGTAATTATGTTTTGGTCTTCAGTAACTCCTCTCTCTCTCTCTCTCTCTCTCTCTCTCTCTCTCTCTCTCATTACACCCCTAACACCCATTTTCCTGTCCTCTCTTCATCCACACTTTCCATTCCGTTTTGTGGGTGGCGGCGGTGTAATAGGTAGCCAGCCAGTTTTGTTATTGAGAGGATCTGGGTACGATTACTGGGCCAAACGCGGACCAGTGGGTAGGGTCCCCTTTACGTCAATGTGTTCGTACATAGAACTGAAATAGGGACGTGGATATGAATTTGACGGTTGTGCGTCGCTGTTTGGGGTAGTGTTTGGGTGGTTGTCTTCACAATCACACCTTCATGATAAGTGTAATTGTTCCTTTCTCACAAAATACTGCCAGCGCTGTGTTGGGTTAAGTCCCAGCACTTGTTCCCTCCAGTGAAATTCCGTTCCTCACCCACTAATTCTTCTCCCGGCCCCCTCCTTCCTTTCATTGTCCCTTGCCCCCAAAATACCACCAGCGTAAGTTGAGACCCCACACTTGTTCCTCCCACTGAAATTCTCTTCCTCACCAACTAATTCTTCCCCTGCCCCCCCTCCTTTCTGCCCCCTTCGGCTGTTGTGTTTTGTGGGTAGGGGTAGCCGTCCTGCTTTACTATAATCACTAAATCACTGAAGTACCGGTAGGTGTCATTTATGTCCTCTACGCTTCTTCAGCCTCCTCCCTATACTCCGCTCCTCCCTTTCTTCTTGATCCATTCTCTTCTATCCTCCTCTGTTTCCCTTCTTTCATCATTTCCTTTCTACTTACTTCCTCCCTTCCCACGTTCCCCCCCTCTCCCCTGTCATCGCCCCTTTGCTTGATCTCTCGAACTTCCATCTCTTTTTGCCATCTTTCTTGTCGTCTCTTTCTTCTCTCCCCTTCCCCCTATCCTCGTTCACTACTCGTCCTACCGTATCATCCTCTTTTCCCCTTCCTCCTTTTCTCCCCTTCCCCCTATTCTCCTTCTCTCCCCTTCCCCCTATCCTCTTTTTCTCCCCTTCCCCCTATCCTCTTTTTCTCCCCTTCTCCCTATCCACTTCTCCCCTTCCCCCTATCCTCCTTCTCTCCCCGTCTCCCTATCCACTTTTCCCCTTCCCCCTATCCTCCTTCCCTCCCCTTCCCATTGTCCTCCTTATCTCCCCCTTCCCCCTATCCTCCTTCTCTCCCCTTCCCATTGTCCTCTTTCTCCTTTCCCCTATCCACTTCTCCCCTTCCTCCTATCTTTCCCCTCTCCCCTTTCCATTATTCTTCTTTCCCCTTCCACTTATCCTCCTTCTCTCCCCTTCCCCCCATCCACTTCTCCTCTTCCTCCTATCCTCCTTCTCTCCCCTTCCCTCTATCCTCCTTCCCTTCCCTTCCCCCTATCCTCCTTCCCTTCCCTTCCCCCTATCCATCTTCTGTCCCCTTCCCACTGTCCTCTTTCGCTTCCCTTTCCCCTATCCACTTCTCCTCCTCCTATCTCCCCCCTCTCCCTTTCCCGTTATTCTCCTTCTCTCCCCTTCCCCCTATCCTCCTCCACTCTCCTTTCCCCTATTCTCCACCTCTCCCTTTCTCCCTATCCTACCCCTCACCCCTTCCCCCTATCGTCCACCTCCCCTCTCACTCCTCCCATCAGCCCCCTCTTTTACCTCAGTTCTCATCATCATATGCCCTTTTGTTGTTTCCCATTCTTCCTCACTTCCCCCTTTCCTTTCTCTCCCTCCTCTCGTCCCTCTCCTTTCCCCTCCCCTCCTCCATTATCTTCCTTCCTTTTCTCCCCTCCTCTCATCCCCCTCCTATCCTCATCCCTCCTCCATTATCTTCCCTCCTTTTCTCCCTCCTCCCATCCCTTTCCTATGTCATCTTCCTCTGTCACCCCCCTTCCACTCCCCTTCTCCATTATCATCCCCCCCTTTCTCCCTTCTCCCTTCCCCCCTCCCTTCCTCCTTCTTGTCTCCGCACGTGACCTCCAGACAGATAGAGACGAAGAGTGTGGGAAATACAGTCGGAAACAAAATTAGGATTTCGAGGCTTGAGGATTAAACTTTTACATTCCCTGGAACACTGTTAAGGAGGGAGTGTGACCGCTGGGGAGGCGAGAAGGTAAGGTGGGAGGACGTGGACGGAACTGAGAGAGAGAGAGAGAGAGAGAGAGAGAGAGAGAGAGAGAGAGAGATTGGGTAGGTAAGGGCAAATGATAAACAAGTCTTTGGTCCATACTCAGCATGATTTTGGAGGCTTCGTACCTTCTCCTCCTTATCGATTTATTTTGAACCTTAACACAGTAACATTCGCTATAAGTTATTTATATAGTTTTAATATCGACATAGTGTACTGTATATCATAAGGATATATTGAGTTGCAATATGCAGCATAAGTTGCTAAAGCATAGTTGTTATGAAATATCAAAAACCACCCAGAAAGTGATGAGTAATGAAGATGTACAGTCGGCATCAGAAATCATGTCATCCCTATCGTTTGTACAGTCTGCATCAGAAGTCATGTCATCCCTCTTGTTTGTACAGTTGGCATCAAAAGTCGTGTCATCCCTCTTGTTTGAACAGTTGGTATCAAAAGTCATGTCATCCCTCTTGTTTTTCTCTCCACGGGCATTTAAAATCAGAAAATTGAATCCACTGCAACCAACATTGATCATTGATTTTTTTTTTTATGCAAGGATGAAGGAATCAAAGGCCAGAGGCCTGCATATTGCTCCCTCCAAGAAAAAAACAAAAACAAGGTAACAGAAAGCTAAATCCAAGATCCATTGATTTCGGCATGCCAGGACACACTGCTTTTGAAAGACTGGAGATCATAGGCAGTAGGAAAAACGGCAGAGGGAGACAGTATCAGAGTTGACCTGTCGCAGAGAGAGAGAGAGAGAGAGAGAGAGAGAGAGAGAGAGAGAGAGAGGTGAGGGGCAGGATTGGGGAGACTCTCCTACTGATACAACAGGTAAGTGTTTAAATAACGAAGGAGGGGGAAGCAGTGGCGCAGAACACGAGTAGTCTCTTGTTGACGTGTGTGGCACCGTAGGTCATATTGTAAATGACTGGAGCTCGTGTAACATTGTTTCCATGGCGATTTATTCTGCTCAGTACCCGTTAATATCCAGTTGTATTTCTGCTCAGTTCCTCTTAAAATCCCGTTGTATTTCTGCTCAGTGCCCGTTGATATCCTGTTGTATTTCTGCGCAGTACCTGTTAATATCCCATTGTATTTCTGCTCAGTACCTGTTAATATCCCTTTGTATTTCTGCTCAGTACCTGTTAATATCCCTTTGTATTTCTGCTCAGTACCTGTTAATACCCCATTAGTTTTATAAAGATACAAACTGCATGGATATTAAAACAATATAATTGTCAAACAAGAAAATATAAAAGTTCATTATCCGAAATAAATCGCTAAGTAACAGGATTCACAAAGCCTCCTGTTCAGTGAAGAAGATGGCCATGTTCCTAAGGTGTATTATTTTCCATATTACATTCTGGTATTCTTCTATTGGCCTTCCGTATCCATAATATAGAGGTAGTTTGCAGCAGTAACAAACAACAACGCACTGGGAGTGTAATAGATACGATAAATAGTAAATGCAGCGGTGTTACCAAGGCGCCAAATACGGTTTAGGAACCCACATTCCCCAGAGCCGCATTGCAGGTGTCCTGGAGGCTTCGTAGCACCGCTTCTTTCACGATTTGTTTTTGCGTAGTACATTTTATCATGTAATTTTCCGACTGACATGGTTCACATCAGTAGCACACGAGGATATTGAAGCGAAGGCTAATTGCTGAAAATAAATCGCTAGGACAGAGGTGTTGCGAGATCTCCAAAGCCACGAACAATACGATCCTCTGTTAGATATAGTCTATACGATCCTCAAGCAATTAGATCCCTCTTTGTACGATCCTCAGAAACAGTCAGATCCTCTTTATTCGATACTCAAACAGTTAGATCCTCTATACGATCCCCTAACAATCAGATCCTCTTAATTCGATCCTCAAAGACAATCAGGACCCTCATAATACGATTTTCAAAGACAATAAGATCCTCTTTGTACGATCCTCAGAAACAAGCAGATTCCTCCATACGATCCTCAAGCACTTAATCCCTCTCTATACGATCCTCAGAGACAATCAGGTCCTCTTTATACGATACTCAGAAACAATCAGATCCCTTAATACGATCCTTAAAAACATTCAGATCCCTCATAATACGATTTTCAGAGGCATTAAGATCATTTTTATACGATCCTCAAAAACACTCTGATCCCTCTTTATACGATCCTCAGAGACAATCAGACCCATCCTTATGCGATACTAAGACTATCAGATCCCTCTCAGTACGATCCATAAGAACAATCAGATCCCTCTATAAGATCCTCAGAGGCAGTCAGATTCCTCAGTACGATCCTTAGAGACATTCAGATCCCTGTATACGATCATCATAGACAATCAGATCTCATTATACGATCCACAGAGACAATCAGATCCCTCCAACGATCCTCAGACAATGATATTCCTCTTTATACGATCCTCAAAGACATTCAGATCCTTCTTAACTCTACACACCATGTTTACTTACACACTGTAATAGGGCCAGCCATATCCTTGGGTTCCTTACACCACAAAATAAATCGCTGAGCAAGAAGTGTTACAGGAGCACCTAAGCCAACGAGATATACGTCTTCGTGAAACCTCTGAAAATTATACAAAAGCCAGAGATTTTGTTCTTAGACTTCTTTAGGTTAAGTTGCATTTGTTTGTGTATATTTTTTCTTGTATGGTTACCAGACACTTCATAACCAAAATGGAGTGAATATTAGCTTGAGAAATATGACAGAGGAATTACATTATTGTCTTATCCACTACTAGGGAGACTCGTTTGTCGAAAGAACTGGATAAAATCCCTTATGGATGCGGGTCGTGGCTGACTTGTGGTAGTATTGGGGTATACCATCTCTGGGCTGCCCACACCGCCTCACCCTCGCGTAAAGAGTTGGTAAATATTTATCAACTAACAGTGTTGTTGGTAGGCAGGTGAAACTAGTGGTAGGCAGGGGAGGGGGAGAGAGAGAGAGAGAGAAAGTGAATCGAGCTGCACTAGGGAAGATGGGGAGGGGGTGAAGGGGGTGTCCTGGCGTGATCTCGCTACCCTCGCCTTCTTCACAAGTTAACACATTTTCTCCCCGCATCCTGGGCTCCACTTCCAATCTTTCCGTCCCCTGCCCTACGTTTCCTAACCAGTTCACTACGAGGACGTCTTTTTACCATAATGTTTTCCTCAGATTTTTATTTCATTTTTTTTTTTTTTTTGCCCTATGGAGAACTCAAGCAGTGGTGACTTTCCAAATACGACTAAATGCGTCTAGATGTTTAAAAGTAAATATAATGAATAATATAACAAATAAAAAGGAGACAGTATAATTAATTTTTTCGTCGGCATCCTAAGCTCGTTTCCTAATGTTTCTATCCCTCAGAACACACACACACACACACACACACACACACACACACACACACACACACACACACACACACACACACACACACACACACACAAAATGTGCCCGTGCCCCAAACCCTGCTGTCATTCCTTTCTATGTATGAGCGCATTGGTGTTTTATTCTATCTAAAAATCTGAGGGAAATTCTAGCCAGCAAGAGCATCAAAACTGTACTGATTAACCTCACTGCTGCCGCGGGACACCACCCTCTCTACTGCCATTTTAATTCAGGCTATCTCTCTTTCTGCTGTATAGTCAAACGTCTTAATCCTGTAAGGGGTGTCCACCGACAAATCACCATCACGTTGCCCCATCCTCTGCCATTTAGTTGCCCACTCTCTAACTCCACTATCCTCTTTCATATATCTCTCTTCTCTATCCCTCCTTCTCATCCCCAGTCTCTCCCTCCCCCTCCCCCCTCCACTGCATTCCCATACATTTTCATAATCACTCTCTCATTATCCATCCTCTCCACATGGCAAAACCATCTCATAATACTTCTCTTAACGCTTTCGGTCACACTCACTTTTTCATTTGCCTGTCTGGCTGTCCAAGTAACTCTACATGGTCCTCTCAAATAACACGTTTCCACTGCTTTCGCTCCTGGCTTGTGTCCTTCCAACAGGGCCCAGATTTCGCTTCCGTATGTCAGAATGAGAGTCACAGTACTCTCATGCAGTGACTTTTTCCCTTCCATACTCACTTCCCTATTTTGTCTGTGATCAAACAGTTTTCATCCTTTGAGGGGAAGTCGTTCATAATTATTTTCCTCTTTGGTTACTCTGGTTGCACGTGAGATTAATTCTGGCTGACGGTTCACTACAGATGACACTAACAAACTATAGTAATTTTAATACTCTGCAACCCTTCCCTCCGAATCTTGAAGTATATACAGCTCAAGAATACACGAAAAATGTCGGGGACTGAAATCTCAGCGCCAAAATTCAGTGTCAAAATCTGGGAAATCAGGCGGACTTTCTGGCGGAGGAACAGCGAGGAAGTGCAGTCAGTTGGAGGTCTGAACATACACGTCCCTCCATCCTTCAGTCCTAGGTGACATTCATAGCTTCGTAACTTAATTTTCTTAGTGATTTATTATGTCTATTTTTGATGATGATGATGATGATCATCATCATCATCATCTCCAGGTTTAGGGGGCACAGGATGTTTACAAGCACCTCTTCCTTAGCGATTCGCTTGCCATACCACACGTTATATTTCTCTTTTAAATTCCTTGTCTTACTTAAACTTCGAAATTGGCTGCAGACAAAATACACACGAGATTATTAACGTGTCACATCCACAGGTAACCCAGCAAGAAAGGTGAATTAGGCCGCTTCCTTAGGCGACGAAAAGAAGACGGTATTTTTCGGGTGCTGTCCCCACTCGCGTCATATTAGGTCCCTCGGTGTGTTTGACTTTCTCTCTCTCTCTCTCTCTCTCTCTCTCTCTCTCTCTCTCTCTCTCTCACACACACACACACACACACACACAGGGTCGGAAACCTTCTCCGGAACACCAGCTTCCTGGAAACGGTGAAATTATTTGTGAGACTGACAGACGAGAAGTTACCTAACAAAACAACTCTCTCTCCTCCCTTATCTTCTCTTCCTCTCTCTTCTCTCTCTCTCTCTCTCTCTCTCCTTTTCTTCTTTCTCCCCTCAGTTTCCTCTCCCTTTTCTTCTTTACCCTCCTCCTTTTCTCACTCACCTCTCCTTATCACTTCTTTTTCCTGTCTCTCCTCCTCTCTGCCCTCTCCTGTTTCCCTCGACCCTCTTTCTGTGCTCTTTTCCTCGTCTTTTCTTTTTCTTCTCTCCTTTCTCCTGTCTCTTCTCACTCCTCTCTCTTCTGTTATGTTTAATCTCCTCTTGCCTCTCCTCTGTCGTTCCACTTTCCCCACTTCTCTTTTTCCCCTTTTCTTCTCTCTCTCTCCCCTCTATCCTCTCCCTTCCTCTCTTCATCCTCATCCCCTTTTTCCTTCTCTCTCCCTCCTCTCCTCTCCCCTCCTCTCGCTCCTCTCTTTTCCTCTCTGATGTAACAAACAGCAACGTCTGCAACTGCAACTCGCGCTAACTAGTGACATCCTTTATCTGGACCGCGAGAGAAAAACACTGGCGACGGTGCAACTCGGTGAAAACAGTGCTGGTCCCGCTGGCTGGCTACGGGATTGGTGGGGACGCCGTGAGAGAGAGAGAGGGAGAGAGAGAGAGAGAGAGAGGGGGTGGTTATTGTAGTGTTACGTAGGGAGGTGTGATGTGTGGTGTAGCTTGATGTGGTATAGTATGGTATGGTATTGTGTAGTAGTAGTAGTGGTGTAGTAGTAGTAGTGGTGTGGTGTGGTATGGCATGATATGGTATGGTGATGTGGTGTGGTGCAGTGTGGTGTACTGTGGTATGATGTGGCGTGGTGTTGTGTAATGTGATATGGTATGGTGTGGCATGGTCTGGAAACTTACGGAACCCAGCTGCACTCACAGTAACCCTGCAGACTTACGTAACCTATAAAACCTTCCGGGATTTTCGACAACCGGATAATTTCACCAGACTTACGATACTCCAGTGAACTTTTGGGAACGTAGGATGCCATACCGTCGCAGGATTTAAGACCCGCTGTAAAATGCAATCAGCTGAATACAGTGTTTGGAGGATTTATTTCGTGTAGTCTGTCCTGATTTATTTACTCGTGTTGTATGCAGGATGGTTCATATATAACTGCACTTAAACTCCACTGGGTGATTTCTTGTGTGGTGTGGGGACGGCTCAGTGTTGTCAGTATCTACCCTGCTTCATTTATTCATTTCCTACTCCAGATTTGTATTCATTTCCTACTCCCAAGTCCACAACCACGCCCACACTGGCAGACTGACCCGTCCTTCCAACACATTAAATGCCACCAGATGAGTTTCTAGGGGAGTCCTGTTTATGGACCACCCTGTTGAAGTTTGAGGGGAAACAACTCTGGAGAAGCGAGTTCCAGAGAGATGCAGTTTGAGGAATAAAAGAATTCTGGTAGGCAGAAGTTTTTCAATATGGCTGTGTGGCATTCCGGTCATGAGCGCTACCAGATACTTGTGTAGCACGAGGGAAGCCATGGAGAGGTAGCGCCATGGACGCAACTTCGTCTGAGCATTTGCCATAAAAATATTAGTAAAATAGGCAACATTCCTTCTTACTTGTAGGGGAGGTAGTTTATTTATAATTGCAGGGATATTAATTATTCAAACGGCTTTGTTCTGAATTATGTCTAGTTGTTTTAGTGCAACCTTTCCACATCCATTCCACAAGGGTGAGCAATATTCAAACTGAGAACGTACATGACCCTTATAGCTAACTGCTTATCAGTGAAGAAGTTACGGACTCTGTACAATAATCCAAGTTTCTCTGAGGCGGTTTTAGCAAGTGATCTGAAATGAGAGGTCCAGCTGAGGGCATTGTTAAGTGAAACACAGAGAGTTTCAGTGATTTTAGAGATGGGAATATTAGTAACAGTGAAGGTAATATACGAATCTGATAATATCTGTCTATTAGTAAATTGTATATATTTGGTTTTTACTAGCATTAAATAAGACAAGGTTGTTTTGTCCCCATTCATTGATCGTAGATAAGTCTTGATTTTAGGAGATGGCTGTACTGAGTTGTAAATGGGTATGGATATTACGCCATTATGTCCTCTTCTGTTACATAAATTCATCCAATATCGCCATACTCGGCATAAGTACCGTACAAAAAGATATTAACCACCCATATCCAAAAATAAATAGCTGAGGAAGATGTGTTAGGGAGTCTCCTTACCCGACGTGAATACTGGCCTAGGGCGTTCTGAGCACAAACTCACCAAATGTTTGTTAGAGTAAATCACTCACTATAAAGGATATACGAAGGCAGAATTATCCACACAACAGAGCACCGAAACCTTTATCATTCAGTAAAAACTGAGAAAATTATATCACTAAGAATATAAATTCAAATTAAAATCATTGAGAAAATCCAAAAATATGTAATCAATTAGGAGATCCCTTATGATGCATACGAAAACAGAACACTGAAAACCAAGTCAGCCATTAGAAAAAATTAAAAAACTCATAAAAAATAACCAGAAAAAGAGCAAAAACCGGGAAAACTAATTCACATAAACAATACATACGTATGAACTGGATCAGATCACGAAACACTACACCGCCTCCCTCTTTGATCTTTTCTCCTTCTAGTCTCTGTTCCGGGAATTAACATTAAATCACTCTAGAAGCAAAGATAGAAACGCACCGCACATACCGTAACAAATCTACTACACAAACAGCCTCGATACCAATACATGATAACAAAAGCACTCGAGAAACAGAAACCCTGAAATTAAACACTCGAAAACTAGAGCAAAAACACGTTAAGATAACCGCCAAAACTAAATTGCTTGAAAAACAACGAAACCACACAGAAAACACCTACCTTGGATACCACATCAAGAAACACGACAGCTTCACTTCATTTTCTCCCCCCCCCCCTGTGGCGGGGGGAACACAATCTGGCCGCACTATGGGGTGGTAATACTGCTCTGCGGCCAGGTTGTGTTAGGAAGAATACTCTGCGTGTCGTAAAAGGCGACTAAAAGGGGCGGGGTGAGGGGACTAGGGACCCCCTCCTTTGTTTTTTAGTTCCTAAAATGAGACAGGCCAGAGAAAGGGATGGGGGCTGGAGTTATCCCCGTACCCTGAAGATTGGGTCTATGAATGTGCGTGGATGTAGTACGATTGAGGCTAAAAGGGAGGAGATTGGGAGAATGTTTGTGAGAAAAAAGTTGGATGTGTTAGCTTTGAGTGAAACGAAGATGAAAGGGAAGGGCGAGTCTATGTTTGGAAGTGTGACTGGCAGATTGTCAGGTGTTGATAGAGGAAGGGCAAGAGAAGGTGTGGCCTTGTTAGTGAGTCCGGAAGTACAGCAGTGTGTGATTGAATGGAAGGAGGCGTCATCGAGACTGCTGTGGGTGAAAGCGAAATTTGAACATGAGTTGTAGGTGTTTGTGAGTGCATATGGGCCTGGTGGTGAAAGAGATGAAGAAGAGAGGGAGTCTTTCTGGAATGATGTTGATGAGTGTCTGCAGAGTTTTGGAGCGAATGTGAATGTGGTAATGATGGGAGATCTGAATGCCAGAGTGGGAAATGTAGCAGTTAAAGGTGTAGTTGGTATGCACGGTGTGCCTGGAAGAAATGAAAATGGGGAACGAATGATAGGGATGTGTGTTGAGCGAGAGATGGTGATTGGAAATACGCTGTTTGAGAAGAAAGATATTTATAAGTATACGTGGGTGAGACAGGAGGGTGGAAGGGTTGTTGATAGAGCTTTGATAGACTATGTGGCTGTGTCTAGGAATGTAATAGGAAGATTGTTGGATGTAAGAGTTCTGAGAGGGGAGGGTGGAGGTATATCTGACCACTACCTGGTTGAGGGAAAGTTAAGAGTAGGTAAGAGATGAGTGAGAGCTAGGAGAGTTAGGTGTGGCAGGGAGGTTTTGAAAGTGAGTGAGTTGGATAAAAGAGAGAAAAAGATAGAGTATCAGGAGAAATTGAAAGATGAGTGGAACGCAGTGAAAGATCAGGAAAATGGCAGTGTGGAGGAGGAATGGCAGTTGTTTAAGAGTGATGTGGTGGGGCATGCAGAAGAGGTGTGTGGTGTGAGACGTGTGGGTTGTGGTGTAAGAAAAGGAAGTGAATGGTGGTGCGAGGAAGTAAGTATGGCTGTGGCTGAGAAGAGACGTGCATATGAAGTGTGGCTGCAGAGGAAGGATGAGATGTCATATGAAAGGTATAAGGAAAAGAGGAATAGGGCGAGAAGGGCTGTGCGTGATGCTAAAGTGGCAGCAGATGAGAGGTGGGGTAGGCGGCTGACAGAGAATTTTCAACAGAATAAGAAAATGTTTTGGAAGGAGGTGAAAAGGGTGCGAAAGGGAGAGTCTGGGAAGGAAGAACGAGTAAAAGCAGAGGATGGAAGGATGTTAATTGAGATGGATGCAGTAAGGAAGAGATGGGCAGAGTATTTTGAAAGATTGTTAAATGCAGGGGAGGAAAGGGTGGCTGAGATTGTGACGGATGGAAGGGTGCAAGGAATAAATGTGTTGGGAGAGTTGAATGATTCTTTGATCACGAAGGAGGAAGTGGAGAAGACAGTAAAGGAGATGAAAACAGGGAAAGCTGCAGGTATGGATGGGTGTGCTGTGGAATGCCTGAAGGGTGGTGGAGTGACTATTGTTGACTGGTTAGTAAGATTGTTGAATGTGTGCTTTGTGAAAGGTATGGTGCCAGTTGACTGGGCAAGTGCTTGTGTGGTCCCGTTGTATAAAGGCAGGGGCGATAAGTATGAATGTACTAGCTTTAGGGGTATAAGTCTGTTGAGTGTTGTAGGTAAGGTTTATGGTAGAGTGTTAATTATGAGAGTTAGAGAGGGTACAGAGGGAGTGATTGGTGATGAGCAGTGTGGCTTTAGGAAAGGGAAGGGATGCGTGGATCAGGTGTTTGCTGTGAGACAAGTGTGTGAAAAGTATTTAGCGAAAGGCAAGGATGTGTTTTGTGCATTCATGGATTTAGAGAAAGCGTATGATAGAATTGACAGGGAGGCTTTGTGGACTGTTTTAAGATTGTATGGACTTGATGGTAGGTTACTAAAAGGGGTAAAAAGTTTTTATGTAAATAGTAGAGCGTGTGTAAGAGTGGGAAATGCTGTGAGTGATTGGTTTCCCGTGAGAGTGGGGCTGTGACAGGGATGTGTGATGTCGCCTTGGTTGTTTAATATTTACATGGATGGTGTTGTAAGGGAAGTGAATGCAAGAGTTTTAGGTGGAGGTCTGAAACTGGTGAATGTTGATGGTGGAGAGTGGAATCTGAAGCAGCTGCTGTTTGCAGATGATACTGCACTGGTGGCTGATTCAGAGGAGAGACTGAGACAGTTGGTAGAGGAGTTTGGAAGGGTGTGTGAAAGGAGGAAATTGAAAATAAATGAGAATAAGAGTAAAGTGATGAAATGTACGAGGTTGGTAGATGGTAGGGGGATGAATATAGTTTTGAATGGTGAGCTGCTTGAGGAGGTAGAGTGTTTTAAATATCTAGGGTCACATGTTGCTGTGGGTGGAAGAATAGATGCAGAAGTGAAGTTTAGAAAAAATGAAGTAGGAAAGGTGCTGAGAGGAATGAAAAAAGTGTTTAGATGTTGTTTGCTTAGAATGGATGTAAAGAGAAGGCTGTATGAGGGTCTTGTGGTACCGACTGCGTTATATGGGGCTGAAACTTGGAATATGGGTGTAGCAGAGAGGAAAAGTTTGAATGTAATGGAGATGAGGTGTCTGAGGAGTAAGTGTGGTGTGACTCGTATGGATCGAGTGTGAAATGATGAAGTGCGAAGGAGAACTGGAGTTGTTTGGGAGATGGCTGGTAGAGTTGAGCAGAGGGTGTTGCGATGGTTTGAGCATATGGAGAGAATGGATAATGAGCAATTGGTGAAAAAGATAACTAGATCTGATGTGAGAGGGGTAAGGCTGAGAGGAAGACCACGAATAGGATGGATGGACAGTGTGAAGAGAGCGCTGGATGCGAGAGGGATGTCTGTTGAACAAGGAAGAGTGGCTGTGTGTGACAGAAATAAATGGAGAGAAATTGTGAATGAATAAGTGATGATGCAGCCCTGAGGGGATATTCTCCTGCATTTGGTCTGATCAGCTAGTCAGGTCAGGTGCGGGTAAGGGGATGGGTCTGTTATGATGTGGCAGGGGTAAACCAGCTCTGCTGTCGGGTCCTGCTGCGGATGTCACTGATTGCATTGCGCAGTTGACCCTTGTGCGGTGTGGTGCAGTGAGGATCTGTCCGTTCTCCCCTTTGGGGCTAAGATGCGAATGAATGTGTTTGAATGGATGAGTAAATGGGGAGTGTGTCGTCCTGTCTCGGCTACCTCCCTTTCCTTGGGGGAAGCAGCCTAGGTATATATATATATATATATATATATATATATATATATATATATATATATATATATATATATATATATATATATATATATATATATATGTATATAACACCAAAAATACTGACCCTCAGGAATAAACAATCATAATAATAATATAAATAACAATAAGTTCCCCCAAGTCAATCATTATATACTAGATAGTATTGGAAAAAAAGTCACGCAAGAAGATGGCCCTAAACAAAACAGCTCGTAAAATCTCTAAAAAAAAATAAAAACTTGTCTCTGGAAGCCCACCAAGAAACATCATAACTTCTCTTCTCTTCTCGTTTCCTTGTCGGGGTCACTCTTGGGAATTCGCTTGCTCACGACCCCGGCAACGAGGTCGGGGGAGGAGGGGGTAACGAGGACATTAGAAATACAATGGCCTTTCCTCATACATACAGAGTGGGGGAGGTAAGGGGGAAGGAGGAGGTGTGGGTTGGTTAGGGGGTTGGCTGGATCAGTGTGCTAATATGACAACCACCGAATTCTTCAGTATTTTGTCGTAATATTTTCATTCTTGTTACCACCACACCACTGTATGTGGATGGGGGTTGGTGGATTGGAGCTAATTCGTCAGTCTCCTAATTCACTAAGGACGCTGTTTATTTTTCTTGTTAGTCTTGCTACCACCAGATTGATTTTATTCAGTGGTTGGTTGATTTTTTATTTTTTATGCAAGGAAGAAGGAACCAAAGGCCAGGAGCTCACAAATTGTTCCCTCCAAGAAAAAACAAAAACGAGATAACGAGATAACAGATTGGTTCACGAATGTTATTTTTAGCACTTTTTTCACTCGGTTCATTGGCTGTTTTTTTTAGGCGTTTTTTTTTTTTTTTTTCCACGTCATACTCAGCCCGTTCTTTCAGCGATATGGAAGACTTTGTAATTCCCTCTCCTTATCGATTTACACTGAACCTTACACCTGTCTACCCCCTCGTGTGGTATTAGTAGAGTTTGTGTTGATATTTTAACAGTATAGGCCTCGATAATGTACAGGAGGTTATTATTATTTTGTCGTTATTAGAGGACTTTTAGTATTATTATTATTATTAATATTATTTTTCTTCTTCTTCTTCTTCTTATTATTATTATTATTATTTATTATTATTATTATTATTATTATTACTGTTATTGTTATCATTATTATTATTATTATTATTATTATTATTATTATTATTGTTATTATTATTATTATTATTATTATTATTATTATTATTATTACTGTTGTTATTATTATTATTATTATTATTATTATTATTATTATTATTATTATTACTGTTGTTGTTATTATTATTATTATTATTATTATTAATCTGTGTCTGTCATACGCAAGCTTACTATAATATTACCGTCTTTTGTCACGGATCTCATCCACCTGTTGCACTGATTAAGTCTCATTCCTAATTACTACCACCTCCAGCTAACCTCATGTCTGTTTAATCACTCTGGTCTGTTTCATTATTTTTCCCCACTTTTTTCATATTAATCCTCATTCTACATCATTATGACCTCCTGTCAAAACTGGCCTTTGTCATTAATGTCGCCCAATTGTTCCACTAATATTCATTACAATCACGTCCGATTAACCTAGATCTACACTAATTGCTCTTTTCTCCCTTTGCAGGTATGTACGAAAGGTGTTGATGTCTCATACGGTATGATGACTCCTTCTTTTCTTCATCTTTTCTTCTTTTTCCTCCTCCTCCTCCTCCTCCTCCTCCTCCTCCTCTTCTTCTTCCTCCTCTTCTTCTTCTTCTTATCCTCCTCCTCCTCCTCCTCCTCTTTTTCTTCTTTATCCTCATCATCATCATCATCATCATCATCATCTTCTTCTTCTTCTTCTTTGGGCGGCAGGAAAGTCTGAGTATTTATATTCCTTTTGATAAATTGAGATGAGAAATTCTGAGGAGTCACATTTGCTCCTCTTCCTTATTCGTACTTTGTCAGGATAGGGAAGGGTTATATCAAGCCATCATTCTATCTCTTTATGCAGTGAGCCTCAAATTAATGTAGATACAGATCCACCCCCGTATTATTAACCCCTTCAGTCCAGTGATGTATAGTGCATTTTCTCCCAGATCCCTGCAAAAAAAATTATGTAACTGAAGCCATTCAGATAAGAGAGTGATTAGATAGTTTTCATGAGCCTGGTCATTACCAATGATCCTTCCTAAATTGAATGAAATAAACTGGAGGAACCACGATCATACAAAATACTTCAACAAAACATCACCATACTGAAGAGGTTATAATTATAGAGCGTGAAGGCGTGAACAAGTCCCATTTTTTTGTTGGACCATCCCAGGGGCCAGACCTAAAAGCACCTTTGTCACTGAATTACTTATTTACTGCATTACTGAGACACCGACTACCTTACATCAGCCAGACAGTCCAGGACCCAGCACACCTACTGTACATTGTTATACCATGGGACTCGTTGACTGTCGTGAGTTTGTAGGGTAGGCAGGTTTGAAATGTAGAGAATTCGGTTTTCTGCCTTTGGAAATTGTGTATGGGAGGTTGAAATCTGACTGGCTGATTTCGAAAGAGGTTCGGTGTCCTTAAGTTTTGCGTTAGAACGCACAGTTTTTTAGATATGTATTCTTTTCTAAAACTTCAACTGATTTTGGTAAATTTTCATTACTTTGGGTAAGTTTGGATAGATCTGAGTTTGAGTTTTGGTGGGATAGGTCTGTGGTGAATTTGAAGGTAGCTTTTAGTGGATAACTTTTATGCTGGAATAAATGTTACGGTAGACAGTAAGTAGATATAGGAAGACAGAGATAGATAGATGGTTAGAATAATGTAAGCTATAGATAATGCGAAGTGAATGGATGGAAGGCTACATACACAGGTAAATGGGTTTGTTGAATTGATGGCCATGTAGTCAGATTGGAGGATTAATTAATTCGACCAGTAAGGAAGCAGACTCAGTCCTACCACGTCACATCGACTTACATGCAGCCACTTCTTGGTGCTCATGGTATGGTAGTGGCCCAGTCCCTTCAGGTGAAAACAAACCAGCTACCAGTATTTCCATCTTACCCTGCCCCTGGAATGTCCAGTGCAATTGATTTCCACTACATTGCCCCCTCTCCCTTGTTCGTAGGCCCTGTGTTCCTTGTCCTCTTCCTCTTCTGCCAGCTCCTACTTTCTCCTCCTCTTCCTTCCTCTTGCTTCTCCTTCTCCCTCTCGTCTTTTCTTCTGTCCCTCCTTTCTCCTTCTTCTCCTCCTGCTTCTTTTTTCTCCTCCTCCTCATCTTCCTGCTCTTTCTTTTGCCATCTCCTCCATCTCATCTTCCTCTTCTTCCTGCATCTCCCTTCTCCTCCTGCTCCTCTTCTTGTTCCTGCGCCTCCTTTCACTTTCACCTCTCGCACTACTTCCTATTTCTCTCTCTCTTCCTCTTCTCGTTTGCTTTCAGGTTTGGTGTCCCACCTTCCCTTCCTCTTCCTGCTCCTCATTCTTCCTTCTCATCCTTCATATTCATTTTGCTCCTCCTAGCTCCCTGTTCTTACTCCCCATTTCTTCCTCCTTCCTCTTTCCTCGTCTTCCTCATCTTTATACTCCTTCCCTTCATCTTCTTTCCCTAGCACTGAGATCAGATGTTCTTCCCTTCTTCCCCTTCCTGTTCCTCCTCCTTCCCCGGAGTTTTCATAGTACTTTTTCTTGTGTTCCCGTTCCTCCTCTTTCCCATCTCTACCTCTTCCTATGATTTTTCTTTGTACAATTAATCCTCCTTCTCCTCCTCCTCCTCCATAATTTACTTCGAGGAATTTAGTTGTAGAAGTAGACGTGAATGCCTGTTTGTCTCCGTATTAACATATATATATATATATATATATATATATATATATATATATATATATATATATATATATATATATATATAATATACATTATGTATAGGTGTGTGTGTATGTGTGTGTGTGTGTGTGTGTGTGTGTGTGTGTGTGTGTGTGTGTGTGTGCGTGTGTGTGTGTGCGTGTGTGTATTTTATGCGTGTTTGTGTATTTGTGTTTTTTATTTGTATATACTATGTGTAAAGACAAGAACTGTCAGGCTGGGCTGTCAGCGAGCGGATGTTTGTTGCTTAGTCATGACTCAGACGCTGCCAGAATGTCAGGAATTAGCAGTGGTCGGCCGCCTTCTTGCCAGGTCTGCTGAGAAGACTGTAATCTGGTGTATGGATTATTTTTTAAATTCTTTTGTTTCTCTTTTTCTCTGCTTTGTTGTTGTAGAAAAAAAAATCTGTACACAGCGTAGCAATGACACTGGGTAATACACCCAAAGGAAACTGTCTTACCTTTGCCCAGAAAGATTGTATGAGAGACAGTGTGGTCAACTAGGCTCTGGGGGTGTAACACAACTCTCTCCCTGTAAAGCATCCAGTCGTAATACGCAGTCCTCTAAAGAAAGGTCTGCAAAAATGAAGCCAAAATGAAGATCCCTTTCTTTCGAGATACTTAGACAAATCACATTTACAAGACTGGAGGAGGTCGTAGGCAGTGGGGTAAGTAGAGTAAGGACGACATTTACAGAATTAATCAGTTGCAAAATGCAAGACTGGGAGTAGCCTACATGTCATTTCGAGTGAATTATGCGTAAAAACAGAAAAATAGTCTTACACTTTTTGTAACTTTATTTATATTTATTTTTTATTGCATTATTCTTTATGTTGGTTTTGCTTTTGGGCTGTAGTTAGGGCTTTTGTGAGCGGTAAATAGTGGTTAAGCAAGCGAGTGATTAATGAATATTTGGAAACCAATTACCTCCCCCCGGCCCTGTTATAGTGAATGTTTGTTGAGAGAGAGAGAGAGAGAGAGAGAGAGAGTTGTCTTATCACAGGGATTGTTATACCTTTAACTATTCAGGTGAATTTTAAATGCCTCGGAGCGAACAGTCTGTGTCAGAAGTTGTGTCAGATAGAGATATCGTCAAGAGTGAGTTACTGTGTCAGATGGAAGTAACGTAGTGGTTAAAAGTTGTCACAAAAATTAGTGGTAACGGAGTACCTTGATTCCACCACCATTCTCTTCACCCCAGCTTCTGACCCCAACTGTATATCCTCCATTACAGCCTCTCAGACACAACTTTTGGCTCCGACGGTGCATCAATATCTTGTAGCTGCAGCCTGTTTTATGTGAATGAGGTGGGTGAGAGAAGGAGAGGCAGACCGAGAACGAGATGGAGAGGTATGACTGGGGTGCAGAAGAGAGAGAGATCGTAGCGGTGAGAATAAATGACAGGACGAGAGGGAGACCGAGAACGAGGTGGAGAGATACGATGCGAGAGCTAACAAAGGAGAGATTCTAGTGGTGAGAAAAATGAGAGAAGGATAGGGAGACCGAGAACGAGATGGAGGTCAGTGATTGGAGAGTATAGAAGAGAGATCGTAGCCATGAGACGCATGAGAGAAGGAGAGGGAGGCCGAGAACGAGATGGAGGTCAATGATTGGAGAGTATAGAAGAGAGATCGTAGCCATGAGACGCATGAGAGAAGGAGAGGGAGGCCGAGAACGAGCTAGATAAGATGCAAGAGGTAACAGTATAGGTAGGAGAGATTTAAGCACCCATAGGACTAAAAACGATCTGCATGAACCCCTTTTGTCCGGTAATACATTTAGCCTCCAGAGTTTGAAGGCAAATTATGTAGTTTTTTCGTGCTGCTTCCAAACGATTTTATTCAGCTTAGGTAAATCCGTTGGTACTAAAGGGGTCATCAAGGCTGCCGTAGAATGGGGCAGATCCGAGTGCTGGGGGCAGCTCCGACCGGTTTGAAAAAATATGAAAAATAGAAAATGGAAAAACGAAAACATATAAACAAAAAAAATGTAGGTGTGCAGTTTCATGGTGTGCATTGAGAGAAAACATGGAAACTGGATACCCATTCCTGCTATGTATATTGTATATCCCAATTTCGGTGACATCCATGTGCACACCTTCACCTATTTCTGATCGTTTTTATTTTTAGGAGAGGGGCTGACCCCCCAAGAATCAGTGGGGGTTCACGCTCTTCAAATTATGCATTATGGATGAAAGTCCATTGTACAACATGCTCCAAGATATCAAAGCGATGATGATGATGATGATGATAAACAAAAGAATGATTCTTTATATTTTGTATGATAAGGCAGTTGGGAAACAAACCGTACCAATGGATGATTCTACAGGTGTCCAACAGAAGTGCAGAACTAGGTGATTTCTCCGATTCTGCCCAAGCTTTCTTTCTCTCTATCTTTCTTCCCTTTTCTTTTTCTTTTTGTGTCTAGCTCCGGGTGTAGGCTTGATAGTCCTTTCCCTGCAGCCCAGTAGCCCTCCTGCGCCCCACACACCGTGACATGTGAAGGAGTGTAGGTTGCAGAACTGCCGGGCATGACGGAATGGACCATGAAAACTATAACCAGTCAAAAAAAAAAAAAAAAAAACGCTGAGTACTCAAAAAATGGTGGAGTAAATATGGAAAAATGTAATTATTTGTCTCTCTGTCAGTATTTTCCAGGATGTTGAATTTATTAGCCTACTGTCGCTCAGCACCTCCGTTCCATAAGATGGGAGATCTTGGATCATGACGAGCATAGTTGACTTCGCCTGTTCTAGTTTCCATTTCGCTAACTTCACCATTTCATCCACTTCCTTGGTGATATGTGATTGTGAAACATAATTCCCTATCTTGAAGTCCAGAGTTCGCATCGGCGTCGCAAGTCTTTCTACATAAGTAGGTAAGTCATACAAGTAATCTAGACTTATTTCAGTACTCATGACGTCCTTGACGATTGTAGTCGTGGCCGTTGGAGCTATGAGGCATCCTTGTCGTACTATATGCTTGGGGTCTAGGTGCGCATATACCCTTACTATGTATAGGAGAATCCATAGCATAAGTCCCTTCATCGTAACCTACCGAAAAAAAAAAATCTATTAATTTCCTATAAAGCTGTGGTCGATGATAGTGATGATGTGCGTTACGGTTGGTTGTTATTTCATTTATAGAAGGAGTTTAAATCGATATTTAATTCTCGTAAATGATGTACTGTAGATTTCATTGGAATAGTTGCACCTATGTTCGATTGTTTGGTATATGACCTTAATTTCTTTTTGTAATCATTGTTGTGTTCTTGCTTGGTTCCTTGAGGTACGTTCACCTGTTCGGTTGTATCCGAGGCTGAATAATTATGTGATAATTCCCTTGAAACTCGTTTTAAATGGTCAATATGAACTTGTTTCTCCTCGCCACTTGAAAGTGACTTAATTAAAACTTTGTTTGCCTTTATGTTAATTACTCTGTATGGGCCCTCAAATTTAGGGGATAATTTATTGTCTCTCGTATGAATGACTCCGTAAACAATGTCTCCTAAGCTGATAGGTGAATCTTTTGCCTTCTTGTTAAATGCCTCCGTCATTTCTTCCTTGGACATCGTTAATTGTTTTTGCACTCTTTTGTGAATGTCCTGGAATTCACGTAAACGGAGTTTAGAGTAATCATCGTAATTGTATATAGGCATGCTGTCACCTTCTAGGAGCTCATATGGTAATTTTTTATCTGTGCCATATATAATGAAATGTGGTGTGTCACCAATGGATTTATTTATAGACCCATTAATGGAGGCCTCTACTCTGGGAATCCAATCATCCCAGCTTGCATAATTTTCACTGAGAATGTGTCGTAGCACATCTAATACCTTTTTATTTTGTCTCTCTACCAACCCATTCGATGCTGGGTGATAGGCCAAAACGTTAACCTTTTTAATGTTGTATTGTTTACATATTTCTTGTAAGATCTCAGAATTAAATTCTCCTCCATTATCACTTATTAATACCTTTGGGGTAGTAAAGCGACATATTACATTATCTGTTATTGCCTTTGCTACTGTCTCTGCTGTCTTATCTTTAATTGGAGCTAAAATGACATAACGGGAAAAATGATCCGTTGCTACGAATAAGTATAGGTTATTATTGTATGATAATGGCATCTTGAGTAAATCAACAGCGACAACGTCCCATGGTTGATGTGGTACTGGGTAATTACCCATCGGTGCAGGTGTGATTGGGTATCCTTTGTGTTTCGCACATGATTCGCATCTGTCTATATGATTGTTTATATCTCTTCGTAATGAAGGCCAGTAATATAATAGCTGGGCTTGGTTGAATGTCTTATCCTTTCCAGGGTGTCCTGCATGTGGGCTGTCGTGTATCATTCGTAATACTTGGGGTATCATGTCATTAGGTACTACCAACTGGTTAGTATTTCTTTGGCGTTTTGGTTGTTTAGAGTTAATTTTGTATAATGTATTATTGACCATTGTGAATTGTTCAAGTGGGACATGCAGTTTGGGTAATTGTATGTCATCTCCACTTTCTAACTTGTATATTACTTTTGACCATACTGGGTCAAGTCTTTGTGCCTTTGCGATATCCTCGTGGTTTGGGATATTTCCTTTGAGATCTAACGCCGCGACTTGAATTGTGTTCGGGTTCCTAGATAATGCGTCAGCTACTATATTCATTTTACCTTGTATATAATGTATTTGTACACTGTAGTTTTCAACTGTACATTTCCATCTTGCTCTCCTCCCAGAAAGGAGTTTTTCTTTAAACATACCCACCAGTGGTTTATGGTCGGTGAATAAGTGGATTTCGTAACCATATACCAAATCTCGAAACTTTTGTAATGCAAAAATCACTGCAAGTGCCTCTAAGTCTGTAGTGCTATAATTTTTCTCTGCACCTCTTGTCTGTCTGCTGGCAAATGCAATTGGTTGATTCTTTCCTCTTTTATCTTCCTGCATCAGTACAGCCCCTAATCCTTTAACTGATGCGTCTGTACAAATAAGAAATGATTTCGTGTAATTCGGATATGCTAAACAAGGTGCATTTGTTAGTTTAATTTTTAGATTGTTAAATGCCCTTTTTTGTTCTTCTTCCCATTGGAATACAGCATCTTTTTTGAGTAGTTGGAATAGAGGAAAGGCTATATGAGAGAACTGTGGTACGAAGGACCTATAGTACCCAGCCAGACCTAAAAATTGTCTAACTTCGTCAGTCGTAGTGGGTTCAGGAAAATCTCTCACTGCCTGTATTTTGTCATCAGTGGTGTGAATACCATCAGAACTTAATTTGTGGCCTAAGAAATTTATTTCCTTAAAGCAAAATTTGCATTTAGAAAGTTTAATTTTTAATCCAGCATCACTAAGCTTTTGTAAGAGTAAGTCTAATTTCCTGAGATGATCCTTAATATTCTTCGTTGCGATAATAATATCGTCAAGATAAACAAATAATCCTTGTCCTAAAATTCCGGACAATACGTAATTCATAAGACGCTGGAACGTACCTGGGGCTGTCCTCAGTCCCATTGGCATTCTTGTATATTGATAATGGCCTCTGTTTGTTGAAAAGGCAGTGTATTTACGTGACTCCTGAGATACCGGAATCTGATAGTATCCGTTTAGGAGATCGATGGTCGAGAATATATTATTCTCAGGACCAATATTCTGTAGAACATCACTTAGCAATGGCATGGGAAATCTGTCTGGGATGGTGTGATTATTTAGTTTACGGTAATCTACTACCGCACGCATTTCTCCATTTCTCTTGGGCACAAAGAAAAGGGGAGCGTTCCACGGAGAAACTGAAGGCTCAATAATTCCAAGCTTTAACATTTCATCGACATACTGATTTGCAAGTGTACGTTGGGAGTGTGGTATGCGATAAGCTGGTACGAAAATTGGTGGTGTTTCTGGGTGCACATTAATCATGTGATTAATCAAGTTAGTACACCCTAATTGTTCTCCGGGCAATGCTACGGTGTCCCTGTGTGTTTCCAGCATGGTTAACAAATCATTTTCTTCGTCAAATTCACCTGTGTGAATTAAATTCTCTTTTATTCTTTCTCTATCCGTAGATTTGATCTCACTTGTTACTCCACCAATATTTATTTCCTTCACAGGGGCGAAACATTTTTCAATATTAACTATGCAAGTTCCCTTCTTCAACTGAACTTCCCCATTCATGTGATTAATAATGAATATCTGAGTTAGCCCTTCGTCGTTCGTATGACATAATGCGTTTTCTACTGACAATCCTTTTACTTTACATAATTCTTCTAAGACAAGAACAGTACTATTCCGTAATTTGCTCTTTATGGTAACCTTCATGTATGAATTAGGTGGTATAACCAAATCATTAGTGAGATGGGCTGGAAAAATTGATAAATCAGTACTGTTATCTGGGTCACTAATTCTGGAGGATGGGGTTGCTGGTGTAAGTGGATCTATACACTCATCTGTTTGTGTATGTTTGTTAAAGCCTTTAATATTACCAATTCTTTTTGGCTCTCTTCTACCAATCGGTGAGGGCTCTGAAAGTATTTCCTCTATAAATTCATTATCAAAGTCTATTCCATTCATTTGTGGGAGTATAGTTATGTTCTCAGTTCTCATGGATCTTAAGCCCAGTAACATATGAGCTTTAATTGCTAAGTTTTCAACGATATAGAACAATGCAGAGAATGGTCTTGTAGTTTCTGTGAAACTGAGATTTAATCTTATCATACCTTTTACTGTAATCTCTTGACCATCTACTGTGTTTAATTCTAAATCAGCTTCATCCAGAAAAGTTACTTTCTTTTTATTTTTAAGAATTCTATTTAGTTCTTCATGTGTTATTAAGTTCACTGGAGAGCCTGTATCTAAAAATAAGGAAACGTTTTGATCCTCACATACAGCTGGTATCAAGATACACTCATTTCCCAACATGCCTCCTATGTGAAGTTTAACCTTGTTCTTCTTTACGTTTGTTCGTTTTTTGTCATGACTTGGTCTTCCCCCGATTTGAACATAGACACAATTTTTTCTACTGTTTTGCAATCACTAGTTCAGTGCCCTTGGTATCTATGATGCCTACAGTAAGGACCAAATCCTTGTGTCTTTTGATTATCCTCTTTTGCCTTGATAAAGCATTCATACCTTGTGTGTCCTGGTTTTGCACAGTAATGACACAGAATGGACCTATCCCTTGACTGTGACCTACGAGGTGATTTCCCATAAAAAGTGTTGTTTATGGCGCGAGACCTGCTCGGGCTGCGCGAAAACTTATGAAACTGCCTGTAGGAAGGCGTGTGGGAACGAGGTCTAGGCGTCTTTGTTTGTTTGGGCTGCCTCATTTCAGGTCGCGATCGATTTTGTTCTCTGTTTGGGGTCGGTGTTGATGTTTTCACAGCTGATACTGTCTCAGGTACCCTTATTCTACCAGAATGTGCATGTGTGTCGACCACACCTGCTTTACTGCACTGCATCTCTACCTCGTTCATTAAGTCTAGTAAGCACATTCCCGGGATGTACGCGATTGTTTTGGCGATCTTAAGGGTTCTATCAGGTAATTTACACAAGGCAGCTACATAACCAATGATGTCCACGACGAGGTCTGGGGACATCTTTCCATCATCTGTTATCCACTTAGAATTCTCCAGAGTAGCTAATAGGGTTCTCTTGATTGTGGAGACATCAGCAGTTATTTCACTGAGCACATGATTTGTAGTGTGCTCCCTTACAAGATCTACAATTTTATGTAATTCTGGAATTATACCTGGCAAGAAGTTCATACCTCCAGAAAATTTCTTCAGAAATTCAGTTTTAAATTCATCATATGTCCTAGCACGATGTAGCTTATCGGAGCGCAATAAATTGCTTGCTGGACATCTTTCCTGGCTTATGCAAGATGAAAAAATAGCAATTTTCTCTTGTTCATCTAGTATGTGGCGCTTGATGAACATTTGTTCGCACTGACTGATTAATGAAATGACATCAATGCGATCCTTGTCTGTGCCAGAGAATTTTGGGGCAGTCTTATCCTCGTGATACACAAAAACGTGAGGTGTGGTTTTTAGATCAGCAGTATTTGGTTCTTGATTCATATTTAATGATTGCCCTGTTAATTCAACTTGTACGAGTTTATCGTTATGTGAGGGAATGGTAGAATATGTATGACCGGACCGGTGAACCCTGTTAAGTATATTGGCATACGTATTCAAGGCAGCCGCAAAGTCGATACTCTCAACGTCTGAAGGGGTTTCCCACTCATCATCCGAAACTCCCGTATTTGTTTCCTTATCTATAACGTGTGGTGTGGGTTGTACAATGGGTGGGCTGTCTCTTAATTGTGAGTCTGATGTTGTGGCAATTTGTGTGTCATCTGGTATTAACGTGGGTGGTGGCGAAAATATTCCTGTCATTAAGATATGATGTTATGAAATACGCCTCTTGTTTATTTATGTCCTAGCAAACTAGATGATTAAATAAGTTGAATATAGCTAATTTTAGCACTGAGAAGAAATGAGCAAGTATAATTTTACCCACTTGATACAGATCGTAGAGGTGTGTCGATACAAAAGTCGATCTCGGAAGAAAATACAGGTTTGATTGAAGATCTCTTGATAATTCTAGTGGTGTGTTGATGGACGATATTACTCAGGAAACTCCATGGCCTGGTATTTGTAGTGGTTAACGGCTGTCCCAGGCAAACCTCAACATAGAACGTCGAATTTCCAACTTAACTGTGAAAATAAGTGAATATGAGTAGGAGCTATGTTAATAATGAGTAATGAGTAGTGGGTGAGAAGTGCCTGGTGTCAGTCACACGTTGCTTGGCATGGCAGACTCGCGTTGTGATGTCATCTCAGCACATGGTGACGTCGGCTTCCCACACTGGTAGCTGTGGTGAGTGAATGAGTAGCGATGAGTAACTTGAGTGAAGATGAGTTGTGAGTCGTGTCTCACTCTTCGTTTGTTTGTTCCCTTTATTCTATGTGGAAGTTTTCTCGGTCCTTTCTCTAGTGATTTACTCGTTGTGGGATGAAGACTGCCGCTACTTGTAGGTGCGTGTAGAAGATTATACAGACGACGTAGAGTTGTTAATTGTAGTTGATTGTAGATGGCTGTAGTTGATTGTAGATGGCTGTAGACTTTGTAGAACTGAAGCTAATCTTGTAGTCTCGGTTGCTTTTGTAGAAATTTGCTTTTAATTCGGAGACGATGTCCGCATTTGCTGGTTTGTCGTTAAGCTACTTGCAAGGCGTCGAGTGATCTCTTGACCTCTGCATCAGCGTAATGATCTGGGAGACGGAGGGGGCAGGAGCTGATATTGTTGGTTCTTTTCAATCTTGATATTTTGTAAGAATTTAATGTTGATTCGTAGACGAGGTTCGTATACGTTCGCTGCTACCAAATGTCATAAAGACTTTGTAGTTACTTGTAGAGAAGTATATTTTAGACTTGTGGTCGAGCGGCTTTTATATCTTGTAGTAGTTTCCCCACCAGATGTCATGTAGTGACGGGAGAGGTAAAGAATAGTATGGGACTATTTTTATTTGTCTTGGAAATATTAAACAGGTATAATAGTATAAGTCCTGGGTAGCTACCTCCCTGTCTCGCTATCTCTCTCTCTCTTCCTGTTCTAAGGCTAATCTCCGTCTCGACCTCTCTCTAGGGTCGCTTGTCTCCTTCTAAACTCTCTTTCCTAAAATCTGGTGTAGTAAGGATGTGTCACGTATGTTCCTCATGGCAACCAGACCTTTCTCACGAGAGGACTGCTGACAGCTAACTGCATCATCTCCTTACTGGCCGCTGTCGTCAGCTTTCCTCCGTGTAAGCATGTTTAGCGCTGCTCGCTTCTCGCAAACACAACACCTTCTCATCATTTGACTTCCTGCTTCTATCTGTCTCTCTATCTATCTATTTATCTATCTATCTATTATGTAGTCCTATACACAGACTCAGCAGGGACGGAAAATATTCACATTATGTATATATATATATATATATCTATAGCCCGACGCCCTAATCCCGCAAAGGGTGGCCGCAGACAAAACGCCTCCAAGTCACTCTGTCACCCACCATTTGACTCCCCTCCCCCCAAATCCCCCCCCCTCCCTCATATACTTCTCAACTCCATCCCTCCACATCATCCTCGGTCTACCCCTCCCTCTCCCTCCCTCCACCTCACCTACATACAACCTCTTAGTCAGTCTTTCATTCTCCATCCTCTCCACATGTCCAAACCACCTCAGTGTATTTCTCCTAATCTTTTCAACCACATCCACATCTACCCCACAACGTTCCTTCACTTCTTCATTCGTCAACCTGTCCCTCCATGTCACTCCACATGCTCCTCTCAAGTAACTCATTTCCACTGCTCTCACTCTTGACTTGTTCCCCTCTTGCAAGGTCCACGCCTCGCTTCCATACGTCAGGGTAGGGATCACAATACCATCATGCAGTGACTTCTTAACTTCCATACTCACCTCCCTATTTCTCATCACTGCTTTCAGTGTGCCAACAACCTTCCTTCCCTGCTGTACCCTTTCACAGACTTCATCCCCCAAAGTTCCATCCTTACTCATCACACTACCCAAGTACTTGAATGCACTCACATTCTCCATATCCTCACCATCCAACCTCACTGCACACTCTGTGACTTCATTCCTCTCAAACACCATAACTTTACTTTTGTTTACATTAACTTTCAGCTTCCTCCTCCTACACACTGTCCCAAATTCATTCACCAAACCTTGCAACTCCCATTCATCTTCACTCAACAATACTGTATCATCAGCAAACAGCAACACCGGAAGCTTCCAAATCTCACCCTCATTCATTAGGGCCACTCCCACATCCACTGCCCTACCTTGTACCTCCTTTACGACCCCATCCATATATATATTAAACAGCCATGGAGACATTACACACCCCTGTTTACATTGAGATCAAAGAACTCACTCAGCTCACCATCCACTCCCACCGTAGCCCTAGCTCCCTCGTACATACTCTTCACAGCACTCAACAATTTCCCCTCCACTCCATATATTCTTAATACCTTCCACATACCTTTCCTATCTATTCTGTCATAAGCTTTCTCCAAGTCCATGAAGGCAGCGTACACTTTCCTTCCCTTCTCTAGATACTTCTCCACTAAACATCTTAGAACAAATATCTGATCTACACACCCTTTTCCCTTCCTAAATCCCCCTTGTCCTTCTCCAACTAGCTCCTCTGTCATATGCCTAACCCTATCAATGAGTATTCTACCATATATATCTCTAGATACTTCTCCACTAAACATCTTAGAACAAATATCTGATCTACACACCCTTTTCCCTTCCTAAATCCCCCTTGTCCTTCTCCAACTAGCTCCTCTGTCATATGCCTAACCCTATCAATGAGTATTCTACCATATATTTTACCAGTCACACTAAGTAGGCAAATACCCCTATGATTACCACATACTTCTCTCTCCCCTTTTCCTTTGTACAGAGGAACAATTATACCTGATTTCCAGTCCTCTGGAACCCTTCCCTCTTCCCAAGCCAATCTACACAACTTCCATATCCACTCCACAACAATCTCACCCCCATACCTAAGCATTTCACCACACACTCCATCAATTCCTGGGGCCTTTCCCAGCTTAATCTTCTTCATCGCTTCCACTACTTCCGACCTACTGATCTCTTCCTCCCTCCTCTCATCTCTTCTTCTCCCAGCCATTCCCCAACCACTTATACTCACACTGCTCTCACTCTCTACATTCAACAAATCCTCAAAGTGCTCCTTCCATCTCCTCAATTTCTCTCTTTTCTCCACCAACAATCTATTATTCCTATCTTTCACTCCCCTACTATTTCCCCTTTCACACTGCCTTACTCTCTTTACCTCCTTCCAAAACAATTTCTTACTCTCCCTCCACTTCACACTCAGATTCCTCCCAAACTCTTCATCCACTTTCTTCTTACTCTCCTTCACCAGTCTCTTAACCTCCCTTCTCCTGCTCACATATACCTCTCTCTTCTCTCTCTCATCTTCTCCCCTACCTCTACTCGCCAACCATTCACCATATGCCTTCTTCTTTTGTTCCACAGCTCGTTTCACCTCATCATTCCACCATGCTGTCCCTTGCACACCCTTGCATCTCCTCCTCACTCCACAAACCGCCTCACACGCTGCGCTTATCTCTTCCGTGAATATCTTACATACGTCTTCCACCCCTTCCATCTGCTCCAGCTCATACCTTTCCAATCTTTCTTCCACTATGCTCTTATACTCTGTCCTCTTCTCACTATCTTGCAATTTCTCCACTCTTCTCACAGGAGCTGCTTCCTCCTGTCTTCCCCTTCGCCTCCTCAACCACTTTCTTTGCAGCTCTACCTTGGCCATCACTAAGTGATGGTCCGAGACTCCATTCCCCCACCCTCTCCACACCCTTGCATCCAACACTTGTCTTCTCATTCGCTCATCCACACACACATAGTCTATCATTGCCTTTCGTTCAACAAGTTCACCATCCATCCTCCTCACTACTCTCCATGTATACCGGTGGATCATCTTATGACGAAAGTAGGTGTTGGCTATTGCCAACCCCTTACCAGCACAGATGTCCACCAAAGCACTACCATTCCCATCTACTTCCGCTGGCACGCCCCACTGACCAACCACTCCATCCACTCGTACATTCCCGACTTTGCCATTCATGTCTCCAATCAACAGCACTCTCTCGCTCCTCTCAAACTTGTCCATACATGCTTCTACTCTCGCCCAAAACTCATCTTTCACTCTTGCCACTCGATCCTCAGTTGGAGCATACACACATACAATCGCCCATGCTTGTATACCTACTTTCATCCTCACCCATACAATCCTTGCACCCACTGTTCCATACTCTCTTATATTCTCCTTCCACATCTTGCTTATCATCAGACATACTCCCTCTCTCGCCCTCTCACTCTCACTGACTCCCGCACATATACCTACACCGTATTCCCATTCTCTCACCCTTTCACCTTTCCATTTAGTTTCAGTCAATCCACATATATCCACTTTCGCATCCTCAAGCACCTGGACAATCTCTCTCTCCTTCACCTCATCATTCACTCCTCTCACATTCCACGTTCCTACTCTCAGAATGTCCTTTGTCCGTTCCTTAGTCGTCAACGTATGGTCCGTCCGGGTCCGAGGCGCTTTATTTGCTTTTTTAGTTAGTTCTTTTTAAGGGGTGGGGCACTAACCCACCACCAACCCTTTTAGTCGCCTCGTACGACAAGCAGGGATACTGGGGGAGTATTCTTGAAACCTCCCTACCCCCAGGGGTATATATATATATATATATATATATAATTTTCCTTGGGTGTGATTCTAAAAATTATTTCATACTGATTCCCTGTTGTAGCTTAGATATGTTTTTCCATGAAGGACTAGGCAAGGGAAGATTTTTTCACTCTATACCTTGATAATCCTGCGAAATACAGTTATAGCCTGTAGTAATTTTCGTCTCGCCACTAAGATTTATTTATGAAGCTAGAACAGGGGACAGAGGAAGATTCGACAGACTCCTTGTCCTTCCTGCAATTCAAAACCAGAGTTACGACAGTGAATTGATCGTAAGTTATTTTGTGTATCTCGATCCTTTAATCGTCCATAATTTTTCCTGGTTCATCACAAGCTACTCTAAAAATATGGTAATGAAGACATAAATATTTATCTATTTATTTTCAGACGCCTTAATCCCGCAATGGGTGGCCACAAACAAATCACCTCCATGTCGCCCTGTTTCCTGCCATTTCGAAGCCCTCCCTTCAGCTCACACACACCCTCTCCCATATTTCTCTCCACTCCATCCCTCCTCGTCATTGTTTATGATTGCGATTATTTTTAACAGACTTGACAAATACGGAAAATTGGTACAGTGTGATGAGTAAGGATGGAGGTTTGGAGTGTGAAGTGCTTGAAAGGGTACAGCAGGGAAGAAAGGTTGCTGGTTCCTTGAAAGCAGTGATAAGAAACAGGGAAGTGAGCATGGAAGTGAAAAAGTTACTACATGACTGTATTGTGATACCAACTCTAACGTACGGAAGTGAAGCTTGGACATTGTTGGAAGGACACAAGTCAAGAGTGAGAGCAGTGGAAATGAGTTATTTAAGAGGAGCCTGTGGAGTCACGTGGAGAGACAGGCTGACGAATGAGGATATAAAGGAGCGTTGTGGTGTGGATGTGGATGTGATAGGAAGCGTTATGAGGAACACACTGAGGTGGTTTGGCCATGTGGAGAGGATGGAGGGCGAAAGACTGACGAAGAGAGTGTATGTGAGTGAGGTGGAGGGGGGAAGAGGGAGGGGGAGGCCGAGGATGAGATGGAGGGATGGGGTGGAGAGGTATATGAGAGAGGGGGGTGTGAGTTGGGAGCAGGGCAGTGAAATGGCGGGGGACAGGGCGACTTGGAGGCGATTTGTTTGTGGCCACCCCAAACGGGATTGAGGCGTCTGGCAATAGATAGATAGATAGATAGAAATTCGCAGATTTTTCCACGAGCTGCTGGAAACAAGGGAATAATTATCTCTGAAAAAGAAAATTACTGCCTGAGAGGAATAATAGTCTGTGAATTATAATTGTCTTTTTCTTCACAACCTCGGCAAATGCAGGTTAATTATCTGGAACTTCTATAATTCCACACAGGCCGCTTTGAAATAACGCTATAATTGCCATGAACTGCTGAGCTTTGCATGATGTGTAGCTTTGATGATAATACTGTTTAAGGGGAAAAGACCTGAATGATGATGATGATGAGGAGGAGGAGGTGAAGGATGAGGAGGAGGACGACGACGACGACGATTTTGTGCAAGCAATAAAAAAAAAGAAAAAAAAGAAAGAAAATAGGGTGTGTGTAGGGAATATATGAGTGAAGGGGGGAAAAACGACCATGTTGATGATGACGATGATGATGATGATGATGACGATGATGATGATGACGATGATGATGATTTTTGTACTAGCCAGGTAAAAGAAAGGTGAGTGGGGCATACAGAAACAGCTGTCTATGGCTTTCTGCAGTCTCAGGCTCCACAAACTCCCTCTCGTCAAAATGATATCATTTGGTGTGACCTGTAATTGCCAGAGTTGTCCCCATCATGAGAGGAATAATGGCGACAGTATTAACACCTTAATCTGAATAAACTCGCCTTTTGATAACAGACCCTTAAAAGAATAGTTGCACTCGTCAATATTATATATATATATATATATATATATATATATATATATATATATATATATATATATATATTAAACACGATATAATTACAGAAGAATAGCCATCAATGACCTTTAGTAATGTACACGTGTGTGTGTGTGTGTGTGTATATATATATATATATATATATATATATATATATATATATATATATATATATATTAAACACGATATAATTACAGAAGAATAGCCATCAATGACCTTTAGTAATGTACACGTGTGTGTGTGTGTGTGTGTGTGTATATATATATATATATATATATATATATATATATATATATATATTTATATATATATATATATATATATATATATATTAAACACGATATAATTACAGAAGAATAGCCATCAATGACCTTTAGTAATGTACACGTGTGTGTGTGTGTGTGTATATATATATATATATATATATATATATATATATATATATATATATATATATATATATATATATAACGATATAATTACAGAATAGCCATCAATGACCTTTAGTAATTAGGGGCAAACCACTCTGAAGTAAAGGTATAATGGCCGTAAACAAGTCTGAGGTCTGCAGTCTGGCCGGTACAACGCTAATGAACTCGGCAGCACACACCAAAATTTGTATTTATTGCCACTACTGACTATTTGGCCACCGTGGATTTCTGCATCTCTACCAGTGTTTAGTCTGGGATGTTTGGTCACCATATTACCCACCCCCTCACAAAAAAAAAAAAAAAATAATAATAATGCCGTTTCTTCTGGTTTACGATGATGGTTGTGGTGATGGTGGTGGTAGCATGATGATGATGATGATTTTCGTAATAATAATAATAATAAAAGTAATAATGATAGTAATAATAATAATAATAATAATAATAATCTATCTCTCTATCTCTCTATCTATCTATAGCCCGACGCCCTAATCCCGCAAAGGGTGGCCGCAGACAAAACGCCTCCAAGTCGCTCTGTCACCCACCATTTGACTAGCCTCCCCCCAACCCACCCCACCTCCCTCATATACCTCTCAACTCCATCCCTCCACCTCATCCTCGGTCTACCTCTCCCTCTCCCTCCCTCCACCTCACCTACATACACCCTCTTAGTCAGTCTTTCATTCTCCATTCTCTTCACATGTTCAAACCACCTCAGTGTATTTCTCCTAATCTTTTCAACCACATCCACATCCACTCCACAGCGTTTCTTCACTTCTTCATTCGTCAACCTGTCCCTCCACGTCACTCCACATGCTCCTCTCAAGTAACTCATTTTCACTGCTCTCACTCTTGACTTGTTCCCCTCTTGCAAGGTCCACGCCTCGCTTCCATACGTCAGGGTAGGGATCACAATACTATCATGCAGTGACTTCTTAACTTCCATACTCACTTCCCTATTTCTCATCACTGCTTTCAGTGTACCAACAACCTTCCTTCCCTGCTGTACCCTTTCACAGACTTCATCCCCCAAAGTTCCATCCTTACTCATCACACTACCCAAGTACTTGAATGCACTCACATTCTCCATATCCTCACCATCTAACCTCACTGCACACTCTGTGACTTCATTCCTCTCAAACACCATAACTTTACTTTTGTTTACATTAACTTTCAGCTTCCTCCTCCTACACACTGTCCCAAATTCATTCACCAGACCTTGCAATTCCCATTCATCTTCACTCAACAATACTGTATCATCAGCAAACAGCAACACCGGAAGCTTCCAAATCTCACCCTCATTCATTAGAGCCACCCCCACATCCACTGCCCTACCCTGCATCTCCTTTACAACCCCATCCATGTATATATTAAACAGCCATGGAGACATCACACAACCCTGTTTCAGTCCCACACTGAGATCAAAGAACTCACTCAGCTCACCATCCACTCGCACTGTAGCCCTAGCTCCCTCGTACATACTCTTCACAGCACTCAGCAATTTCCCATCCACTCCACATATTCTTAATACCTTCCACATACCTTGCCTATCTGTTCTGTCACAAGCTTTCTCCAAGTCCATGAAGGCAGCATACACTTTCATTCCCTTCTCTAGATACTTCTCCACTAAACATCTTAGAACAGATATCTGATCTACACACCCTTTTCCCTTCCTAAATCCCCCTTGTTCTCTAACTAGCTCCTCTGTCATATGCCTAACCCTATCAATGAGTATTCTACCATATATTTTATCAGTCACACTAAGTAGGCAAATACCCCTATGGTTACCACATACTTCTCTCTTCCCTTTTCGTTTGTATAAAGGAAAAATTATACCTGATTTCCAGTCCTCTGGAACCCTTCCCTCTTCCCAAGCCAATCTACACAATTTCCATATCCACTCCACAACAATCTCACCCCCATACCTAAGCATTTCACCACACACTCCATCAATTCCTGGGGCCTTTCCCAACTTAATATTCTTCATCGCTTCCACTACTTCCGCCCTACTGATCTCTTCCTCCCTCCTCTCATCTCTTCTTCTCCCAGCCATTCCCCAACCACTTATACTCTCACTGCTTTCACTCTCCACATTCAACAAATCCTCAAAGTGCTCCTTCCATCTCCTCAGTTTCTCTCTCTTCTCCACCAACAATCTATTATTCCTGTCTTTCACTCCCCTACTATTTCCCCTTTCACACTGCCTTACTTTCTTTACCTCCTTCCAAAACAATTTCTTACTCTCCTTCCATTTCACACTCAGATTCCTCCCAAACTCTTCATCCACTTTCTTTTTACTCTCCTTCACCAGTCTCTTAACCTCCCTTCTCCTGCTCACATATACCTCTCTCTTCTCTCTCTCATCTTCTCCCTTACCTCTACTCGCTAAACATTCACTATATGCCTTCTTCTTTTGTTCCATAGCTCGTTTCACCTCATCATTCCACCATGCTGTCCCTTGCACACCCTTGCATCTCCTCCTCACTCCACAAACCGCCTCACACGCTGCGCCTATCTCTTCCGTGAATATCTTACATACGTCTTCCACCCCTTCCATCTGCTCTAGCTCATACTTTCCCAGTCTTTCTTCCACTATGCTCTTATACTCTGTCATTTTCTCACCATCTTGCAATTTCTCCACTCTTCTCACAAGAGTTGCTTCCTCCTGTCTTCCCCTTCGTCTCCTCAACCACTTTCTTTGCAGCTCTACCTTGGCCATCACTAGGTGATGGTCCGAGACTCCATTCCCCCACCCTCTCCACACTCTTGCATCCAACACTTGTCTTCTTATTCGCTCATCCACACACACGTAGTCTATCATTGCCTTTCGTTCAACAAGTTCACCATCCATCCTCCTCATTACTCTTCATGTATATCGGTGGATCATCTTATGCCGAAAGTAGGTGTTGGCTATTGCCAACCCCTTACAAGCACAGATGTCCACCAAAGCACTTCCATTCCCATATACAACAGCTGGCACACCCCACTGACCAACCACTCCATCCACTTGTACATTCCCAACTTTGCCATTCATGTCTCCAATCAAAAGCACTCTCTCGCTCCTCTCAAACTTGTCCATACACGCTTCTACACTCGCCCAAAACTCATCTTTCACTCTTGCCACTCGATCCTCTGTCGGAGCATACACACATACAATCGCCCACGCTTGTATACCTACTTTCATCCTCACCCATACAATCCTTGCACCCACTGTTCCATACTCTCTTATATTCTCCTTCTACTTCTTGCTTATCATCAGACATACTCCCTCTCTTGCCCTCTCATTTTCGTTGACTCCCGCATATATACCTAAACCATATTCCCATTCTCTCACCCTTTGACCTTTCCATTTAGTTTCAGTCAATCCACATATATCCACTTTTGCATCCTCAAGCACCTGAACAATCTCTCTCTCCTTCACTTCATCATTCACTCCTCTCACATTCAACGTTCCCACCCTAAGAATGTCCTTTGTCCGTTCCTTAGTCGTCAACGTATGGTCATTCCGGGTCCGAGGCGCTTTATTTGCTTTTTTAGTTAGTTCTTTTTACCTGACGGGGCACTAACCCACCACCAACCCTTTTAGTCGCCTCGTACGACAAGCAGGGATACTGGAGGAGTATTCTTGAAATAATAATAATAATAATAATAATAATCGGCGTCATCATCATCATCCCCCACCCCCCAAAACTATACACAATCAATCAAGAAGGCTCACTCAGTGTGCAACACCCGCGCCCACCAACTGATCCTCTGATAGAATATTTGACTTCTGCAATCCTGACCTTTGACAGATTATCTTATACTCTGATACTTCATTTTTGCCTAGCTGTGATTCCTTCCACTTGCTTTGAGTCAAATTAGATCAGACCTGAGTTGACTGCTTAGTGGCCTTCGCCTTTGACCTCTACTTCTGAACATGACCATTGACATATAGTTCTCATAATTGACTCTCTTCATCGTTATGTAGATTAAGCCCTTCCACATAGTTTAGTGTACATCATATAAAATCTGTTTGTGATGACCTTGCCGTGTGTCCTTGACGTTTGATGTATTGTTAAAAAAGAAAGAGGTTAGCCTCTTGGGTGATCCTCAACTCAGCCATGAAGTTCGCTCCAAATCTGCGCAAAACCATTTCATTTATTTTGTTCTCACACAGACATACGGGTTGAACTTTGACCTTGCATTGTGACCTTCGACTTTGATTCTTCGCCAAATTGGATCACTTCGTTTTTTGCCTGACCTTCAACCCTTCCACCAAGTTTGGCTTTAATCCGATCAGTATAGTTTGAGTTGACCTTGCCCTAGATCGTTGACCTTTGACCTTTCTCTGACCCTGACATTTGAGTGATTGTTTTCAAAATTGAATCCTTATATTTTTGCCTCATCCTGAACCTTCCAACAGAGTATGGTCAGAATCGGATAAATTTTTAAAGTTGATTTGCCCTGTGACCTTGACCTCTGACCTAATTCTCTCGAAACAAAAGGTTTTCTCACTGCTGACCCTCTACACGTGCACCGAGTTTGGTCCAAATCAAATAAATACCGTGGGAGTTATTCTTTTAACACACACACACACACACACACACACACACACACACACACACACACTCAAGAGGAACAAAGAACAAAGAATGAGGGAAGATCAGAGGAACAGAAGAACACATTTTTTTACGAAGTAATTGGACTGCAGCTTCGAAAGTGGTACATAAACTGGAGGGAATAAAAAGCAGAAAGGTAGTAGACCCAAGTCATGACAAGTATGTAAACAAGATGATTAAGTTGATGTACTCAAATGGAGATGGAATGGTACCGGTATCTAAATTACTAGAGATGAATATTCATATCAAAGAAAAGGAACCACATATTGTTTGCCTAACTGAAACTAAATTAACACCAAGGATATCAAACGATACACTAAACCTAGAGGAGTACAGTATATGGAGAAGAGATAGGAACTTAAAAAAGGGAGGAGGAATTATTAACAAAGAAAAATCTGCAGGTCAAGGAAATAGAACTAGATGTACCCTCACAGGTAGAACTGATCGCAGTAGAGATTAGTACGTCTGAAGGGAAAGTAATTGTGTCAGATTTATACATGCCACCCAGATCAAACATTTGGGAAAAAGGCAAATATGAAGACCTGGCAGAGAAAACATTTCAAAGTTTAGAAGCATTACTACATAGAATGGAGGAGAAATCTGAAAGAATTATACTAACTGGTGATTTCAATACAAATATAAATTGGAATTCTCTAGATATAAAAAGCCAGGAAAGCTGGTGGGACCAAAAGCTCGTGGACCTTGTGCAGGAGTTTTTCCTAACACAACATTTAAAAGAAAGCACCAGAAAAAGAGGACTTGACTTACCATCAGTACTCGATCTTATATTTACTAGGCAAGAAAATGATACTGACAGTATAATGTATCACCCTGCATTCGGCAGAAGTGACCACACAGTATTAAATTACAACTTCAGGATTGCATATGACAGTTAATAGTAATGAAAGTTACAAAAAGAGCCTTAACTACTAAAAGGTCAACTATCATGGCCTAAAGAAATACTTCTTAGAAACAGATTTGGAAAAAGAGATTAGAGGACAAGATTTAAATGTTATATATAGAAAATTCTGTGAACTTTATGAAATACGAGTCCAGAAGTACATCCCACAGTACAAAGAAGCAGAAAAGAAAATAAAGAAATGGTTTAATACAGAATGTAAAAAATCAAAAGGAAAAGGAGATTTGTTGTGGAACAGATACAAAAGACACAATAGTGAAAGGGCATATAACAACATAAACAGGCAAGAAACGATTATACAAGAATAAGGAGGGAAGCCCAAAAACAGTTTGAGGAGGACATCGTAAATAAAAGCAGTGATCAACCGAAGCTATTTTACAACTACACCCGAAGCAAAACCAAAGTAAAAGGTAAAATACAATCCATTACATCTGAGGGGATCACCTACACACAAGAGAAGGATATTTGTGAAGCACTTAAATAAGAATTTCCAATCAGTTTTTACAGAAGAAAATAATTTTAAGAGGGATAATATGGAACATACATGCCCACACATACTACCAGATATACAAATATCAGAAAAAGAAATACGGGAGGAGTTAAGTAAATTAGACAAAGGAAAAGCAAATGGTCCTGATGAAATTTCATGTTGGGCGCTACATGAATGTGCAAAGGAGTCAAGTAAGTCATTATCTTTAATTTTCAAGGAATCCTTGGGACAAGGCAAACTACCTGATTTTTGGAAGAAAGCAAACATTGTTCCCTTATTCAAGAAAGGGAATAGACAAAATCCACTCAACTACCGACCACTATCACTAATCAGTGTTGTAAGCAAGGTATTAGAAAAGCTGGTAAGAAAACTTTGGGTAAATTATCTAGAAGAACACAATATGATAAAGACAGTTTGGTTTCAGAAAGGGAAAATCATGTGTTACCAATTTGTTGAGCTACTATGATACAGTAACAGAAACATTACAGAACAGAGAAGGATGGGTGGACAGCATCTATTTAGATTTCAAGAAAGCATTTGACAGAGTACTGCACCAAAGACTTTTATGGAAACTGTGCTATCAAGGAGGAATCAGAGGCAAACTGTATTGTTGGATGCAAGATTTTCTCAAAAAAAGAGAAATGAGAACAGTACTGAGGGGAAATTGCTCATCATGGAGAGAAGTGTCTAGCAGCGTTCCACAGGCCTCAATGCTGGCATCAATTTTGTTTTTAGTGTATATAAATGATACAGACAGTAACACTGGAAATGAAAGCTATCTAAATGTGTTTGCTGATGATGCAAAAATACAAAGGAGAATTACTAACACAGACTTTTGTAAAGAGCTACAGAAGAATTAAACTTCATGAATGGAGCAATACATGGCAAATGAATTCATAGTGGCCAAGTGTCATGTAATCAAGTTTGGTAAAAGTGGAAAAAGACCTGACTGGGATTATAAGTTAGGAAGTAAAACCTATACACATCAGAAAAAGAGAAAGACCTAGGTGTGATTATCAATAACAGTCTATCTCCGGCTGACCACATCAGTGAGAAGGTATGGAACATGTATACACTGCTTGCAAATATGAGAGTAACATTCACATACATAAATGAAGACATGCTAAGAAAGATAATAACATCATTTATCAGACCAACCCTGGAGTATGCGTCAGTAGTCTGGAGTCCTCATCTCAAAAAACACATAGATAAAACTGAAAAAGTTCAAAGGGCCGCTACAAGATGGGTACCAAGCTTAAGGGATCTAAGCTACGAAGAAAGACTAGAAAAACCGAATCTAACTACACTACAGGAGAGAAGGAAAAGAGGAGACATGATTATGCTATATAAATGCATATCAGGGAAGGAGAAAATAGATATAAATGATTACATAACCTATGGAGATGCATCAGAAAGAGAACACTGCTAAAAACTGCATGAAAAGAGATGCGATAAAGACGTGAGGAAATTTAGTTTCCCAAATAGAGCAATTGATCAGTGGAATGCACTACCGAATGAAATAGTGTGTACCAAAACTATTCATAAATTTAAGGATATGTACGATAAAAATGGTTTAAGACACGGGACAGTAGGAGTTTGACTCATTCCTGTAAAGATACAATTAGGTAAGAACAATTATGTAAGAACACACACACACACACACACACACACACACACACACACACACACACACACACACACACACATAAAAACAACACGCGTTCTTATTCCGCAGGACACGGGCGTTAAAAATGAGTAACATTATCACCGTTATCATTATCATCTCCATAAACTTCCCCTGAAAAGGATGTACAATAAATCCTGAAGAGTATATAAGGTTACTTCAGTAGTGACGTCTAACACACTTCTTAATTACCACTATCAGTAGATATAATTTAGTGTAGGGTGAGATATTTGTTAGTGTAAGGGTTATTAAAGAATATATTTACCCATCCACCCCAGATTACATAATGAAATAGTCAGAGGTATCACGATTTAAAAACAAAACATAATACAGTAACCATGGAAACAGTGAACCGCTATTAAAAGTAGGTTAGAAAATAGTAAACAGAAATCCCTTCCTAGTAAATACGGTATATAATGAAGCCTAAAGTGCTTATAGTGTTAATGATGATACTGATATCCCACCTCTCAAAAATTTAGCCCTTTTTTTTAACCCTCATATATTTTTTCCAGGATATAGCGCAGGGGTATCGGGCCCGTGCTTTATTTTTAAACAGGAATTTGCCGAAATAGGCTTAAATTTTTAGTGCATTCCCCCGATGCCTGAATATGATTTAGGTCGGGTACTTCACCCACTTCGTTAAAAATGTATTCGTTTTTTGAGCTAATGTTCATGCTTTACATGGAAATTTAAATATGCCTTTGTTATGTGAAATAATTATAACTCTTAAGTGACCGGTTCTTCTTTCAATCGCCTGTTGGTATAGTGATTGGAACGCCCCAGTCGAAATTACGGCTTTCCAGTTAGCGTCATTTCTCAAGTAGTGATTGGAGATTGAATGTAGTCGATATTTACTTGAATTTTTTCCGTATTTCAGCTTAATTATTCGACATTTAAGCTCATTTATTCGACATTTAAATTTATTTATTCGACATTCAGGCTTCTTTATTTGACATTTTCATGACGTATTCGACAAACACACTGACATGCTAAATTTCTTTTTCATTTATCTTCATTTACCAGCAACTCCCTTGATTCATTTCAGCATTCACACTCATCAGTTGGATAGTTTTGATTTGTTCCTGTATAACATGTTTTTTCTTCGTCTTCGTATCAGCAATTTCCTTGATTTTTTTTTTTCTCGTTAATTCAGCTTATTTTCTCGACGTTATTGTGTGTGTGTGTGTGTGTGTGTGTGTGTGTGTGTGAATCTCTAAGGAGACCGAAACGAAGAGTGGGGGGAACTCAGATAACTGCACTTCTGGCGCCGAATGTTAACGGTGGTCGAAATGGTAATTTTGTGCTGTGTGTGAATGTCAGCATTTTTCCCTTTATTCCTGCTGCCTACAGACGATTTTATACTGAAGCGACAGCCTGGGCAAAAGTTAGCAAGCCACACTTCTCTCGGGTCTTGTATGATTACCTCACTGACGAAGTTGTTGGAGGTTATGTATTCGCCTGTGTCTGTCTGTTGTCACGTAGCTTTAGTTCTGAGCAGACACCGGCTGATCCCGAACAAGGTGCGTAACAGAACCCACAAAACAAATCTAGTATCAAATCATTGGTTAGGAATCCTTGTGTTCCTTTTCCTTCAGGCTACATTAAAAATCCTCATTCCCTAAAACCTGTATTTACTTTCACCAACACTATTTACCACAATAAAGCGTGAATCACATTACACACCGAATAATAAACATAACATAGAAATATACAAAATTCTGCTATATGGGTCAGCAGATAATATCACTCACAAATACAGATAAATATATATATTGATGTAAAACCACAACCCGGCTCCGCCGACCACCCACGTAACACCTCCCTCCTTAAAAGAAAAAAAAAAAAGTATTAACTTTTTTTTTTTTTTTTTTTAACCAAAACCCATAGATCCTATTATTTCACGGCACATATTCTTATATACTTGTTATATATTTCATCACCAGGAAACTAAGCACACACATTATCTTAGAAGAGGTACTGGGCAACATTAGGTGGTCAACTGAAGAGGAAATCTTTACATAGATAACAGTAATATTGATACCTATATATTTTAGTTATTTACAATCTGTTTTCAATCATTATCTGACCTATCCTCTGGACAAAACATCAGCAAGGATATTTTCTTTTCCTTTTATGTGGTTAATATCCAAATTGTACTTCTGCATTTCTAAACTCCATCTTAAAATCCTTTGGTTCTTCCCACTCATCTTTGCTATGAAAATTAAAGGATTATGGTCAGTATAGATCTTCACAGGTTCTCGAGCAGGATATAAGTAGACTTCAAAGTGTCTCAGGGCTAGCATCAGAGCTAATGCCTCTTTCTCTATTGTAGAATAATTTTTCTGGTGCTTATTGAATTTCTTAGAGAAATAACACACTGGGTGATCAATACCCCTGCTGTCTGTCTGACATAACACTGCTCCTGCACCAGCATCACTGGCATCAACATAAAGTATAAATCCCTTATCAAAATCAGGAGAGCTAAGAATGGGTGAGGATACCAGCATAGCTTTGATTGTCTTGAATGAATTTTCACAAGATTCTGACCAAATGAACTTTACATTTTTCCTTAATAAATCAGTTAATGGAGCTACTACATCTGAAAAATTCTTAACAAATCTTCTGTAATAACCAGCCATGCCAAGAAACCTCATCACCTCTCTCTTTGACTTTGGTACTGGAAACTTGTCAATGGCATCAATCTTGCAATTTAGAGGAATTACTTGACCTTGACCCACTATATATCCCAGGTAGGTGACCCGCGCATGGGCAAAGTCACTATTTGCAAGGTTTACCGTTAGGTTTGCTTCCTTGAGCCTCTCAAACAGCGCCTGCAGCCTCACCAGGTGATCATCCCAGGTCTCGCTGTAGATTATTATATCATCCAGATATGCTCTACATCCATCTAACCCCGACGTTAGACCATTAATTAGACGCTGGAAGGTCGCAGGCGCGGTTTTCAAACCAAAAGGCATTACACAATACTGAAAGAGTCCATCTGGAGTCACAAACGCAGATATTTCTCTTGCCCTTTCCGTCAGGGGAATCTGCCAATAGCCCTTCAGCAGATTTCGAAATTTCAGTCGGTAAGCTTCAGGCACCAATTCATACCCTTTCAACACAGCACTTTTCACTTTCTCATAATCACGGCAGTCATCAACAGACATAGACATGTATATTTCTTGGGCTTTACCAGTTAACACAGACTGGAGTAGCACTGTCCAGTGTTCCTTCGGCCAACCCGAACTAACTGCGACTTTCTCAAAATATCTAAAATAATTATCCACTGCATTTTCCTGAAATGGCGGAACCAATTTCGCATTGCTAGCTATGTTAAAAGGAACCGTGGATGGTGCTGTTGCTCTAAGCTCCAACTCTTTTAATTTAATTTCTCTCTGAACCTCTAGTTCTCTCATACGGTACTGATTCTCTAGTTCTAGTTCCTTTATCCTCACCATATCACCATCATGCTCTATATAATCGAGTGCACCCTTATGGAGCAATTCTTCATCCACCATATACTTTATCAATTCATTCCTAATTTGAAATTTATACCAACTTTTCCTTACACTAAAATCCAACTTTTCAGCAATTTTAAGTAAGTCTGCCTTCTTCAAATCAATTAAAATCTCCACTGTAGGTGACTGAAGGAATTGCTCAGCATCAAAAGTCATTTTGAAGAGTTACTAATACCTTCTTTAAAATTTAAATACACATTAGATCAACACAATTAAAACAGTGCAATAAAGTAGCAAAAGGAGCAAAAGGATCCCGGACAGGCCCCCAATTTTGTCACGTAGCTTTAGTTCTGAGCAGACACCGGCTGATCCCGAACAAGGTGCGTAACAGAACCCACAAAACAAATCTAGTATCAAATCATTGGTTAGGAATCCTTGTGTTCCTTTTCCTTCAGGCTACATTAAAAATCCTCATTCCCTAAAACCTGTATTTACTTTCACCAACACTATTTACCACAATAAAGCGTGAATCACATTACACACCGAATAATAAACATAACATAGAAATATACAAAATTCTGCTATATGGGTCAGCAGATAATATCACTCACAAATACAGATAAATATATATATTGATGTAAAACCACAACCCGGCTCCGCCGACCACCCACGTAACACTGTGTACAAGATATCTAAAAGGGTTATCGACTTATCGGAGTTCAGTAACTTTAATGGATAGGTGTGCAGTGGATCAGAGAAGAGTTGCTTAGATTCTGAGGTGGATTCGTGTTCTGGGTGCCGGAAATCTTAAATTTTGTTGGCGGTTGCGGAGGTATGCATGTCACGAATCAATTCGTGACATTTCCATTTTGTGAGAAGCCACGAACTATTAGTGGAAAACTCACTGTGTATTGCTCAGTTAACCGTTTCTCTCTCCATTTCAGAGTATACTTTTCAAAACATTCGTCACTTTCAAAAGTGACCGATTTAATGCACGTCACTAAGTGCTCTACTGAGCGATACAATTGTTTCTTTATTGTTCGCCCCTGCTTGCCTCAACCGTTAGCCACGCCTTCTTCCGGTGGCTTGTGCGTCCTGCCTATACATCATTTGAATTCAGTCTAGTTGTGGCTTTGACGGAGAGAGGTCCTGTGCTCCAGAAGTGTGAGAGGTCAGCTAGCACCCAAGCTCCACAGAGTACAGTTTCTCCAAACTCCCACCCCTTGGTGATACAAAGCATTCATCGTTCAGTATTTCCTTTTGTTTTCGTAGTCTTAAGAGTTTAGTTAAGGTGTTTTTTCCTAGACGTAAGTATTTAGCTTTGTGTGAGTGAGTGAGTGCGGTCTCATTGATTTGATTTGAAATGTAACGTTAAATTTATTTTTTGTAATCAATAAATTTAACAGTTCTTTCTCTTGAGCTTAATGTAAAGTAAAATCTTGTTTCATTTCTCCAAATTAAGCTTATTTCCCACATAGCTCCTAGCTTGCATAGACGTTTGACTATTCATAACTGGTACTTAGACCAGTCTTGTTGTATTAACTTAAAATCCGTTGTGCCAGATAGGAGTTAAGCATCAGCAAGGACCTGATATTATTATTAGTATTAGTTATTTATTGTCAGGGGTGAAGTAACTTTCTCCAGAGGCTAACAGTACTAATTCAGCATTTGTGAGTAATTAGTCTCTGCTGTGTACTGTTGAGAAAGTTTATAAATTCTCGTTCTGAGAGAATCGTTTGCGAAGCAGGCCAGCGTAAAGTAATCATTGCTTGATGTAGCAAGACAATCATTGTCCCTGCTCTTTAATATTATTGAATATTAATATCAATTAAATAATATTTAAGCATTCATTTTAAAAACATTGATATATTTTAAAAACCCCGTGACAATGCACTGTTTGAGATTGCTTAACAGGGCAGACGAAGATCGTAAAATTAATTGGTTGTGCGAGACGGTAAAAGTATTCCTGTAAGGTAGAAGCATGGCAGCCGTAATTTATAAATGTTATGGGCATTGGAGGAGGTATGCCCTCTCTAAGTGCATCCAAGTTAGTGATGGAATGGTAACTTTTTGTTGGGTTGGTTTTTTGCATTTTTAGTTACGACGACGATAATTGCTTATTTATATATTTCATCATCATCATCCCCACCATCATTTTTGTGTTATCCATTGCTAATTCTTTATTGCCCTACTATATATAGTAGGAACATAAGGGCCCGGGGCAAGGTGACTTACCCAAATCTTTAAAAGCAAGAGAGAGAGAGAGAGAGAGAGAGAGGAAAAACCGCCGTCTCTCACTGCATGAATAAAATAGTCTTTGTTTCCAAGAGTATTATAATAAACAACGCTATCGTAATAAAGGGCATGATTTTTTTCGTGTGTGTGTGTGCGTGTGTGTGTGTAATAACGAGGACACTAGTTTTTTTCTGTGCATATATTAATTGATGTTTTTTTGAACCTGGGATATGAAAAATAAATGTTTATAAATGAACCTTTTGTATTGTTCTGATGAAGACACTATTTATTTATTATTTACGCGTTAATGTTTTACCGATGGTTCATGGTAAAGAAGGAGGAGGGGAGGGGGAAGAGGATGTGGTAGTGGGGAGATAGAGGAGGAAGCGTGGAAGAAAAAGGGTGTGTGGAGAATGAGTAGGGACGAGGGGGGATGGGAGAGAGTTACAGGGAGAGGGGAGAGGGGAGGGAGGGATAGAATGGATGGGAGAGAGGTACAAAGAGAGGGAAGGGAGAGATGAGAGGGGATGGGAGAGAGGTAGAAGGAGAGGGGAGGGAGAGATGAGAGGGGATGGGAGAGAGGTACAAGGAGAGGGGAGGGAGAGATGGAAATGGATGAGAGACATACGAGGAGAGGGAAGGGGAGGTAGAGATGAGGAGAGAGGGAAGAGGGACAGAGGAGTGTAGGAAGAGAGGAGGGGAAGAGGTTGGTGAGGAGAAGAGGAGGAGGGAGTTTGGGTCGGATGAAGGATAAGAGGAGCGCTGGGATGTTGTAGGAGAGAGAGAGAGAGAGAGAGAGAGAGAGAGGGGGGGGGATGGTGGAAAGGGAAGAGAAGGGAGCATGAATTTGTTCACTCCAATAGAGGTAGGTGACTGTCTTCCATCCTTAGTGTTATTAGCTACATGATCAAGAGCACTGAGAGCACATACCTCCGTCAAGGCAGCACCATCTCCTTATTCATGTTTTATTTTATATTTTTCTGGCCTTGACGTTGAATTTTGATACTTTTGGTCCAAAATTAAAGACTTTTTCTTCTGACAATCCTTGGTAATGATGGAACAGTTGGTAAAGTTCCGTGAGATTGATTTTCCCATACTGTTGGCGACACAGACAGAGAGACAGACAGGTAGGCAGACAGATAGAGAGACAGACAGACAAGTAGGCAGACAAATACAGAGACAGACAGACACGATCAAACCGAGCTCCTAGACACAACCTCCATGGCGTAGGTAAGAGTTCTTCAAACAAATAATAATTCCGGTCAACGCGTCCATGACATACAACCTTTACATTATACTTAAATAAGGGTAAAGCGTCTGTGTACACTGAGGTTACATACATACAAACATACATACATACATACATACATGCACTCATACATATATACTTACATACATGGACAATTTCATGACACATTATGCTGTAGCCCAGCCTACGGTCGCAGGTATGTGTGTGTGTGTGTGTAACAGAACTGATGGAAGGATTGAGGGTTAGCCAGGGAGTAAACCTGTCGTATTTTAGAACAGTACCGGTAGGTCAAAGTCAAGGACACAGGGCTAGATCAAGGCTTGAATTTGCAAGGTCAGTTTAAACATTTTTGTCCTCTTTAAACCAGACTTGCTCCTCACCTCTGCTTCTACTCACCATTTTTAATCCAATATCCTTTCCCTCTAATTCATCTCTTACCTGTCTTCAGTCATATATTTTGTCGTTAGTACTTTATATTCCACTCAAATGCCTCCATAATCTCTCTCTTCTGATCTGTCCTCTTCATCATCAGTGCTCTTCTCTCCCCCGTTTCCATTTTCTGTTTATTGTTCTATTTTCTTTGCCTGTCTACTGGTGTATTGATATTCCTAGAGCATTATCCTATCACTTTTTTCCTCTTCGTGCTCCAACACCTGTGATCTGCTTTGTCTGTGTTCCTTTCTGTGTTTCGTGTCATCTGCCTCGTTTGTATCACCCTGGTGTCGTGTCTAGAGCCTTGCAAGTCGGCTGTCCTTTCCTCTACGTATATATATATATTTTTCTCATTGTGCCGCTTTACCCTGTTCTTCGTCTCCCTCATGTACTCCTCTGCTTGCCTTCCCTGCTGTGTTCTGTGTCATTTATCGTTAGTGTATTGTCCAGCTCGTATATCGTGTCATTCGTCCTGTTCATCGTATATTCTTACTACTGCTTTATCCTGTTCATTGTCTTAGCTGTTCTCTCCTGTGCCTGTATTTCCTGCCGTGTTCTGTGCCAGCTGTCGTGCTTGTATTGCCCTGCTGCTGTGTCTCCAGTCTTGTCTGTCAGCTGGCCCCTACTCCACTCTGGCTCACGGTTGCCTTCACAAAGCGATGCACAGGTCTTGCTTTTCTCCCTCATTCTCTTCCCTTTTCTCCTTCTCTCCATAGTCTCCATACTCTCTAACATCTCTTTCTCTAATGGGGGGGCCAGTGTTTTCCCGTTGGTTTCAAATGTTAATTTTTGGCCACTGGTTGGACTGTCTTCTGGAAGGACTTGCAAAAAATTGATGTCGCCATTTTTTTTGGCCATTTCCTTATATGTTTCTGTCACATTTAAATTATTGGCCAAATCGTGCTAAATAATTTAATTACGTTACCCCAAAAAACAACATAAACACTATTGTATCCAAGTCAGACACCCAATATTATTACTGAAAGTTTACATTTTGATAAAACAATAAAACTCCTTTCAACAAACTAAACATTTTTTGCTTCTATAGTGTACAAAGACGGATAATGTCATTGCGGAAACAATTACGTTACCCCAAAAAACAACATAAACACTATTGTATCCAAGTCGAACACCCAATATCATTACTGAAAGTTTACATTTTGATAAAACAATAACACTCCTTTCATCAAACTGAACATTTTTTGCTTCTATAGTGTACAAAGACGGATAATGTCATTGCTCAAACAATTCACGTTACCCCAAAAACCAACATAAACACTATTGTATCCAAGTCAGACACCCGATATTATTACTGAAAGTTTACATTTTGATAAAACAATAACACTTCTTTCAACAAACTAAACATTTTTTGCTTCTATAGTGTACAAAGATGGATACTGTCATTGCTCAAACATGTTTTTCTTCATTCTTTCCATCCACCATTCTGGCTGGATCTAATCAGGTTTAAAAGAGGATAGATCATTAATGTGCAGCTAGTGTTTTTGTTCACAGTTAGATGGAAGGATCTCCTTCTCCATCCTCATCAAGTCCCAAGAGTGCATGGCTGACGTTACTGCACACCTCCTCATCGGCTCCACACCTATACATCTCGGAGCAGTTGAGGCGTGGGGATCTACAGGAACAGTTGGACACGCAACTGGTCTTCTTGCACCCACACTTAATGAGGTGAATAACTGTGGCTGGAGCTGGAGGATCCCTTGTTGGGACTGGCACTAGTCTATCCCCCTCTTCTTTCCACCCATGGCGTGTTGCTGGTGGTAGCTGAGGGTGGGGAATGTCATCCTGGTACCACACCATGGCCTGGTAATGTGCTCGGGCAATGGCTTCATGTAAGGCTCCTCGTGTCAGAGGTAGCTTTTGAGCTTCTAGTTGTTTTTTGGTGAAAAGCTTCCACCTGAGATCACCAACATCCACCACAGTGGTACCAGGCTTATAGAGCTGGCAAACAGATGTTTCAATGGCACGTTCAGTGTCAACACCCAGTCCTCGCAGGTTCCCAGGGCAGCAAATGCAGATACCACCTCCATGGAGCATCTGTTTAGTGCTTGCCAACAGGTCAGCTTCCCCTTGCCAGCAAATCGGCCTATGTCGGCTCCAGAGAAGGCATGAAATCCTGGTAAGGCTTCAGCCTTTGCAGTGCCAAGTGCATTCACTACTGGTCCCAGTGGGATTACCCGCTTCTTGTTACCCACACCAGTGACGAAGTAGGTGTTCCTGCAGAGCTGATGGTAACGGTGAATTGCAAGGACAAGCACATCAGTGTCAGGTGACTGAATGTAGAGTTCTGTTGCTCCTCTTCGAGCAGCATCCAGACTGTGTAGGATAAGCCTTGTGTCAGCTTCTTCTTGGGAGCTGCAGAGATGTTGAACATCCATAGAGTTTGAAAGGATCTCTTGCCGTGAAGTCACTATGAAGACCTTGGACTTACCCTCAAAGTGGTCACTAAATTTCAACAGAAAAAATTGCGACATCATTTTCCCACTACTTAGCAATGCTAAGAACACATTCATAATGGTTGCCAAAAATTAACACGCAAAACCAACGGGAACCCCAATCTGTTACATTGGCCCCTCCACTACTCCGTACATGAGGCCATTTCCAGCCATTATGCAGCTGCAGTTGCCAACGACCATAAAGGAGACCATTTTCCCCCATAAGGTTATCAGTACCTATATCCGGAACCGCTGAGAATCGGACTCATGTTGATACAGCATTTTTTACCACAAATCAGCCCCTGATGTTGTTAGTACGACAACTCCCGAGACAACTCGCGTGTGTGTGTGTGTGGGGGGGGCGTTTTATTAAGCTGAGAGTGAGGTATGGAGCCTGAGAGTCTTAATACTGTCACCATTAACCCTCAAGTATTGCCGCCAGCACCAAAGGATTTTACTCATCTAAGAAATGGTACTGAGGCCTGAGGGTTGTAATGAAAAGTTTCACATTTATTTGCATATAACTGTAAATTACGAGACTAGTGCACAATATGTTCTTTTCCTTTGTAGTGGAAATGCATTATTATTTTGCACACACACACACACACACACACACACACACACACACACACACACACAGTTGGGTGACGTGGAATGTATTTGGTTTAAAATTAAATCATCATACGGAGTTTGAAAGAGAGAGAGAGAGAGAGAGAGAGAGAGAGAGAGAGAGAGAGTTGTGGGAAGATTTTTTTTTTTTTTTAATAACAACAGAGGAAGGAAAAACAAGTGAAAAAAAAAATCCATGCACCAGATTACTGGTGTCCTCTGTTCATAAAGTATCTGTAACAGGTAGACTTGAACAGCTGTAGGTTGAAGTTTGGAGGGAAACAACTCTGGGGAAGCGAGTTCCAGAGAGATGCACTTCGGGGAATGAAAGAATTCTGATAGGCAGAAGTTCTGCAATATGGCTGAGTGACATTCCAGTCATGAGCGCTACCAGATGCCCGTGTAGCACGAGGGAAGGCATAGAGAGGTGGCACCACGGACGCGACTTCATCGAGCATATGTCATAAAAATATCTGTAAAATAATGCAAGGGAGGCAACATTCTTTGTTACTTGTAGGGGAGGTAGTTTATTTGTAATGGCAGGTTGTTAATAATTCCAACAGCTTTTTTCTGAATTTTGTCTAGTTGTTTTAATGCCTCTCCACATCCATTCCACAAGGGTGAGCAATATTCACGCTGAGAGTGCACATGACTCTTATAAATTATAGCTAACTGCTAGTCAGTAAAGAAGTTACGAACTCTGTACATTAATCCATGTTTCTTTGAGGCAGTTTTAGCAAGTGATTTGACATGAGAGGTCCAGCTGAGGACATTGTTAAGTGAGATGCCGAGAATTTCAGTGGTTTTGGAGATGGGAATATTAGTAGCACTGAATGTAATATATGAATCTGGCAATAGCTGTCTATTAGTAAATTGTATTTAAGTTTTACTAGCATTAAAAGAGACAAGGTTGTTTTGTCCCCATTCACTGATCGTAGATAGCACTTAATTTATGGAGATAGCTGTACTGAGTTTAGAGGTAGAGATATTAGACTTTGTAAATGGGTGTGTGAGTGTGAATGAACTATGTAGTGTTAAGTCATCTGCATATGAGTGGATGGGATTGTGGGTGACAGATAAGAGATCATTAATATGAACCAGGAGCTGGGTTGGCGCCAGAACTGATCCCTGCAGCACGCCGGCGTTAATTGAGTGGAAATTGGAATTTACATCATCTACTTTTACTCTTTTTTTCCTGTCACTGAGATACGAGGAAATCAAAGGAACAAAAGACGGTAGTCCATGGCAAGGGAGTTTAGCCAGCAGGGAACGGTGCCATACTCTGTTGAAAGCTTTAGAAATATCAAGGGCTACTGCATGAGTTTCTCCATGTAGGTCAGTTGATTGATGGATGGTATGAGTTAACAGATTAAGTATGTCAATGGTGGATCTTTCGTGAAGAAAACCATATTATCTATCACTAATTACAGTAAGTTGTCGGATTCAAGATGTTTAACAATGTGCTTATTGATTAAAGTTTCAAATATCTTACCAAGAGAAGATGTGACAGCTATTGGTCTGTAATCAGAAGGGTCAGAGGAACTTCCTTTCTTCGGAATTGGATGGATATGGGCTTATTTCCATGAATTTGGGAATGAAGAAGTACGTATGCATGGTCTGAATAATTTGGCTAGAACAGAATATGGAATATGTCAAGAAATATAACCCTATAGCTTGGAAATGCCTACTTTTCCTTTTGTTATGCCTAATGTCAGACAGTTTTACAATATTCTAATAGCTTTTTTTTTCTTATGCTTGTAGGACAGTTGAAAAGGCATGCTCTATCTGTGGACCATTGTAACTTGCAATACTTTGGTGATAGAAACTCCGTGTACAAACAGCTAGATAAGGAGTTTATTACAAGCTCATAGTAAAACAGTCTGCCCTTCTCGGCTGTCTGCTAAGAACTGATGCAATAACGCCGTCTTCAGGCGTGGGAAAGGGTGCTGACCTAGCAAGATTAGTGGGGGCATGTATGCATTGGGGGGGGGACATATATACATCGGGGGTAGACATATTGTGGAGGGGGTACACTACTTCCCCGGGTAGCTGAGACGGTGTCTCCTGACACCGGGAGTTAAATGGTGTTTGATTATAGTAGTAAGGCAGGACCGGGAGGTTTGTACAAGGGATAAGTATGATACAGGGGCAGTAGGGGAGACATGGCCATGTTGAGGGGAGGGAATTAGAAGGATATATACAGATGAGATATACAAGGATTAATAGGTACAAATGCAGTAAGGGTCGAAGGTATATATAAACATAATGGGAATTACACAATAATAGTTTGATACATGATAAACAAGGAGTAGATATGAGAGTTCGATTGTTGTTCTTCCTACATTTTTTTTGTTTTTTTTGTATTTTCTGTAGGATACACTGTCACTCAGTAATGCATGAAAGAAATACCATCATTTTCTAGTAGGCAGAGTGCTGTTCACAGTTTGGTTAATTGTTAGATGGCAATGGTAGTCACGGAATGTGAGGGCACTAAGTACGGGGAGTTTCTACGTCGTGTGTAGGGCGTACTATGCCTGTAGCGACTCTGATTTCCTGGAGTCGACGTTCCATTTTTCTGACACAACAATGCACTGCACAGATGATGAGTAGAAAATCTATGAAAGCGATAACCACAGGGGGAAACACAACTGTTGGATGAACCCATGAACGGCTGAAGTCCAGAGAGAATTGATCCATAATGAAATCACTGTCATTGAGGAAGGTGAGCATGTGCAAGTGAGGGGAGGTGATGGTAATGTTGGCAGATGGTAGGGTTGAAGGCATGTCGATTGGTTGAAAGATGTCATAGGAGTGTTTACGAACAGCTTGGTGATAGTGAGTGGCGTAAGTGATGACGGACTCTGATTTGACGGTACAATAGTCAGGTGCTTTGTAGAGACCACTAGCGGGGACGGAGCGAACGGAAGAACCAGGACACATGATTGTGACAGAGATGGGAACAGCAAAGAAGAAATACTGGACATGGTTGAGGTGAGCATGGTGGACCGGGAGGTCAGGAGCTGGGACAAAAGAACAGGCCGAGTAGATGGAATGGTTGCGAACTAAAGCAGACTCACAGGGTGTAGCATTGCTAGGGAAAATAGTGAAAAGGTGGGCAGCACAGAGACGAGAGATCGGAGTAAGGGAGGAACATTGCTGGAGGTCTGTGGAAGAAAGGAAGGCAACGGAAAGATGATCATGGGAGAGGAGGAAATATTCTGAAGGAACAGATACCTGTAACAAGGAGTTGTTGAGGAGGAAAGGGAAGGGAATGATGTGGAAAAGGTTAAAGGTTATGGCAGAACGGAGAGGAATATGGACGACGACGTATGTAGTGAGAAGAGTGGCTTCGAGAACAGGATAATAATATTCAAGGGAGGCGGGGAGAGACCGAAGGTGGAGTGAGCCCATTCCAGGACAGAACGGAGAGCTGAGACAGGTACTAAGTCGGCAGTGACACGTCCATTGATAGCATCGACCAGGATACGAACCAAGGTAGAGACTTGAGACAGGAGAGAGTCAACGGCCAGTTGGAGATTATCCATGTTGAGTTTGAGGTAGAAGAAGAAAATGTGTCAATGAGCTCAGTGAATCTGGTACTTATGTATTGCAATTGCCAGGAGAGTGGGAGGAAAAGGTTATAGAGATACTCATTCGGGTTGTGTGTCCCCATGAGGGCCGTGAGATGGTTCCTGATTCCGTGGAGCTGGTGCGCGTAGGCAGGTAGGGCAATGGCTACGTCGGCCAGGGGCGCAAGATCGTAGCGCAAGGAGACCTCGCCTCCTGAGCCGACCAAGGCCCCGGGACGTACTCCATCATCGTCCTGACCTGACCCAGACCCCAGGAGGGTCAGCACTGCCAGCAGGGAGATCGCTAACATCGTACAGTAGAAACGTGAGCGTCGAGATGGATGACGTGCAGGGTGGCTGGGCGTAGCTGGGCTGGGGCGGGGCGGGGCGGGGAGACGGGGCGGGGCGGGGCGGGGCGGGGAGACGGGGCGGGGCGGGGCGGGGCGGCGGTGGAGAGACAGCTGGGCGGAGAGGAGAAGAGACGCCGCGATGAATCACCGGCAGGGAGTGGCGGTCTTAGGAGGCTCCGTAATGCAGACCAGATGCAGGCGACGGCGGAGGCCGGTGGTGGGTGGGGAGGGCAGATGTCGGTGCAAGGCAGGTGTAGAGCTGGTGAATTGCAAATGCAGAGAATGGTGGTGGGCAGACAGCGGGCAGACAGTGATAAGTGGCACCGTGGGGGCAGGAGCTATGATGAGTCCGGAACAGGTGCTGGGAACAGGTGCAACAGGTGCGTAGGTCGGCGACGGTGACACATGCGGTCAGGAACAAGGCGTATGGGTGCGGTTGTTTGAGAGGTGAGCACTGGTGAGAAAAATGGTACACTCGAAAAGCACAGCCAAGGTATATAGGCATGGAGGAGGGGCGAGGCTGGCAGATGCGAGTCGTCGTGTATCTTGTTGTATCACTAAAAAGCCAAGGAGGTGGTCAGAATGTGATGGTTCGAAACACCGCTGCTACCAAATGTAACTTGCAATACTTTGGTGATAGAAACTCCGTGTACAAACAGCTAGATAAGGAGTTTATTACAAGCTCACAGTAAAACAGTCTGCCCTTCTCGGCTGTCTGCTAAGAACTGATGCAATAACGCCGACTTCAGGCGTGGGAAAGGGTGCTGACCTAGCAAGATTAGTGGGGGCATGTATGCATTGGGGGGGGGACATATATACATCGGGGATAGACATATTGTGGAGGGGGTACACCATTCTCTTGTAGGTCATAATTTTTTTTTTTTCACTCCTAATCCTATTCAAGCCTAGGTAATGAACAGAAATCCTTACAAGCGAAAAGCAGTAATGAACAATAGGATTAACATTGTCCTTTTCAGTGACTGTACTCTTTATGCAAGTGATTATATGCATCATTCAAAGGAAGCAAGAGGAGTGTGAAAAAATAGGGGGGAGGGTGAGAAGGGAGGAAAGAAGTGTGAACTCTGAAAGAAGAAAGACAGGAATAGGAAAATTAGCTGGTGTGAAGGGTGATGAGAAAAGAAGGAAGTTGAGTGAAGAGAGAGGGAAGAACGGTGGGGGAAAGAAAGGAAGGATGAAGGAAAGAAACCAGGAGTAAGAAGGGAGCAAAGGTGGACACTGAAGAGTGGGAAACTAGACACGGTTTCTTTGTCACCAGATTTTGTATATTTGGCTGAGTGATAGAAAGGGAACAGCGAAGCCCAGGTTCAACAGTCAGCTTAGATCTGTGTTATGTCTTTATTGCGAATTGTGTGGAGAACCCCAACTCACGTAGGCCTAATGCTTCTTTGTATGCCCAATGCATCATTAAATGCCCAGTGCTGCTTTAAATGCCCAATGCTTCCTTAAATGTCCAGTGCTTCTTTAAATGCCCAGTGCTTCTTTCAGAGCCCAGTTCTTTGTTTAAACGAAGAGTTGTTAGACTTACTTTCTGGTAAGGCCCAGAAAATGTCCAAAAATTCTTGTAATGGATCACTTTTTGTGTTCTGGATCACAAGGAAACAAGTCGTGGTTCATGGACAACAGATTATGAACCACTGCTCTGATGGGATGTACTGTATCATTAATGTTGAAATCATGCATTCTTATCTTTTAATCGTAAAATAAACAACTTTGTATATTATATCAGTATACAACATCTGATTTTATTCACCTTAATGAACCCAAACTACAACTAAAGGGTTAATATGTAAAATTCTGAGTCCTGCCTATTATCTCCAGTTTTTCAAACGCAGTATGCCCTGGCATCTCGAAATGAACGGGTCTGTAATTGGCTGTCTGTTATCTTGTTTTTGTTTTTTTCTTGAAGGGAACAGTCTTCCGGGCTCAAGGCCTTTGGTTCCTTCTTCTTTGCTTAAAAAAAGGGGGGGGGATCAGTTGTAATAGATTTTAGCCTTCTAATTACTGGGCAATATGTCATTGTAGGAAAATCGTCTAGCGTCAGTTTAAATAAAATACCAAAGTGTTGTTCTGGTGACGAAAAGGATATGTAAGGTAGATTTCTTTCGATTTTATGATTGCTTAGTTTTCTATCGGTTTAAGTGACTGCTATGTTTTCTATCGGTTTAACAGTAGACTGCTGTGTTTTTAATAGTGACTGCTGTGTTTTCTGTCGGTTTAAGTGGCTGCTGTTTTCTTTGTTTAGCAGTAGACTGTTGTGTTTTCTCGGTTTAATTGTGCCAGCTGTGTTTTCTATCGGTTTAACAGTAACTGCTGTGTTTTCTTTGTTTAACGGTAACTGCTGTGTTTTCTTTGTTTAACACTAACTGTTGTGTTTTCTCTCGGTTAAACAGTAACTGCTGTGTTTTCTTGGTTTAACAGTAACTGCTGTGTTTTCTTTGTTTAACACTAACAGTTGTGTTTACCGTTGGTGTAAGAGTGAACTGCTGTGCTTGCAACAAAGTCTAGTGTAAGGTAATTTTATCTGTAGATGGATACTGTAAAGGGTATACGACATTGGATACGCTAATCACATACAAAACCTAGAAAATTCTGGATGAAAAGTGAAGACGCTAAGACATCATTTATACGTTGGAAAAAATTGTTGTATAAAATGGACAGGTTTAGAATTTCAGATAATTTCGATATTGGTAATGGTTTAGCTAAATTATTAATCAGTTAATCCAATCCTTTATTACCCTATCAGGACTGTAGGGGCCCGGGGCTAGGCTACCCTTTCTCGACATTTAAGGCCAGGGTGACCAGCTTCACAAGCCCCTGAGTAGCATTACGTGAGCGCCATGTGGTTGAAGCGCCTCAACCCACAAGACCATCAGAAGTCATTTTGCAATATAGTTACCACCCAGGCAGCTGGAGCCTTCCTGGGTTACAGTACATCATTTGGCTTCATAATCGGTTTACAGTCATATCAAGTGAGTGGATGGTGGACGTCCTCACCTATCTCGAACATTAGCTAAAAAAAAAAAAAAAGTAATTATAGGCGAAAAGTAACGACGCCAGTGGTTACTGTAAAGTGGAAATACATATGACATTTTACCCATCTATCTGTCTATCTACCTACCTATCTATCTATCTATCCATCCATCCATCCATCTATCTGTCTGTCTGTTTGTCTGTCTGCCTATCTATCCATCTGCCTATCAATGTATGTCTATCTGTCTATTTATCTGTCTATCTCTCTACCTATCTATCTATCTGTCTATCTATATGCATTTATAATTTAGTTTTTTTAATACTCAGAGTGAATAAAAAATAGTAAACGAATCATAAGCAAATATAATGAGGCCTATAGATCATTATAACAAATGAACCTAGACGAAAAATAATGAGGCCCATAGCCCATTAAAAGTGGTAAAAAATAATGATATCTAATGTCGTCTGGGTCCAAAGCCATTACGTTTCGGATTAATTGGAAGTCTGGGAAAGACGCTTAGTTCCCGGTCAGTAGAAGAGAAATAGAAGGTGATTAAGAAATATTAGAGTGAAAGAAGGAGGGGAAGAGAGAGAGAGAGAGAGAGAGAGAGAGAGAGAGAGAGAGAGGTTGGAGGGGGGGGGGAATGGGGGCTTAGAAAGTATGAGAACGTTAATGAAATAGAAGAAAATGAACAGTGGATTGAGTGATTAAGTATTGTAGCAGAGTGAGTGCATGAGTGGGTGAATAAACGAGTGAATGAATGATGGAGAGAGAGAGAGAGAGAGAGAGAGAGAGAGAGAGAGAGAGAGAGAGGAGAGAGAGAGAACTTAAGAAATGTGAGAGTGAATGAAAGAGTGAGAGTGAGTGATTAAGATGTGAGAGAGGAAGTGTAGAGAAAGAGTCAGGAAGGGAGGGAGAAGAATAAAAATGTATGAAAGTTAGTGCGGGAGAGAGTGATGAAGGAGGAGTGAGAGAGAGAGGGGGGGTTGAAGAAGAGATTCCGGTAGAGGGAGAGAAAGTGGAAGGAGGGAGAGTGTTAAAGAGAAAAGAAAATGAGTAGGTGACTAAGAGAGAGAGGGGGATGAAGTAGAGAGTGAGGAAAGTGGAGAAGTGTGATTATGGAATATAAGGGAGTGAACAGAAGAGTGAGCGAGGGAGGGAGGGAGAGAGGAAAGGTGTAGGAGAGAGTACAGGGAGAGAGGAAGAGTTAACAGAAAAGGAGAGTTAGTGAGTGAGAGAGAGTGAGGTAGAGAGCGTGATCATGAAATGTGAGGTGAATGAGTGAGTGATTGATAAAAGAGTGAGGGAAGGAAGGAGAGAAGACGTATTAAAAAGAAGAAGAAGAGAGAGAGAGAGAGAGAGAGAGAGAGAGAGAGAGAGAGAGAGAGAGAAACTCCATGCTACATCCCCCTCCCCTCAACAAAAAAATAGATAAATCAGGAAGACAGTCTCATATTATCCATTACGAGGTAGAGGTGCCTGAGGGTAGCCAAGGAAAGCTCTGAGTGAAAGTTGATACATTTTGGTGATTAAAAACTATAGGATAGTTTTGTTCACTTTAGAATAGATGCACAGCCAACGTCCCTCTGATGCCATTACATGATCATATTACCTCCAGTTTCGTTTGCCTTTTGGGACTGTATTCTCGCCAGCCTGTCACTGCAACTACGTATTTCTAGCCACTCGCCCACTAGCGTTATGTACAGTTGCGGACATAAATATTGATCCACTTCCTCACGAGAAACACAGAGACTGTGAGCGGTGCATTCTGACGCAGAGTGATGCGATCACCGGACCCCAGCACACTTTTCAGAATAGTACGTTAGAGTTTCAAACCCGATCGACTAAAATGTGGACCGATATTATTTTTCGGAACTGCATTTCGTAATTAAGATAAAAATAAAGGTAATGCATTTTTCTTAATTACTCCAGTCAGGTTGTCTGGCCCATCCTGGTCCCCTTTTGGTCTCCTCCTCCAACATTTTTATTCCTCGAAACTTGATACTGGCCCGAGTATTTACTTGAGTTTTTGGAATGACAACTAAATGAATGTCTAGCTTCGTAGTTCTATACTTTTCAATTAGAAGTGTGAGTTTGTGTGGTGGAATTTTGGTGGTAGTAGTGAGTGGTGGTAGTGGTGTTAGTGGGGGGGTGGGTGTTATAAGCTGGATGTGATGGTGTATAATGAGGTATGGTGTGGTGTGGTATGGTGAAATGGTGTGATGTAATTCTGTGCTGTGTTAAGTGTGGTACTGTATATTAAAGCTATGTTGGTGCTTGTTGGGATAGTGTGATGTGATATGGTGTGATATGGTTCTGTGCTGTGGTTAGAGTATGGTGGTGTGTTTGGACTTTGTGGTGGTGTGTGTGATGTGCTGTGGTATGGTGTTATGTCTGATAAGTGTGGTGATGCATTATGGTTTGATGTATCATCATCATCGTCATTGTTAGCGCCATCCTAACGATCATCCTCAACATCATCAACATTGACTCTTGTATTCCAGCTGAGGCTAGACGTTTTTATCCACCTGAAAAAGAATCACATGAGCCTAAGAGTTAATAAGCATCATCAGTCTGTCTAATAATATAAGCCCCGGTGTTATAAATTCCATAAATCCACCATAACTCATAAGTCATTTGCATATGCTCAGTCCAGTTGTATTAATACTGACAAGCCTTCCCAGTACTAAATATAAGTGATAACAAGAATGGCATAGAGAAATAGTACTCGTTGCTGGTAAGTATTTGGAACTAATATCTTTTCAATCTCCTCGCGTCTTCGGTGACTCAGTCGGTAGAGAGGTGGCCTGCGGTCTTACCGGACTCAGGTTCAAATCCCCACTGGGGCGGGGAACAGTTTAAGGATTTGAATTTCATACAAAGCAGGCTTTACCGATCTACCAGAAGACCCGCCGACATGTCGTAAAAGTACCCTCGCTAATACCAATACACCAGTCCTGTATGAGACAGCCCTAGCATGTATTCAATATGGACGGTGGGTGTTAGCCCCGAAGTGGTGACAGGTAGAGGTGTATGGTGTGTAGGAGGACTACTGGGCCTCGGGAGCAGGCTGTGAAGCCTATGCCCAGAGTCGAGCACATAAAAAAAAAAAAAAAACAATATCGCTGCAGTTGCCTTGAGCTGCTCACCTATAAGTTAAGGAATAGGCAAGAGAGAATCAGAGGAACTTCAGAGATATAAGACTTAACCGTTACATAGGTATCATTCAGTGATTTATAGGAGATTAAATTCTTCACTGTGACGACATTTTCTTTTTATTTTGTTTCCGCTGTCAACTAGCAATTTTACTTTTTTTTTTTTTTTTTTTAATGAAAAGGTCAAGAAAGACTTTATACACCTTTGCCCGTTTATTACAAGAGGGTCATCTGAGGAAAGTAAAAGTGTGAGTAGTTTGCATCCATCCATCTATTCGTCATCCAGTCGTTTATTAAGCTGTTAGCAGGCTAGGCGTTGGGGCAGGGCTACTTATATTAGACATTTAAGGAGATAGTGGCCAGTTTCTCGACCATGAGCAGCATTACGTAAGCAATAAACTGCAACATGTCTCCGATTTCAACCCTATTGGGCCACATTGAACTGGAGAGCCTTAATCCACTAGACCACCTGGTATACATCTGGTTATATGGTTACCAGCCAACGTAGAAAATGGTTTCCTGTTTTACAGGAAACCATTTAGCTTATCAGTCGCTGTAGAGTCGCCTGAAGGTAGTACTACATCGAGTGAGTGAATGGTGGGTGCGAAAATAATCAGATATAAAAGACGTCACCATACTTGAAGGTGTTGGATGAATAGCCCAGTTGCAGAATATTGAACAGTTGCAAAGGTATTATGCTCAGTGATTTACAGGTCAGGCGCTCAGAGTAACTGCAGAGATATTTTTACGTCATTTTTCTCCCAGACCGACTCGCATCCCATGGCCTCTTAACCCCATTTTTATAGTCTGTTTTCACGTGACGGTACTGGGCCACTCCCACAATTTGGATACGAAATTGCTTTTTCCTGAACTTCTATAGACCTTAATTATGAGGCAAGAGTAAGTTTTCTTGATTAGTTGACAAATTAACTCTCTAGTATGTCTGCACTTGATCATTGAGCCGAATGGGGTCAAGGGTCATCGTTAGGGTAAGAAAAAAAAAAAAAAAAAAAAAACACCTCAGCAGCCTCCCACGTGCTATCTCCAGATGATATTATTCAGCTTTGGAGAAAACTGTTAACCAGTGGAGTTAGCTACGGACTTTACTACCTTTACTACCAAGGAGCTCTGCTAAGGAGTAAGTTCGTGTGGAAGTAGCAAGAATAAAGCACACACACACACACACACACACACACACACACACACACACACACACACACACACACACACACACGTCACGTTATCGAATGGGTTAACGTCTTCACTACAAAAATTCTCACCTCGTCTGAATACGAGTACAGTCGCATGAGGGCGGCAAGAATAAAGAGTTAGGTGCCATGATAGTGAAGTAGTCAGTGAGGCTGTTACTTAACCCTTTCTTACTCGAGATCAAAGCTGAATGAAGCCATGTGACGTTAACAATAAATAAATAAATAAGTAAATAAATCAATAAAATGCAGAAAATAGCATCGTACTGAATGGCGATAGGGTAGTATCTGACCCCTATCTATGATTAGTCTATATCAGGCAGAAAAATATCGTCTAATGATGGCAAGGAACGCATATCATTTACCAGACAGCGTCCTATTGAAGTGGTGTACTAAGATATTGTGTTTGGGATTTTCCCTCGTGTGTGTGTGTGTGTATGTGTGTGTGTGTGTGTGTGTGTGTGTGTGTGTCTAGCTCTAGGCATAGACAAGGCAACCTGTTCTCTAAGGTCGAGCACACACTTGCGCATATCACTACTTCAGCACTAATACTAACCGTCCATACTGCATACGGTATCTCTTAGGGCTGTTTCATACATACTAGTGTTCTGGTAATTAGTGAGGGTGTTTTTATGCCCTGTCTGTGGGTCGTGTGGAAGATTGGTAATGGCTGTTTTGACGAAATTTGAACCATACTATTCCTTGCCACAACCTGAGATCGAACTTGCGTCGTTTCAAACAACAGACCATTTTACTAACCCCTTGGCTGCAATTTAAAAAATCTTGTTGAAAAGGCTAATATGAAACTTTTTCTTGGACCAACATTGATATTTGACTCTCACTCAACCCCACGTCGTCAACTGGGAGAACCTGCTTACTTCACTAGGAGAACCTGCTTACATCACTGGGAGAACCTGCTTACATCACTGGGAGAACCTACTTACATCACTGGGAGAACCTGATTACATCACTGGGAGAACCTGCTTACATCACTGGGAGAATCAGCTTACATCAGTGGAAGAACCTGCTTGCTTCACTGGGAGAACCTACTTACTTCACGGGGAGAACCTGCTTACTTCACTGGGAGAACCTACATACTTCACTGGGAGAACCCTCTTCACTGGGAGAACCTGCTTACTTCACTGGGAGAACCTACATGCTTCACTGGGAGAACCTACATGCTTCACTGGGAGAACCTACATACTTCACTGGGAGAACCTACATACTTCACTGGGAGAACCTGCTTGCTTTGCTGGGAGAACCTGCTTACTTCACTGAGAAAACCTGCTTACTTCAAAATTTACTGCACGCAAACTCTCTATTAGATATGAAGATGTGAGCTTTTGGAGGCAAGGAACGTGATATGAGACTCAAGCCAAGGACACTGTAGACAGAGATAAAGATTTTACGCTGAGGCGCCTATGACTTTCTCTGATCTGTATTAAATCGTCTGGATTAACAAACACAATGAGGAAGTTTGGACATATATTTGTGGTGTAAGTGTATCTAGGTGTAGGTGCGAAAGTGCATTAGATGAAGGTCGTAGAGAACCAAGAGTGCCACAGCTCTGACCAGGACAACAATTACCTCAAAATACCAAGGAATTTACTGCCCTGAAAGCCAAAGTTGTGCCATAGCCATATACTTAGATCCCCTTCCACAGCGCCACCAGTCACATATATCGGCTCACATTACGGCAACGCTCCCGCCCGAGGTAAAATGGAAGGGAGATGGCCTGTTGTTGACGCCATAATTTGTATTCCCTTTCTCTTATTTCGTATTTCTTTCGGGTGGGCGGAGAAAGGAATGACGTGAGTGGTGGGCAAGTGGGGTAATTTAATATGTTAGTGAGACTGTGGTGTGACTGGGTGTGTTAGTGATGGAGTAGGTTGGTTGATGGGTAAGAATTAGGAAAAAGGCCCATGGGACTTGGTTCATGGGGAATGTAGCTGGGGAAGCGGTCCTAATTAGGATCATGGGTCCACTGGGTAAAAATCGTTCCGTGGGAGAAATAAGTCCAACCAAAAAATAGGTCCGTGTGCAGACTCGGTGTTTCCCTAAGAAGAGAAAATATGTCCACAAGTGAAAAATAGGTTCATGGGAAAACAATTCCAGTGGGAAAATAGATCCATTCATAGCACCTATTCCTTGCACTGTCATTGTAATAGAAGACTTTGTAGCATCTATTCCTTGCTCGGTGGCTGGCGTAATTAATGCTTATGCCGTGCATGGACGTTGGCACAGGAGACCCAGAGTACGTGAGAGGTTTGGCGATATTATTGTCGGCTTAGCTTTCGTGACATGTGTTTTTTTTCCTCAGGGAAACGTTTTTATCTCCGTCAAAGAAAGATGGAGATAGTTTGTATTCACTCCTGTTTGTCTGTTTGTCCACAAGATATCTAAAAAAAAAATTATGAATTTCAGTGAAATTGTGTGGATCTGTGGGTCATGGACGTAGAAAGAATTATTAAATATTGGTGGTGATCTGAGTTGTCTGGTAGCTGTCAACTTGTCTACTGCACTTAGATCCCTTCACTACAGTGAGGCAGTTTTCATTTTACCCCATCTGTCACAAGTCTTTAATGGAAACGAAAAATCAAGAAAAAAAAGTACCAGGAAGTCTTATGCAGAAGGAAATAAAGTAAGGAAGATATGAGCCATGAAGGTTACTATGCCAGCAAGACTACAAAACAGGAAGAAGTGCTAAGAAGCCTTCTATACTGAAGGAAATACAAGGAAGGGCAACACGAAGTCTCCTATCGCAACTGAAATACAAAAAAGGAGAGATGCTACAAAGCCTGCCAAGACCGTACTTTGTGGCACTGGAAGTGGAATTGTTTGTGTGGCGCAAGCTACTTGACGGAGCGCCTCCAGTCTTGTTCCCAAGTGAATCTATTGTTTCACTTATCTTGTCACCGCCAGAAGGTACTTGACATTCACGTGATTCCACAGTATCTTTTTATTTATTCATTTTTTATATATTTATTTCCAAAGTATTTTTTTTCCTGTATACTCGTATTATTGGAGTTTTTCAAGCTTTTCTTATTAACGATCGTCACCACGGCCTCACATCTTTATTTCTGGGTAGATTGGCTTGAGTTTTACCATGCATGTACTGTACCTGAGCTTGATATCTTGAGTCACCATTCTTAGATTATCGATTTAAGCATATTAAATTGATTTGCCCCCATAAAAATGTAAACTGACAACGCGAAAATACCAGAAGACCGGCAAGGAACCGGCAAACGCCCAAACAATCCCTGTAAATGGTCATGTTGTATTTGTTTCGAACGTTGTTACGGTATGGGGTGAGTTCAGTTCACTGAACCCCCCCATCATTATTATTAACACGTAATAGGTGTCCACGTTGAAAGTGTGGAACGTGTTCGGGCAAGTTAGGCATTGCTGAATATTGTTTCATGTGGCTCAACATCTTCCTCTGATTTCCTGACCTGAAAATACTAAAAAGAACTCGTTAGATTACACCAAAAATATTCCCTAACACTTCCTTGATGAAATGTAACGAATGCTTAATTTCCTTACCTGACATTTTACAATAGCTGTCTTCAGAAAGACAGCAACTTGCTAAGCTGTACACTGTAGTAAAAGTATTCAAATGCTGACTTTGCTTTTTGCTCACTCACAAAAATTACTTTCATCAAATCTGTCAGTGTGCTCCGATTCGAATAAAAAATCGGAAATTCAGAGTTTCTTTTGTTGATCAGGGTATTGTATTAGTTTGACTCGGATTCAGTCAAAAAATATATTTAACAAAAAGCCAAACTGAAGGTATTATTTGTTCTGAAAAGGCAAAACCTGGTTGCTATCAGCAGTTGTCGGAAAATACTCACGCAACCTTAGACCGTTACTTCTTGCGCAGCCGGCTGTTACGCTAATCTGCCTTATAAAAAATCTTTTCATAGACTTATGGAAAAACTATTGGGAATTACGGGTTGTCTATGAAGTGAAAATAACTGAGGATTTTTATGCGATTTCCAAATTGGTGTCTATCTTGGAACTTCAGAAGTGGCTGAGATATCCAAAAAAGTTCGCTACTATACTACAGAGTATTCCTCCCGACCCCTGCCCCCATTTCATGCTGATGCGATAAATCTTTCACTCAGGTACATATGTCGGAGGCCAAGCTGTGACTGAATTTGGTGTCCAAGCAAGTGAAGTGAGCAATAATAATAATAATAATAATTATAATAATAATAATAATAATTATAATAATAATTGTTCTCGCTCACTTGGAGGTGACATAAGAGAACTGCAAAAAAGAGTAGTAGTTGTTATAGCAAGAAAAGAAAGGAGAGAGCAGGATTAAGATGAGTACAGTAATAGGAAGAAAATGTATGCAGAACTGGATGAGGAGGAGGAGGAGAAGGAAAAACTTCAAGAAGGATAAGATGAGCGTTAAGAAGATGAGGGAGAGAGTTGGATTAAATGATGATGTTAAGTCGTTGAGAGGGACACACGCCTCATTAAGAGATCTCTCACGCCATGCATGAGACGGTGAGAGATGGGGGGTAGAGGGTATGTGGAATGAGGGAAGGAGGAAAAGAGTGGAGGATGAGGAGAAAAGGAAGGGGGAAGGAAGAAAGAAGAAGAAGAGGGAGGAGAGAGAGTAAGAGGTAAGGAACGAAGAGGGAGAAAGGGAAGGGATAGAGAAGAAGCCAAGATTGGAGAGACGGAAAGGAGAAGGGAAGAAGACAGAGAAAAGTGAAAGATGGAAGAAGACGGGAGGTGATGAGGATGGTGAGCAGAGGATAGAGAGGGTAAGATGAAGAAGGAGATAAAGGGAAATGTGGTTTAGAGGCCAAAGAAGGTGGAGAGAGAGAGAGAGAGAGAGAGAGAGAGAGAGAGAGAGAGAGAGAGAGAGAGAGAGAGAGAGAGAGAGGTGAAAGGAGATGAGAGATTGAAAAAGGAGAAGAGATATGGGGAGAGGGAGAACGCATGGGGTGAGGAACGGAAGGAAAATGGGGGACAAGAGAAGAGGGGGAAAGAAGAGGGACGCCGAGAGGATAGGCAGAGAGGGAGGTTGGAGGATGCATGGGGAAAATGAATCTAAGACTGACATAAGACAGACGAGAAGTATAACAGTATCTGGTCATGTATTCACGAGGTAAAGATGGAATCGTTACTGAGGAGGGACAGGGAAGGAAGTGAAGGGCATGAAGATTTTGTTGAATGTCAGAGGAAATTGATTCTATTTTTACCACATCTATAAGAAAAGTCTCCCCTGAGCTTACTCGTTTTCAACTCGATGACGTACAGATGTATTATATTTATTCCCATTCATACCATATATTCTCACACCTCTCCAGTCCCCCGGCCCTGCCAAATCATAGTTCTGCCATCTTTATTTTGTTGTGTGTGTGTGTGTGTGTGTGTGTGTGTGTGTGTGTGTGTCCTGGTAAGTGTGTGTGTCCTGGTAAGTGTGTGTGTCCTGCTGAGTGTGTCCTAGTAGGTGTCCTGGCCAGCCACGCACCACTCCTAGGACTCCTTATTACTGCCACAACTTTAATTATTATTTAATTAACTTTTCACTTCTCAGTTGCACTTCTTGCGGTTTGAGGATTCGTGATGACTCAAAAACTTTTCCTTCGGATAAACTCTGAAGGACTGTTTTTACTTGACGTATGTGCAGCCAGCTCTCCTTGCCATTGAAAAGTCTCCAAAACTTATTATTGGATTTTTCTCTTGGCCTCAGAACGAACTATTCTTTTGCAGTATCATTTAATGGAATTGGTTTCATTATTTTGTTGAAGCGCAAGTTAATTTTGCAACAGTTTGAAGATTGGAAACATGCAATTGCAGTTTTCTCTCCCCAATAAGATACATTGTTCTTTTGCAATATCATTTAATTGGAAAGGCATTGTTATCTGTTAACATGTACACAGTTGTTATTTCCCCAGCTGAAAAGACTCCAAAACTTGTGATTGAAGTTTTTTTTATTTTTTTTTTTAACCGATTCAGTAATAATTGTAATAGTTGTTAACGAGTTAGAGAAGATATTGTTACCTAGATGATCCAGTACGACAAGTGAAAATGTTGGGTGGGAGAGATGGGTTCCGTGTGGCCCGACGCGTCACAGAAAAGAAAATCAAGCTCTACCCTGTCTCTGTGGACCTATTTTCTCAATCGGACCCTTTTTACCAATGGACCAACATTCGCTCTTGGACCCATTTTCACCTTGAAGTTTTCTCCCGTCGGTCTATTTTTCCCCATGCAGAAACACTGAATCCACACATGGAACTGTTTTCTGCCATTGATCTATTTCTACCATAGACTTATTCTTCATCTGTCTGTTCTCCCACCTGGATCTATTCCTGCCATGGACCTATTTTCCTACTAAACATCCACATACTCCACCAACCCACCTCAGTCATTCACCCATCTCACCCTGCCACCCAACCCACTTCATTCCCTGTCCAACCACACATCACACCCACCCACCCTGCTCACCCACCACGCCCCACCCACCCAAACCATTCCAACCATCCGGCCACAAACCTTTACCAGCAGGATGACTTGCAGGTTTACACACACACACACACACACACACACACACACACACACACACACACACACACACACACACACACACACACACACACACACACATTAGAGACTGTTTAAAAGTGCTTCCAGCCTTTTCACAACGAGGGACCTTGCCTAAGCTGAATGAAGTCATCTGGTATGGCAGGAGTAAAATATGTCCATACAATAAAATGTTACGAGACATGTGTCTAATTCCCTCACTACGGAAAGCCTTCTATAAGCTGAACGCGCGACGTCTTCTGGTTGTAACAAAAGATGAAATATATATTATTATAATAAAATGTTAAATGGGACTTTATCTATTTCCCTCACTGTTATAATCTCCCTGGCCTATAATGAAAAAAAAAAGAGGAAAATCAAAAGACCGTTTATAAATATTGAGGCAAATAATCTGGCCTTTTCAAGAATACTGCATTAAAAGAGGGATCTGTACTGAAAAAGGTTCATGAAAATTTATCTATTCCCTGTTCTGCCAGAGCTTCCTCCAAGCTGAAAAATATCTGGTTGTCATATGAAACGAACAAATCACACAACCAAAGAGGCTGGGGAGCCGAACGGTATATCTTTGGAATATTCTTCCCTAGATTAGTTTCCCCTAAACTTTTACCCACAGCAGTTAAGATTAACCTTTTTCAGAAATGAAAAATCAGCCTGTTAGTCATAATATAAACAAAGACTGTCCGGAGATAGCAAAGTGCCCGGCATAAAAAAAATAAATGAGTAAACCAGAAAGCATTCAGAGAGAGCATACCTCCTCCAGTGCTAATAATACTTATGATTTATTGCTGTAATTCATCTTTCCTACCAGACGAATATTTTTACGGTCTCACATAGCTAGTAAGTTAATTCTACGGCCTTAGTCTGCATTTTTGCACAGTCTCAGAGGGTGTATCCCTCGCCAGCGCCAATAAAGTTTATGATGTATTTCTGCATCCAGATGGGGATCTACCTCATAATATAAACAAGTCTTCCTTGATCCACTATCCACCTATCCACCAGATTCCATTAAAATCCGATAACAGCATTCTGAAATATCATGTACAGAAACAGACGGATAAAGGTGCAAGCATAACTCTGTTCAGCTTCTTTGGCAGAGGCAATAAATCACCAAAACATCTTTAGCGTCGGCGGCAAAAATCCTGTTGCCACTTTAGTATTTCTTTCCTCCTACATTGAAAATTAGTGTAGTTTACCCTCAGCAACCGACAGTGATGACACTAGTATATGGTTAAATAAATTCGTTAGTGTCAGTTGCTGCGGATTCATCGCACTGATTTCCAAAGTACCGTACATTTGGAGAGAACCAGATGAAGTGACAGGACTTCTGGTGCCGAGTGTACTTAACCAGAATATAGTTGAAAATCGTCCTGAAATGGCGAGTAAAAAAAAAAAAATCCGAAGGTAGCCAGGAAAAAATGGTCTTGTTAATGAATTAGGTAATGGAGGTACACCTTGAGCTGAATATAATCACACGGAGGTATACAGAATTAAACAGAAAGGTTATCACTGGGGAGAGGCGAAGACACCTGATATTACGTAAGGAAAGAGATATGGCGTGCGGAAGCTGGAGGGGAAGGGGAAGTTGATATGAGAGAGAGAGAGAGAGAGAGAGAGATTACTAGATAGGAAGATGAACAATTAGAGAAAAACGGCGAAAGACGATAAGGAGAGAGAAGAAACAGACGAGAAAATGAACAGTTAACTCATTCAATAAAATGACGTATTATTAGATACGGGATTATTTATAGGAGCGGCCAGGTCGGTCAGTTACAAGCAAAGGATTTTCACATACAAGGGCTTCACTCAATCTAAGCCCTGGATCGTGCTTCACTTTAGTTTCCTTTTGGACTTTCAAACGCAAGGTACTCTACAGTACTAGAGCGGATGCCCATGTCATGCTTCCTTGTGGCTCCTGAAGGCTATTCACACACAGATAACGAAGCCTGATATGGCCCTACTTCTTTTTTGTACTTCTACACTCGCTTAGCTTTTTCTTATCACCTTAAGGCGATTTTGTTTTACTTAAGAGTAACTTTTTGAACTTGAGTTATAATTATTTAGTCTTCACTAAGTCTTGTAATAATACAGGTTCGAAATTGAACGAAATCGTATGGTGTTAGCATGATTACAATGAGTACCACGTCATTGGTGTGATGGGGTTAAAGATGCGAGGGAGTGAAGACAGTGATAAACGGTAGAAAAAGCAAAAGGGAATAAATTATTAGTAGAGAAGAGTGGTGGGAATGTGATAACACGAAGGGAAGAAGAAAGAGGAAAGGAGAGGAACAGATAAAGGAGAGGAAAATGAAAACAGCACAAAACGAGAACATGGGAATTAACAAAAAAGAGCTCGAGAACAAAGGCGAATGAAGAACAGAGAGAATAAACCAAGAGGAGGACAAACGAAGAAGAGAGATGAAGTAAAAAATGAAAGAACACATGTTAAGTGTTGAATAACAATAAGATTTAACAAAAATATCTGAGATGTGAGAAAACTGTGAAAAGTAAAGATAAAGAAAATAATGCAACACCCGTTCCCACCAGTTGGTCTAGGGGTCAGATATTTAACTTTGCTCTGTGACCCTGACATTCAGCCAACTGATTTCATTATCGAATTAATTCATTCTTGCTTAGCCCTCTTCATTTCCACCAAGTTTGGTCCAAATCAGATCAAACCTTGTCGATCTGGTCGTATGGTCTTGAATTTTTACTTTTTCTTTGTTACCTTGAACTTCGACTGATTGCATTCCAAATAAAAATCGTATATCCTTGTATTATCCTTAAACCTTTCAAGAAGTTTTCCCTAAATCGGATAACTTTCATAAGTGACATTGATCTTGGACCTACTAAACTATAAAGAAAAAAAAAAAATCAAGCCATGGAAGCAGAAACCCAATAAAGTCAAAGAAAATACAATGATATCCCTTAGGGGTTTAATTTGTTGGTTTATATATAATGAAAACAAAGGTTAAGTAATGATCTTTGAGGAGCAACAGTAAATTCCTCGGATGCAGTGGGTCGGTGAAGGGTCAAACACTCTTGGCTGCAGCGATGGTTTCATTTTGTTTCGTAGAAGTTTGGTTTCGTAGCACTTTTATAGTAGTTTTACAGCAGTTCAAACTAATACAGAGTAAAGAAAATTAATCAGTATTCCTGTAAGAGGATGAATTTGACGATTAGAAAACTACAGTCAGCCAGAATGGTAAATAACTGACGGAATGTGTAAATTACCAGTTTAAGAGAAGAGCAGATTCAGTATTGGGGTTTCATTTATGTAATGATAGGCAGTGGGATAATTGATTACTCTACCTTAATGTAACATTGTTTCATGTGTTACCCATTTTATTACAGATTATTATTGTTTCACTTTCCGGTGTGAATCCTGCATTACCGGTACGAAACAATTATACGAATATCTCTTTAAAAAAAAAAAAAATACTGTCAAACAGCTTCATCTGTCGACATATCTCAATGGCCAGTCTCACAATGTGTGTGTGTGTGTGTGTGTGTGTGTGTGTGTGTGTGTGTGTGTGTGTGTGTGTGTGTGTGTGTGTGTGTGTGTGTGTGTGTGTGTGTGTGTGTGTGTGTGTGTGTGTGTGTGTGTAGGGGGAGTAGGTAACACAGAGATTGTAGAAAGGGAGGGGAAAGAGAGGGGACTTTTGAGAGGGGAGTGGTCAGTATGTGACAGAAAAGAGCGGGAGTGGGGTATGGAGTTGGAGTTAAAATTTAAGATGGGGAAGACATGGTTGAGAGGGATGTGTAATGGGGAGGGGAGCCTGTGAGAGGGGACCTGTGAGAAAGAGGAGGAGGGGGGGGGGGGCTTGTGAGAGAGAGATAGAAGAGGTGGCAGGGTCTGCTGGAGGGGAAGGGATAGAGGCGGGTGGTATGTTAGGTAGATGTGATAGGGATGGAAGTTTGATGTACAGAATAGGGCCGTATTCTGTCTGGCATAGGAGGCTTCGTAGTTCCTCATCCTTAGCGATTCATTTTGCTTATCACACTCTGTTTTGCTTATTACACCTGAGCATATTCTTATGTATTATTTTTTCGATTTAATGTCAATATAGTTTGCATCATGTAAGATATAGGAGGATATTGAATTGTTAGACTAAATCGCTCAGGAATAGATGTTAACGAAGTCGCCAGAAGTGCAGAGAATATGACCCCAGAGAAGAATATGGATTGAATGAGGAGGGGGAAGGTGAAGCAAGCAGTTGAGAATGACAAAGGAAACAGTAGAAAGAAAAATGTGTTTGTGGGAGTATATTACGTGAAAGTTGGAGAAATGGGTGAGGGAGGAGAGAAGTTTGTGAGAAAAGGAGGAAGGGGGGAAAGAAGGGAGGCTTGTTTGTGAAGGAGGGGGCAAGAAGCGAGTGGTGGTTGGGGCAAATTATTTAAGAGTAAGAGAAGGGAGGGTGGCTTCTGTGTGTGTGTGTGTGTGTGTGTGTGTGTGTGTGTGTGTGTGTGTGTGTGTGTATTTGTGTGTGTGTGTGTGTGTGTGTGTGTGTGTGTGAGAGAGAGAGAGAGAGAGAGAGAGAGAGAGAGAGAGAGAGAGACGGCAGGAGGGGAGGGGGGCAAGAAGCGAGTGGCCACAGACTGGTTGAGGCAGTGACCGTGAAATAAGCTCCCAATTGCGACGGGAACTCTGGCCTCAATTTCGCCGACGACTGTAGCAAATGTGGCGACCCTTGGAGAACAGGCACGAAATTACCCTACCTTCTGACGCTCCCTCACTGACCTTATAGACTTCTTTTCCCTTCATTGGCTTTATTTTTTGCTTTATTTCCTTATTTCCCTGGAGATTTTTGCTTGTTTCTTATTCCCCTCTTAACCTGTTTGCTTCCTCCTCATCTCACCGTTCCGCCAACTTCTTGTTTTTACTGCTTGTCTGTCTTGTTTATTCTCTTGATTCTTTTTTCTCTCTGTTTTTAGAAAGAGATGTTCTTTTTTCCTTTCCTTCATTTCTGGTTTTTCTTTTATTACTCATTTCTTTCCCTCCTCCTCCTCCTCCTCCTAATGACCCTTCCTTCTGACATATTCCCATTGACCTTAGCCGATTTCTTTCAGTTCCTTTTTCTTCTTCATCTTTTTTTTTTGTTCTTCTTCTTCTTTAGTGTTTTTGTCGTCTTTTCCTTATTTATTTTTCTTTTCTTCTGTTTTCTGAATGGTATTTTCTTCCTATCCCCTTCCCCTTCTCTCTCTCTCTCTCTCGTCATCCATCTCCCAGCGCCCATAATTAATTCTGGCCATGTAACTGCCACTCCCGTCGCTGCTCTCTGTTAGGGTATAAATTTCTTACATCCGGAGCACCACAAGGGAAATAACCCGAGCCAGCCTTTCATGATTCCTCTCTGGGCTGCGGGTGGGAATACAAAACAATGCGGGGAAGGTGGTGATGCACGACTCGGCCCCGGGACAAAATTAAAGTTATATTGACTGGCATGTTGGCTGGGTCGTGTGCTGGGTAGTGAAGGACGCTATTGCAGGAGAGTCTTGTTGTGTAGGTTACAGGATAGGTCGTGTGCAGGGTAGCGAAGGACGTTGTTGCAAAAGGAGAGCTGTATTGTGTAGGATGCAGGCTACGTTGTGTGTTGGATAGTGAAGGACGTTGTTGCAGAAGGAGAGTTTTGTTGTGTAGGTTACAGGCTACGTGTATTCAAGATAAAGGACACTGTTTTAAAAGGATTGGTGTATTGAAGTGTTATGCCGAGTTGTATGTTATGTAAGGAAGGCTATTGGTGCAAATGGTGAGTTGTACTGAAGTGCATAGTTTACTTAATAGGCAAGTGAAGTTGTAGGAAAGTTGCACGACGGTAAAAATGTAACAAGTATAAGAACTGTATGCAAGAGAGTGAAGAACTGAATGGAAATGTATATTGTCACCTTAGATTTCTCTTATGGCGGTTGGTGAAGTTATTAAATACTGTACAGCGAAGTGCAATGGAGTACAAAGGAAAGTAAACCTCAGCAGAACTCTCTGTCTTTCCGAGGCCATTTTTAGTTGGGTAGGCTGTAACTAACGTAAATAATCTTACAGTCAACAACAAGGATACAAAGCGGGGAAGGTGATGACAGACGACGCTGTTTGGGGAAAAAATATACTGGCAAAGATGCAGGGTATGTTCTGTGCATCGTAAGTTACATTGTTGCATAAGAACGGGTGTATGCAGGGTTGTGTGCAACATAGTAAAGAATAGATTGCAAGAGACAAAGAAAGAATAATGGAGAATTGTGTGAGATGATGGAAGCTGAGGCTAACAGAGAGAACAGAGGAAGAGCAGTGAGGGGGAAAGATATGGAGTAAGAGGAGGGAGACAGAGGATGGTGCGGGACAATAGAAGCGGAGAAAAAAAATGTATTATGTAAGCTGTGGCGGCAAAGTGGAGGGAGAAGCGGAGGGGGATGGTGAGAGGTTAATGGAGGGAGAAAGGGGAAGGGAGGTAGAAAAGGATGTAGAGAGAGGGAGAGCGAGAGGAAAGGACGGTGATGGAAAGGGGAAGGAAATGGAGGGGAGGATAGGTAGGCGAGAGGGAGGGAACGAGATTAGAGTAAGGACGGAGGAGAGAGAAGAGAAGGAAAACAGGTCGGTGATAAGAGTGGCGGAGGGACAGTGAGGGAAAGTTAAGATCTAAGGAGACTTGAAGAGAGAGATTTCGTGTGTGTGTGTGTGTGTGTGTGTGTGTGTGTGTGTGTGTGTGTGTGTGTGTGTGTGTGTGTGTGTGTGTGTGTGCGTAAGAGTCTGTCTCAGGTTATCTTCGTATCTTCTGATCGCGCATGCACGATTTATTTATTGCACATCAAACCTGTTATAATTCAAAACTTCATTTGAGTGACTGTAAAATGTTAAATAACATGATTCAATCTGAGGTGTGGGGGCAGAATTAAGAGAGAGATTATGATGTCCGGTTTCAATTTTCGTGTATTATATTGTAGCTCAAAATCCAGAATTCCCGCCACCAAAAACTAGGCATTAAAGCAAGAACCTTTTATGTGGTTTATGTCAACCCGAGTATTAAAGATACCAGTAAGTAGGCTGAAGTAAATAATAATATTAATGACTGGCCATCCGTGGTTGCTCATCCTGACGTCACTACAAGCCTGTCCACTCATGCCTCAGTCCTTTCCAGCATATTGCCTTCCAGTCTGCCACCATTGCGCAACACCTCATACACGGAGATCCAGATGAGGGGATTGCACGTGCATAGTAGTTGCTTTGACTTTACAGTGTTCTTTCGGCAGTTTTGGGCGTTCTGTCGGCGATGCGTGTGGAAAAAAAAAGTCGCTAATAATACCATAGGATTATCGAATCATATCCCTGGGAGTGTCTACGACGAACGAGATGGAAGATTCAGTCGAAATTACCATGAACCTGAGGTGAGGTAAGTAGTCAGTCGCTCGGCCCTAAAGCTTAATATATCGCTTTTGTATCTCAAGTCTGTCCGTCGTCATCATCATCATTATTTTTTGTGTGTATGTACTGCAGAATCTGTAGTTTTCACATATTTATTTATATATTGCTGACACATTGCATGATACGATAGAAATTGCGAAGTAGTTCTGGTTTCTGAGATGCTGTCAACCACGCAGACAGCATGGCATAATTTTTGTGATATTATTTCGCTGTTTTACGATGCCATGAACGCTTTAAAAATTGTTGCATTGAGAAGTTTGGGTTATCGATTTTGGAGAAGTTTCAAATGGGGGAAAACCATGAAGCAGATGGAGGTTGATAGATGGGAAGATGGTAAAGGCAGGAGGAGGAGGACGGAAGGAGGCTGTGGGGTAGAAGTGGGGGGGAGAGAAGGTGGAGGGGAAAAGTGGAGGAAAGGAGAGAGAGAGAGAGAGAGAGAGAGAGAGAGAGAGAGAGAGATTTGATGAGGAAAGGTACGAGATGGAAAATGTACAAAGGAGTACAAAGGAAGGCAAACAGCAAGAAAGCTGCTGTTCCTTTCGTGGCTGTTTGTTATAGGGAAGGTTATAACTATCAAAAGTATGATATCAGCTGAAAAATGTAGAGGGGAGATACTGAGACTGTGGGAGAGAAAAGTGGATGAACAGTGAGAGGGAAAACTCAAAGATGGTTAGGGAGGATTCGTGGAGAGGTGGATGAGGAGAGAAGTCGAGAGAAGGGTGAGGGAGAGTGGGAACGAGAAATGGAGAGGAGGGTGAAGGAGAGAGGGAGGGACACATGGAGAGGAAGTTGGAGGGAAAACAGAGGAGGGAAGGTGAAACTGAGGCTGGGGGAAAGGATGACCGAGGAACAATGAGTGGGTGAGGGAGAGAGATGCAAGGTGGAGGGAGAATGAGAAAGGAAAGGGGGGGAGAGGAGGAAAGGGAGGAAGGAGAGTGAAGGAGAGATGCTTACATATCATTAGTAATGATGAATCTTACCCTTCCCTCACCACACCACACCACTGCACAATAATCCACACTGCACCACACCATGCCCAGTAAATCGCATCACACTATACAACTCCACACCGCAACACCAAACAACACCTCACCGCACACCATACCACACCGCACAGCACCACACCACGTCATATTGCAACACCATACTTTATACTACATCACTCTATTCCAGACAACACATTCGCCATGGTACATCGCATCACTCAAGATCACATTACACAGCACCACGCCACACCACACACTAAGCCAAACTATACCTCATCACACTACATCACACCAAACCATCCCACACTGCGCACCCAACCACACACAACACGAAGCCACACCAAACCAGACCACACCTGAACACATCACAATACCACGTCACACGACACAGCACCACACGACGCCATACCATACCACACTGTTCTATACACCACACCACATCACACAACACGACACCTCCCACACCACACCCCATCGCACAGTACCACGCACCACATGATGCCACAAGATACAGCACCACATCACACTGCATACCATACACCTCGCCACATCATATTACACATCACACTACACCGCATTACACCACACATCATCATACCACACCGTGCAACACCCCACCACACCACACCAGAATACATCACACCACATCCTCCACCATCATCCAGTACACCATACCACTCACCAGGCCTGACCACACATGACACCACACCACAGCACACCACAATCTGCCCATCTCTGTCCCTTTATAATTCTTTCTGTCTGCCTACCGGGTATCTGTCTATCTGTAGCCAACCGCCTTACTCCTATAAAGGGTGACCACAAACAAATCGCCTCCGTTTCGTCCTGTAATCTGCCCATCGGTTGCCCTGCCTTCAACTCGCACACACCTCTCTCATACATCTCAACCCCATTCCCCTATCTCATCCTCGGCTTCCCCTTTCCCCTCATATCACACCACACCACTCCACAACAATCCACACTGCACCACATCAGACCACGCCATACCACACGCCTACCTCCACCACACTGCACTGCACCACACCACACAACGTCACATCAGAACTTACCACACCACACCACACCTCACCATATCATATCACACCACACCATACACCACGCTGCACACCACATCGCGTCACATCACACCACACCACACCACACCCTCGCTAGCAGTCTCTCAGTGGGTGGTCTAGGTGACAAAGTTTGGATCTAGATGGATGATAAGGGTGATCCTGCTCCTGGGTAGATACTTAGAAACAATCTTACCACTGACAGGCTCCTATGACTCACTTCCTGCTGAATAAAATCAACATGGCATTAGCTAGAGTTAAATACTAGAACTGTTCCAACAATGAGAAGGTTAATCATACATGTATTAAAACTGCCTGGCTCCATTTATATACGTTTGAGATTAATACGAGTGACATTCCTGCTTCCTACTCTTTTTTTTTAGTGTTAATACTCGTACATATACAGAGGCGGATGCATAGTCATTGTCGTCATCATCATCGTCACCGTCTTCTTCACTGACATCGTCATCATCATCATTGCCATCATCATCATCCCCCACGAGTTATAGAAACAACCTGCACAGTGTTCCCTGGAATGCAGTGGTTCTCTATGAAAGGTCGAACGCAATTTTTATTATGTACCATTATTTTATATATTTCCTCTTCAGTTTTTGCCGGCGGGCACGCAAACAGAGTGGCGTGGGTTTACGTGGATGTGATGGGGCGGCAACCTGGTTTTGTGGTTATTATGGGACGGGATGAATTAAAACGGGCGATAACCTGGCCTCACAGGCAGTAACCGGCAAGCCCACCAATCGTCGAGTGTTTTAGTTCCTGTGGCATGCGTTGACGTGGATATGAAAAGGGACACAGCCTGGTGTGACGGGAAGTAATCGGCACGTTAACCAAAAATCCAATATCGTTGTTACTGGCCATTGGGATCTAGGTATGGCGTCAACCCTTGTCGCTCACCTGACTGCATGAATGGGGGTGTGGGGAGGGGAACAGAGGGAAGGGGAGGGAAAATAGGGTCAGGTGGGGAGGAGAGGGGAGGGATAATAGGGTCAGGTGGGGAGGAGAGAGGAGGAAAAATAGGGTCAGGTGGTGAGGAGAGTTGAGGGAAAATAGGGTCAGTTGGGGAGGAGAGGGGAGGGATATTAGGGACAAGTAGGGAGGCGAGGATAGGGAGTGTGGAGGAGTGGGAAGGAGAGGAAAAAGGAGCATGGTAGGGGATGGGGAGGAGAGGTTGGGATTTGAGGGAGACGGAGAGGAAATGAGAGGGAAGTGGGGTGAAGACGGAGAGGAAAGAAGGAAGTGAGGTTAATAGACTTGGAGCAGTGAGGGTAAGGTGAGTAGGATTATATTAGCAGATGGGGAGGAGAGGCTGGGGGTTGTGGGGAGGGAATGGGGAAGAGGGAAGTTGAAGCATAATGGCAGATGGGGAGGAGGGCGGGGAAGGAGAACCTGTATGTGGGAAAGAGCGGAGGAGAGGAAAGGAGAGTGATGAGAAGTGAACAGATGTATGAGGGAGATACGGAGTGAACCTGGATAAGAGAGGATACACAGTGCATGCACTAGTAATTGTAGTAGTAATAGGAGCGGCAGCAGCAGCAGTAAGTAGTAGTGGTAATAGTAGTGGTAGTAGTAGTAGTAGTAGTAGGAGGAGGAGGAGGAGAGAGAGAGAGAGAGAGAGAGAGAGAATTTCACCCGAGGCATTTACATAGCTAGTAAAGACTCCTCACTTCGGAAATGTCAGATATGACCTTCCCTTTTCTCATCCACTTAAAGAAGTATATCGTTAAGTAAATAAGGAAAGGAAAAAAAAGAAAAAATCGTCTCGAGGGAGGAAAAACATACCAAAGACAGTAAGCTATAGTACCAGTGAATCCGATATTTTTAAGAAGAGAGAAAGACATCAACATCATACAAAGAATCTACAAAAAAGTGAATACAGTCGTTTGGTGATAGCAGAAATATAGCTTAAAAAACATTATAATGAAAAAGAGGGTGTTTTCTGATAGTTTGTTTCTGCATAGACGAATAATTAATGCATATAAATCTCTGTCCATCTGTCTACCTGTCTATGAATGTCTCCGTCCATATGTTTCTGTCTACACACACACACACACACACACACACACACACACACACACACACACACTGGTGCAGTGGTAACGTTCCCGCTTGCCAACTGGTGGACGGGAGTTCGCGCCTCGCTCAGGTTGCGAAAAGTTTCACTGACGAAGTGGGTGGTTACTGTCTCCCTCGAGCAAGGGGACGGGTGTGTGCGTGTGTGAAGGTCACAGCCTTGCCCTTAGATCGGACTATATGAGCTCTCAGCTCCCTTCCGGGAGGGTAAAAGCTGACAATCACGACCATCACGACCATCAAATGATCCTGACCGACCCGGTGAATTACACACACACACACACACACACACACACACACACACACACACACACACACACACACACACACACACACACACACCTCACCCCCATCCGTTCTCACGTGTTTTAAATCCTGTCACAATATTTTTTTTATACACCTCACACATATGGACAGATCCTCTCATTCTTCACCAGAGCCATGGAACCTTTTGTCGTCAGGTCTTTCCTCCATATGGCCCTCTTTATTTGCGCCTCTTCCTGTCCCGCCTCAGAGGGTTAAGGCATCGGAGGGAGGGAGAACATACACCTAAAGAAACAACCATCTCCTCAGTCCCGTCTGATGAAAATTTACAGCTGGCGAAATACAGTGAAAACCCCTATCACTGCTAGTACGTGTTTCAGATGGTTCGCTTTTTGCGCTATGTATTCGTCAGGCTTTGAGGAGATACTTGTGTCACTGTGAATGTATGGGCAATAAGGGAGTCAGTGAATGCTATATCTAACCCCTTCAGGTCAAAGATTTTCCCTCTAACCTTAAGAAAGCCGTCGGGAGGTAACAAGAATAAAATTAAGAATGTATCATAGTGCTGAAGGGGTTAAAGACGCCCTGAATCACCTATTCCTAAGCATTTTTCTTTTTTTTTTACAGTATATGGCATGTTCTGATTTTCTTGGATGTAAATTACGAAGTCTGAGTCGATGTAAAACAGGTGTAAATAATATAGTGTTGTGGTGTAAAGGTGTGGTAATGTGTTGGTGTGGCAGTGTGGTGGTGGGGATTCGAATAAATGATTGCTGTGGTGGTGTGGTAGTGTAATACTGTGGTATCATGATGGTGTGATGTGGTAGTGTGGCAGTGTTTTAGTGTGATGGTGTGATGTGGCCCTGGGGTGGTGTGGTAGTGTGATGGTGGGGTAATGTGGTGCTGTTGTTTTGTGGTATTGTAGTAGTGTAATAGAGTAACCTAGTGGTGTGGTACTGTGTTGGTGTGGTAGCGTGGCAGTGTGCTGGTGTGGTAGTAGGTTGTGTGGTGGTGTGATTCTGTGATAATGTGCTGTGGTGGTGTGGTAGTGTGGTGATGTGGTAGTGTGGTGCTGCGGCAGTGTGATGTGGTAGTGTGGTGCTGTGGTAGTGTGATGGTGTGATAGAGAGGTAGTGTGGTAAAGTGATGGTGGTGTACTATGGCGGTGTGGTGGTATGGTAGTGTGATGGTGTGGCATTGTGATGGTGTGGTAGTGTGGCGGTGTCACATTGCGGCGATGTGATACTATGAAAGTGTGGTGGCGTAGTGCGGTAGCGCAGGTGTGTGGTAGTATATTAGTGTGGTGATGTGGTAGTGAGGTGGAATGCCTGGAATGGTAGTGTGATAACTTGAAGATATGGTTGTGTAATACTACTGTAGTGTGGCAGTTTTGTAATATGAGGTGAGGTAGTGTGGCAGTGTGGTGATGTGGGGGTGTGGTGGTAAGTCGTGTGGTAACCAGCTATCCTACTGTTTTTTTTTTTTTTTTTTTTCACTCCACTGGAAAATTAACCGAGCATTGGTTAAACCCCAACTTGATATCCTATCTCGTGTGTGTGTGTGTGTGTGTGTGTGTGTGTGTGTGTGTGTGTGTGTGTGTGTGTGTGTCGCTTTCATTAACGCCACTGAATGTTTGTTTATGTCACTAATAATATTAAGATGTTTATGTGTTTGCTGTGGTTCCTCTTTGTTGCCGTGTGTGTGTGTGTGTGTGTGTGTGTGTGTGTGTGTGTGTGTGTGTGTGTGTGTGTGTGTGTGTGTGTGTGATTTTTTCTTACACTGCTCTACATCAAGTCCTCTACAAACGAGAGATGTTTATGAGAAAATTACACACACACACACACACACACACACACAAGCCAAACATAGAGGGTCATTGGGCAAACTTTGAAAACACTTGTAAGAGACAGTTTGCAGACGCTTAGCAAACTTGCCTCCGTCTCCCAGCAACTGCACTGCGGTTCTCATAAAGCCCTTCAGGGCGAGAGGGGGGTGTTTCCTGAAAGCTGTGTGTAGGCTGAATAAAGCCCCTCTGAGCTATAACTCTCTCTCTCTCTCTCTCTCTCTCTCTCTCTCTCTCACACACACACACACACACAGTAGCTATATTAGCAAATGGTGGTGTATAATAATATTAGATAGGGCAAAACTAATATTTATTTCAGTACTTCTTTATTTCACTTTTTGACCTAGAAATATTCTTTTTTCGCAATAATGTTGTGAGAAATAGTTATAGGTTCTGTATTTCCCAACATTTTGGTATAAAAGCAAGTAGTGTAGCTTAATTAGTACCATTTATGCAAAAAATACGTTAATGCATGTAGCATGACGAAGTGAAGAAATTCAGATACGTATGTGTAGACGGGCAGCATAGATGCATAATGTTGCCATGTGTCCACAGGTGGAAATGGAGTGAAAAGCTTCCTGAACTAAAAAAACTGAGGGCCTATTATTGGACATTGCGTCATCGGGTAACGAGTGGTTGACATTTGGACACCATATACGTCATCCAGTAAAGAGCAGTTGAGATTAATTGAGACTGCACATTCACCCTCGGAGAACTGACTCAACCAAGAGTGAGTCACAGGAGCTTGAGTGTTAAGAGTCAGGGTGGCCTCGTGTAAAAAAAAAGTTGAATGAAATGAAAAATTATTCCAAAAAAGGTTTAAAAAATGGTGTGCAGTGAAAAAAATGTGTGGATGGAGGTAATTGGACTGCGATGACGTGTGTGTGTGTGTGTGTGTGTGTGTGTGTGTGTGTGTGTGTGTGTGTGTGTGTGTGTGTGAAACATATAACAACCTATATAATCACAGTCATCATACAGTATAGTCCAGGCTGTATATTAAGTCCACAGGCTCCATCCCCCCCCCCCTCCGGTAAGTAATGCCAACACGGGGACATTATCATTGTAAAATATTTTCAGGTCCAATACATTTTCTAGTTACTCTCGGATCAACACGTCCACCGTCCTCATGGGTATTGCAGATTACGTCCATTAATTAGGCCCCGCTGGATGATAATTTAGAGCTGCCTAAACAGAGAACGAGCCGGCAGTACCATCAATATGCCGAGTTACTGGGTTGGGTTGCCGACTGTCGGGTTAGGCCGGCGACAAGCGAGGCGAACAAAAGATTATAACTTGTGCCAGCTGCTCTTGCAACACACGTGCATGCACACTGACACGTTACACCCACACCCACACCCAACCCACCCACCCAGCCAGACACACACACACACACACACACACACACACACACACACACACACACGACCATCAAGTGATCCTGACCGACCCGGTGAATTACACACACTCACTCTAATAGTCTCCCCTCTCTCTCTCTCTCTCTCTCTCTCTCTCTCTCTCTCTCTCTCTCTCTCACTCATTCTTTCTTTTTTCCCCCTTTTCTCCCAATTCTACCCTCTCTATCTCCCTACCCTCTCTCTGTCATACGCTCTAAGCTCCCCCTCTGTCTTCTCTATACCCCCCAGAGGACCTTCCACTTCTTCGTAAGGAAACAAGGTCATGAATTTTTATCCCCATTTCGCCTCAATTCGGCTCTGTCACGTAAAAATAGCCCAGTCGTTTGTTCCAGCGGCGTAAACCCTGTGTGCCCCAACCTTCACCCCGCCGCCTCTCTCCTTACTGCTCTCTCTAGCTTCTTTATTCTCTCTGTCGCTTTCTTCTTCTTTTATTTTTGTTTTGTTTGCGTTCTTTATTCTCTCTCTCTCTCTCTCTCTCTCTCTCTCTCTCTCTCTCTCTCTCTCTCTCTCTCTCTCTCTCTCTCTCTCTCTCTCTCTCTTCCTGTAACCCCTCTGCTATTCCTTAACTCCTCCCATCTCCCCGTGATTCTCATCTGATTCCTTTACTCTCTCCCTCTCTTCTTTTTCCTTACTACTCTCTTTCCCTCTTCTCTGCTCTTCTTCACTCATTGCATTCTCTCCCTCTCCCACCGTCCTTCACATTCTCCTCCTCCCCCTTCTCGCCCTTCTCCATCTTTGCCGCTGCCTCTCCCCCATCTCTCTTGTCTCATTCCCTACACACTCTCCTACCTCTACTTCGTGTTTTCTTTCCTTTTCTCTCTGATTTCTCTACCCTCTCCCTTCCTCCCTCCCTAACTCTCTCTTCCTACTGCTCTTGACTCTTCCTTCACTTCTTTCCCCTTTCCATCACTTTATTTTGCGTCCTTCCTCGCATTTCCATCTCTCTCCTTCCCTCTCCTCCTCTTCCTCTTGTCCCTCTCCCTCCTCTCGCCCTCCTTCAGTGCTGCCATTACCCCCTCCATTCCTCTTTCCCTTCTCCTTCCTCTCCTATCCCAGCCCGTCCTCCGGAATCCCACTCTGCTCAAGGTCCAGAGAATACCAGGTCAGTCCACGAGGGGACGAAAACTGGTTCCTAGCCGCCCATGACGTCACTACGCCTGCTGTCTCAGTTTGACCCAGGCTTTCACACTGATTGGGTCATGCTCAAGGTCGAGAAAATGCCAGATTATTGTGCAGTTTATGGCTGCAATTCTTCCTTTTCGCACAAGAATCTATTCTCTACACAGATTTCCTCAATATGAAGAATAATTTAGAAAGTCATCATTATCAACATCATCATCCGGACCTCCTTTCCCACCCAAGGGCAGGGTGAGGAGTAGCAATGTTCAGAGAGCCCAAATTTGCCCAGTCCATTGGGCCACACTTCCATTCACTGATCACTCAAGCCCCCCAGAATCCTGGCTCTATTGGATACACCAAAAACATTCACCACGTTCTGTAGCTTCACATAAACGTATCCGATAGAGTCAATCCGGATCTTGCCACTTGATTCAGCCAGCTTGATTTCTTGTCAGTTCCCATGCCTCACCGACTTCCAAACCTCTCTTCCTCACACACTCAATCACCATATCTTTCCACCTTCTCCTTGGCCTACCTTGCCTTCTCCCTCCTTCAAATTAGCTCTGATATACCTTTTTCACCACTCTATTGTTATCCTTTCTCTCCACATGACCATACCATCACAGTACACTCTCATCGATTGTGGTGTCCACCAACTTCCTCACTCCACACCTTTCACGAATCACATAATTTCGTATACTATCGACCCTCTGTGCTGCACATACATTCCTCAGCAGTTCCATCTCCACAGCTCATACTCTTGACTTTTCATTTTCATTGCACACCGTAGTGTCACATCCATATGTTGAAGTTGGCACTAACACTCCTTCATGTAAGCCTCGTGCAGCTGCAACACTCAAGCATGTTTCTTATCAAGGCCTTCATTGCACCAGCTACTTTTCTTCCTTGTGTCACTCTACTTTCAACTTCTTTTGCACATTTTCCTCTCCTCTCTATCACTGTACCCAGGTATTTGAACTCTCTCACCAATTCCAGTCTCTCTCCATTCATTGTAACATCACACTGGGAGTCACCTTTTCTCTCAATAACCATCACTTCACTCTTTTCTACATTTAGTCTTAAGGCACGACGCTCATAGTCATCAGCAAAACTCTGCACTAGCCTACCAAGTTCTTGTCCGGTACTTGCAAGCAGTACTGCATCATCAGCATACAACAAATTTGAGATATTCCATCCATAACCATTCATTACCAGTGCCATTCCTCTCTCCGTTACTCGTGTTTTTACTTCTCTCATCACCCCATCCATATATATATTGAACAACCATGGGGACACCACACAACATTGTCGCACGCCCACACCGATCGTGAACCATTAACCCTTACACATGCTTTGCTACCATCATAAAAACTCTTGACAGCACCTAGCAGCTTACCATCTACACCGTACATGCGCAAAACTTTCCACAATCCCTCTCTGTCTGTGTCGGAGAAAAAACAGTTTCAATCCCCAAAACGCAGGGATACATAGTTTACATTTTAAAGCTGATAACTATAAAAGAAATCTAAAATATGAACTCCTGGGCATTCCAGTTCCAGCAGTGATCCGAAAATTAGCGGAGGATGCAGTACCAACTTTGTGCCTTCCCACATCAAGAGGTATAGGTGTATACATGTGTACAGTACAGCTTGATGTGACATTTGTTTTAGTAATATTTAAAAGTTAAGATTTTTAAAAATATGATCTTAACAATATATATATATATATATATATATTTATATATATATATATATATATATATATATATATATATATATATATATAGAGAGAGAGAGAGAGAGAGAGAGAGAGAGAGTATACCTTAGCTATGGGGATAAGTGCAGGAAAGCATATGATATATATACATTTATTATATATAAATAGCATACCTTAGCTATAGGGATAAGTGCATGAAAGCATATATATATATATATATATATATATATATATATATATATATATATATATATATATATATATATATATATATATATATATATATACATATATATATATATATATATATATATATATATATATATATATATATATATTAGAGAGAGAGAGAGAGAATACCTTAACTATAGCTTAAGAATATTGAGTTTAGAAAATAGTGTGTCTAAGCTATGGGGATAATTAGAGGAGAGCATATGCAGAAAAGCATATTTATTAATAAATCTAATTGTATACAGTACTGCATATATACTTATATATACATATTTATACGTATATATGCATATACAGATATACAAGCATATATATACTAAAGAAGAAGGTTGTGCTTTACTTATGAACACTGAGTTAGTGTAAGCTGATCCCGTGGGAGGGGAGCAGGGGAAGGGAGGGATTTAAGAACGGAGGAAAGGCAAACGCATTAGTAAGGAAGGAACGCGGTGCGACGTTTGTAAAGGAATTACCACATGTAGGTATGAAGCAAGATGGAGTGGTGGTAGGAGGATAGGAATGGGATAGAGAATAGAGGAAGAAGGAAGGGAGAGGGGAAAAGAGAAAGGAGATGGGGAAAGAAAAAGAGGAATGAAGGACACACACACACACACACACACACACACACACACACACAACCTTTCACAGTTATGTAAACCAACATTTATAGAAAATAAATGTGGATATACGTAAATGTTCTGCACAATATACTGTATGTATTGATGAGAAGGAGACTAGATAGGGGAAAGGAAGAGAAGGAAGGAAAGAAACAGAGTAAGGGAAGGAAATACATGAAGGGAGGAGAGAAGAGAATGAAGGAAGAGTGGATAAGAAAAGGAAAGAGGGATCTGTTGGGATATGAGGTATGGAAGGGAACAATGGGATGGGGAAAGAAAATAAGGAAGGTGGAGAGGACAGACTAAGAAAAATAATAAGAGAAAGATTTGAGGGAAAAAAGGAGAGGAAGGGAGGAGGAGCAAGCCAGCTGTCATCAGGCCTACTGACGTCATCACGGACCCACCCATATGCGCGCGAACTGACCTTGTATTCTCTGGACCTTGATCCTGCCAGGGTGAGCGCATCTAAGGTCCCGTCGCCAGAATTAGTGATACTGGTGAAAAATCGAGTTTATTTCCTTGCTGGCTGTTGCTTTTTTCTCCTTGCGTCGTCTTCAGGTCTCACGGGAAGCTGGTACATATTATTGACTTTGAGAAAGGCTGTGATGTGAGTAGAGATATGGCCATTGTGTGAGCATTAGTGTTCTGTTCTTCCACGTGTGTAAGTGTTGACTTTTGGAAGCACTTTGATTTTCGGAAATAGATATGGTTCGTAGCATTAGTCTTCAAAACTGTGTAAATGTTGACTCAGGACCGCTGTGAGGGCTTCAGAGACAAGTTATGTCAATACTCTTTTTTTAAGTTCTGAAGTTTTCTTGCAGCGTTACTTTATATATATATATATATATATATATATATATATATATATATATATATATATATATATATATATATATATATATATATATATATATATAAATACTACACAATCATGTCAAGAAAGGCAAGCATTGTATTCAACTTTGAACGCGCTTACGGTACCTGGTGAGTTCATATCGAAGTGTCGTCTCACCTTGTGTTTAGTACACATATAGGGCAACACGGATCCTGTTTAATCTATAGAGGATATGTGTACCATACTAAACTCTGGCAAGTGTCATACATTTGCCCACAAGTGTTGCCTCTCTAGTACTGGTTAATGCAGCTGCCTCCAGACGATTTTATTGGGCTTAGAGAAGACTTCCTGTAGTGAAGGGTTAACAAAGGTTGTATCATATCTCTCAAATTCGAAAAGTGTTCCTAAGTTGAGTAAAATCATTTGGCGGTAACAAGTACTGAATGCAAATCGTGTACTCTGAATGGAGCTAATTCAGTTTCGACTGAAGTTGCCACACATGAGATTTTGCACAGGTGTTGTCAGTTGTACTGCCCCTCGCCTACAGGCTCATATTTGTGAAGCTCAGAGGTTCAAATCTGACAACTCCCTCCTTTTCAGCTTCTGAAAATGCTCCCGAACGTACCCGGTACATATTCTCTCTGCTGAACGGTAAAGGGTTGACACATGGGTGGAAGGCAGTGATATGCCAGATGTGTTAATATTCTACAGAGAGAAACTTTTTAATGGAAATGACGATAATGGTTGTTGTTGTTGTTGTTGTTGTTGTTGTTCCCTGGCGAGAACCCAATGGACTGCAGGCTAAAACTGACCTCTTACAGCCCACTTTTCAGGGGATAGAAAGGTAGTTGGTGGACGCTTTTATCAGTGAGCTCCCTGGTTTTATCAGTGCCATCTAGTGAGGGCGTCCCTCACCTGAGGTGATGATTAGGATGTATTGATGGGAAGAGGATAGTGTTTTGTTGTTTGTTATTGTTTAAGATATTATAAATAATGTACCGTAGTTGTTGATGGTGATGATGATGACAGACTGGGTACCATTTGGATTTTTTTTTTTTCATCGCTGGAATCATCTGAGTTATAGTGGTACTAGTAGTTGTAGTAAGTACTACTAGTAGTAATAGTAGTAGTAGTTGTTGTTGTTGTTGTTTTACCCCGGTCTGCCTGGTCGTGCAGACCCGTCGACCCCTATGAGGTTGGGTTGATAATTTCGGAAGTTTGAACGATGAAATGTTGGATGTACAAATTATGTACCGTAGATGGGACTTTGTGAGTATAGTTCATTCACTTTACCTTGACGCAAATTTTCATCCTCTGCAACGTATTTCAGGTAGCTCAGTGGCAGAGAAAGACAATACTGTGGCTCTGCATCTTTTCTATAGAATTCATCTTGACTAGCTTCATCTTCCAGTTTTAGTCTTTTGCTATAACTCATCATTCAAGATGGGAGGGATGGCAATTTTAGGCCAAGGCAAAGTGAACAGAGTATTGTTATCCTACCTTTGTACTATGGAAATTTTGTTTCTGGATCTTACTTACTCCATTTATGGTAGAGAAAGTAAGGTGATGATGATGATGATGATGATGATGTGACGGTGACTGATGACGGTGGTGGTGGTGATGGTGGTGGTGGTGATGATGATGATGATGATGATGATGATGATGATGATGATGATGATGTCGAGACTACTAAGATAAAGATTTTCATCCATAGCATTATTGACGCTCAGGCAGCTATGACCCTTTTTCAGGTATATAAATTCTTCTGACGTTAACTGGAATAACATACTACAGCTCTCACTCTTCTAAATAAGCATCGTCTTGTGTTAAACAGAATAAAATACGAGATTCCTCTATGAGAGAGAGAGAGAGAGAGAGTACTAATTCTCGTTGTCTTTCCCACAGGTGAGTACCGGTTCGTCTTACCTGTCGCTGGTGTCGTCATGGTATGTACTGAAGTTATTTAGCTTCCCTTGCAACTCCTCCTTAGCGACTGATTTTTGGATATGCCTGGTTAATATCTTTTTGTATGTTATTTTTATAAAGTATGGTGATACATGGATTTATGTAACACTGAGGAGGACAGTAAGATGTAATCAGCAAAATAAATCATCTTAAGGTGTTAGGGAGCTTCCTTACACAAGAATATGGGCCCCTGAGCATCAGGGTGTGTCGTGGGATGGCTTGGAGAGGAAGAAGTAAACCAAGATATATTGTCTTCTTTTCTTAGGAAGTTATCTTAGACCTCTTCCTGATTGATTTGTTTCCATATATGTCACGATGATAGACGTTTGTGTGGGATATATGCAGTGTATGATGTATGCAGTGTATGATTTATGCAGTGTGTGACTTATGCAGTGTATGATTTTTGCAGTGTGTGACTTATGCAGTGTATGATTTATGCAGTATGTGACTTATGCAGTGTATGATTTATGCAGTGTGTGACTTATACAGTGTATGATTTATGCAGTGTATGTTGGAATTTAAGAGATCTGAAGAGTGTGAGAGAATTCTGAGTAGTATTATTTAGGATATGAAAAAAATATAAAAGAAGTGTAAAGACTCCTAAGCTAGCGAGACACTAGCGGAAGGACAAGTGACTGTACAGTATATGATGGAGGGTGGTGTGTCGTGGTAGGAGTGATCGTTACTGAGGAGGGATAGAGACACCATCAGGTTGTATGAGTGTGGTCGAGAGAGGGGCAAGAGGTAGACCAAGATTCAGAGGGAGGAACTGGGTGATAGATTGCGTGAAGGAGGGTAATTTGTCATGGGCGGAGGGGTCGTTACTGAGTAGGGATAGAAACTCATAAAGATTCTCGTTCTCACTGCTGTTGTTGTTCTCCTCCTCCTCCTTCTCCTCCTCCTCCTCCTTCTCCTCCTCCTCCTCCTCCTCCAGCCCCCCTTTTATCTAAGACACCCGTCGTATATATTTCAATCTCCCCAATGCAAAGAAAGCAATATAAGCACAGATTAGGATCTGCACAGATAATCCGGAGTTAACGGTCACTACTCTTACTTTCGATCTGTGATGGGCTGTGGATCACTGAGGGTCCCTGTTAGTCAAGTGACCACCATCGGGATTTTTTTAATGTACCAGGGGTCACTGCTTCAGGAGGAAACTTGTGTACTTGTCCCACATGGGAGAGTTCCATGTCTCAGTGGATTGAACGGAGCTAGGGCCTGATTGACTGCTGCCTACCTCAGAAGCGCCAGGCAAGGCTGCCGCACCACCCCTAAACATCCACACTGTGCAGTGTGTAGTTTCCACGTTGTGTCGATAGACTTCCCATAAACTCAATGTACCGATTTATAATGTCATGCCGTAACTATTATATAGTTGATTTGATTACTTTCTCTTTCAGGTTACTCAGTCGGGTAGCTTATAGACAAAGTATTACAGAGTGGGACTTTTCCTTTCCAGTTTTTCCCATGAAATTTCCATGTCAGTTTTTCCATGCTGCATGGTGTTTTTTTCTCACCTTTTCCTGGAGGGTTTGGTGGTGGGGGGAGCCTTCTTGCTTTACTATCCTTATCCTTCAGCATGTAGAGTTAGATCTTGTAGTCATAGTTTTCTCTGTAACAAGCAGCCTCGAAAGGACCATAAGGTCTGTTGCTGTTTGCTTTCCTATGTAATCCTATGTAATCCTCGTCACCCTCCCTTCCCATTCCTCGTTGGTATATCCTTCTCTTCTTCTGCCATATCGCCTTTCTCGCTCACTTTCTCTCCCATTCTCCTTACCCTTCTCCTTTCCATTCCTTCATCCTCCTCCTCCTCTCCCTGTTCATTTGTCTCACTCCTTTTTTTTTTCCTTACGTTTTTATCCTTCCTTCTGTTTTCTATCCATTGTATCTCTCTTCCCTTTGTCTCCTCGTACTCCCCGTTCTCTCTCTCTCTCTCTCTCTCTCTCTCTCTCTCTCTCTCTCGCTGTTCCTGTTGTTTCATTTTCTTTGTCCTCCTCTTCCCATCTTCTCTCTCTTTTTCTCACTTTTTCTCACTTTCTGCAGCCTCTCCTGACCCCCATCTTCCCTATCCTCCTCCATCCTCCCTATCCTCCTCCATCCTCTTCCTCACCCTCTCCCTTCAACCCCTGTTTGTCTTTCTCTCCCTCTTCCATTTTCTCACCCGCACCAACCTTAGCCACTTCCCCTGCCTCCTTTTCCTCCCTGTCTCTTCCTCCTTTACTTCCCTTTCTCTTCCTTTCCTTTTTATCCTCTTCATCTCTTCCTCTTCCTCCTTGTCTTCCCTTCCTCTTCCTTCTCTTCACATCCTCCCCCTCTTCCGTTCCTCCTCCTCCTCCTTCCTTGACGACGTGAAGTGGACCAGTGTAGTGCTTTCCCGATAAAATTTGATTATCTCACTCGCAGATGCTTGGTGTGGAAAAAAAAAAAAAAGCCTGCAGATAGATAGATAGATAGATAGAGAGAGAGAGAGAGAGAGAGAGAGAGAGAGAGAGAGAATGTATGTATGTATGTATCTGCATCTTAGGAAAAAAGCATCATTGAACTATTGTCCCATCCTAAGCCTGTAAAATGAACCCTATCGGCGAGGTTGGTGAAGTTTCATACCTTATCCAGGTTAACACAAAACGATTTTGTTCAACTGAGTGAGTCCGGTGACGAGTTTAGATGATTTTTACGACCTTCAGACGATTTTATTCAGCTTCAGATCTTTCATGCTGAAGGGGTTGATGAAGGGTACTTGTAATCCCTATGTCCCTAAATATGTCCCCTAAGCTGAGGAAAATCATCTGAAGGTAGAAGGTATTAATCAGTAAGTATTTAAATAGACTAGCTTAATAGGGTTAAAAATAGTCTTGAACAATCTTTTGCTTACTGGCCATACACTTAAGATTTATATTAAGATTAACCCTAGACGATTTTCTTTAGCTGAAAGAAAACCCCTTGCTTTGTAAAAATTCGCAGTCAAGGTACGTTAAATTTATCTATTGATGGAAATAATGATAATAATAATAATAATAATAATAATGTTTTGAAACCATTCTTCTCTACAATCTGAGAATTTTTACACTGGCTCCTATGACTCACTCAGCTTAAATAAATCGTCTGACGCTATCTAGAATTAAATCCTAGAGTTGTCGTGACCGTGAGAGGATTAATGAAGGTCTTTAGCAATCCATGTAGTATAGAAAATCACAAGGCTAAATTAAAGTCGTTTAGTGGTAGCAAGAATAATGATACAAACACAGGTAAACTATAAATGAATTAATACATGAATAAATAAATAAATAAATATGTAAATCAGTAGGTAAATAAGTAGATAGATAAGTACGTGACTAAATAGACAGATAAAGAAATAAAGAAATGAAATGAAATAAAGAATAATTCCTTTAAAAATTACTTACTGAAACCATGGTCCTTCTCACAGCCTGCAGATTTCGCTTTCAGCACGAGGATTTATTTTTTATTTCTCTCGCTGCTTCCAGACGATTTTCTTTAGCTTTGGAAGTGTCTCCCGTACTGAAGGGGTTGATGAAGGCTTTACTAAAACCCCACCTGTTAGAAAAGTCTCGCTTAAAACGAAAAATAAGACAAAAAAAAAAAAAAAAAAAAAAAGCATGACAAATAACACAACTGACTCTCGACTATGCTCCATTTACACTAACTTGGGCCAGATTTCCCCCCCCCCCACTTTGCAGCTAATTTCATGTAGCTCAGAGGCAGAAAGACATACTCAGAATCCTTTCCATTACACCTCCTCGTGACTAGCATCGTATTTTACTGTTAATCTGTTGTTAAAACTAAGCATTCAGGATGGAGAGATGGAAAATTTTGGCCAGGTTAGAGTAAAAGTAGTATAGGTATATATACGCTAGAGTAATTGAAGATTTTTTTTTTTTTGGAGAGGGGGTCATTGGAATTTAACTAAGATTTTTCTCCAAGACAAAGTAATTTTCTTTCTAGATCTTCCTGATATTTTTACGCAAGAAAATCCACGAGAGACAATTTTTTTACTGTCACTTGGTGTAGAATGTAACCTACAGTATATGTATTTAAATCCAAGTTGATTAAAATTGTTTGAGGATACCGAGAATGAGGTAAGGAATACGTCATTGTGGTGAAGAGGCTAAGCTGTATAAAAATCGTCTGGCCTTGGCTAGAATAATAGTGTATATCTAGAAATAGATACAAAAAGTAGATACTGAAATCGCTATCGTATTCACAGTCTGCAACCTTCATCCTTTCTGTCCAAGCATTTTATTTTTATTATTATTATTATTATTATTATTATTATTACTCCTGTTCCTCTCGCTCTCACTCTCTCTCTCTCTCTCTCTCCCCCCCCCCCTTTCATTTCCTCCCTTTTCCCTCCCCTTTTTCACTTCTTTTCCCCATTCCCTCTCCACCTCTTCTCTTTTCACCCTCCAGTTATTTCCCTCCTATTGCACAAGGAATTGGCCGCAAATTTCTCGCTTTTTCCTCGTCAAAGGCGCGATTTTGGAAAACCTGAATGAATCTTTAAGGGTCTTTGGGGGTCTGTAATAAGGTTGGTGGGCAGGGGGAGTGAACGGAAGCTTAGCCCAGGAAGGAGGACTAAATCACACCGTTTGCTTTTCAATGGACCACCAAATATCGTGGTAAATTTGTAAGCTATATTTTTGGTGAATGAAATCTTGTGGAATTTGAAAGAATGAGGAAAGTAAATAGTGGTGGCGGTGGTGCTGCTGGAGGAGGAGGAGCAGGAGGAGGAGGAGGACACTAATATCCATCTACGTCATTACCATAAATAACGGAAAAGTGAACAACAAATTTTGAAACCAAGTGATGCGTTCTTGGAAACGCAGGATATTTTTTCAGGATAGGCTAATGTGTATGTTTCATAATTATTCGTTTTTAAAGCGGACCGATATACCTGATTGCACGTGTACCTGCGAGTGTTAATTAGCCGTATTTTCAGGTAGATTTTTGACTCGCCGTATTTCAGGGAGCACGATTGCGGCGCTTGGAGGAACACTGCAGGATTTCCAGTCGAACAGGATAAACGGATGTCCAGCTTATGCCAGCAGAGAGCCAGATATACAGCCCTCTCTCTCTCTCTCTCTCTCTCTCTCTCTCTCCCAGAAGAAAAAAGTCAGGAGATACTAGAATGAAAAGACGTCCTCGGGTTGAAAATGTTAAGTATTGGGGGTAGAAGATGTAGAGAAAGATTTTCTTGTTATTTTTACAGTGTGTGTGTGTGTGTGTGTGTGTGTGTGTGTGTGTGGAGGAGCATCTGTGTGCGGCCCAACCATCATTAACCCTGCCCGTCACAAACACTATTATTGATTGCTGAGAGAGAGAGAGAGAGAGAGAGAGAGCAGTTCTAGATTTTTCAGTTTTCAGTAAGTACTTTAGATTTTAAAGAAGTAATTCTCTCTGTCTCTGTCTGTCTGTCTGTCTCTCTCTCTCTCTCTCTCTCTCTCTCTCTCTCTCTCTCTCTCTCTCTCTCTCTCTCTCTCTCGTCTGTCTGTCTGTCTCTCTCTCTCTCTCTCTCTCTCTCTCTCTCTCGTCTGTCTGTCTGTCTGTCTGTCTGTCTGTCTCTCTCTCTCTCTCTCTCTCTCTCTCTCTCTCTCTCTCTCAAGCTTCCCAGTCGTTGGCATAAATTTAATGATCAGTATTAGAAAAATCGACAAAAATAAATGAGTGACATATATACTCTGAGCCAGGAGTGGACCCAGTGAGATATTTTTGAAGGTGATATTGAAGTTTTTAGAGGTGTTTCTGCTGCCTTAGAGGACACGAGTTCGGTCCCAGGCTGGGGTAGGGAACTTGTTTTATTATTCCGAATTTCGCTACTAAAACAGACTTTACTGATTATCACAAGACCTTCCGCCATGTCATAAGCACACCCCCCTAATGCCTTCCCATCAGCCCTGAATGAGACAGTCCAGTCATGTATTCTGTATGTACGGTGGGTATTAGTGCAGAAGCTGTGACATGTAAAGGTTTGTGACATCTCTTAGAACTCAGGGCCTCGGAGGAACAAGCTGTCAAACCTTCATCTAAAGTTGTACACATTAAGGAAATCATTGTAAAGGAAAATAAAAACAGCCAGAAGTGTATACGATACATTAACTTCTTGGAATGTTAAGTTACATCCTTATCGATATATATAAGTACTTATATATATGCAATTATCTTACCTTGCCTAATTAACCTGTGATATAAAAAGAAGTTTAATTACGCCCTATTTACCTTAACTTGGCCCAGATTTTCGTCCTTTTGCAGCCTTTTTCATGAAGCTCAGAGTAAGACAATGCTGTGGCTCTACGTTGTTTCCATAGCACTTCATGACTAGCAGCATCATAATCAATTGTTCATTTATTGTTGCAGTTCTGCATTGAAGATGGAGAGATGGTAATTTTAGGCCTAGTTAGAATAAAAAGAGTATAGTAGTAGTAGTAGTTGTAGTAGTAGTAGTAGCAGTAGTAGTAGTACAGTAGTAGTAGTAGTAGTAGCAGTAGTAGTAGTACAGTAGTAGTAGTAGTAGCAGTAGTTATTGTTGTTGTTGTATTAGTATTGGTAAATATATTAGCAGTAGTTGTTGTTGTATACTGTGTGTGTGTGTGTGTGTGTGTGTGTGTGTGTGTGTGTGTGTGTGTGTGTGTGTGTGTGTGTGTGTGCGCTTAATCTTGACCCGGAGAAACACAAGTACACACAGACGATTCTATTAAGCACAGGAGAATTTTGAAGCCGTAGGGGGTAAGGTATAGCATTCATTAACCCAGCCACTGCTGGGATGCTGTCCTTGCTGAAGAAAATCGTCTGGTAGGAAGAAAACTGAATGATAATACTTCGGTTCTCTCCATCATTTTCCTTTTCATAACAACCATGTCCGCGATTCGATGTGCATGTACTGTAATTATGAGCAACGATTGTGTGTACATAGCAAACAGTGTAAGCCTTTATACACGTCAGTATGAGTGTATCAGCAACGAGTGTGTGTAAATCTCTAACAACGTAAACCTGTATACACGTCAGTATGAATGTTATTATCAACGAGGTGTGTGTGTAAATAACTAATAATTTAAACCTTTATTCACTGAACCTTACATACACACATTCATTCCTTTTGTTACCACCAGAAGGTTTTACTAAGCTCAGGAAAACCCCCATTTTTTTACTGCAAGGGTTAGATAAAGCAATCACTTACCCCCTCATCGTCGAAACAACTCGCATATTATTCCAGCTAACACCAGACGATTTTCTTCATTTAGGAATGAGTCGTAGGAGCCTGAGAGTTGATACTGTCACTTTAAACTTCGAACTCAGAATAATTCCAGTATTCTATCAACAAAAAGCGATTCCATTTATCAGAGAGAGGGAGAGAGAGAGAGAGTGTGTGTGTCAGCCTCTTCACTACTCTGATGCTTTCCAAACTTAAAATGTAATCGCCTCGTTGTAGAAAGATTGCTATGAATCACCATATTTCCCATCTCAGATCTGTCTATATATCAGTGTCGTCGCACATTATATATGCTGCAGGACTAAACCTTCTCGGAGGAAGAGTGGCAGCCAGAATTTATTTTACCTTATGCTGGCGAAGGACGAACAGGAAAGTAGTGTTTGTATGGAGGTTTTTTTTTTTTATGCGAGGAAGAAGGAACCAAAGGCTGAGCCCGCAAAACAGTTCCTTCCAAGAAAAAAAACAACAACAACACAAAAGACAGCCAAATTCAAGATCCGTTCATTTCGAGATGCCTGGACACACTGCGTTTGAAAGATTGGAGATTATAGGAAGGAGGAAATACAGACAGAGGGAGACAGTTCCAGAGTTGACCTGTTGGATAAATGAAGGACCGTGAGTAACGATTAACTCTTGCATTACCTTTAGAGAGTTGGACAGAAAAGGGATGAGAGTTTGTTGCTAGACGGGTGCTACGCGCCCGTTGCAGAGGTGGAGGGATGCAAGCACACAGTTCAGTGGAGCAGTGACCATTGAAGTAGCGATAGAAAAATGATAGAGGCAACAGTGCAGCGAAGAAACAGAGGTTGAAGGGAGCCAGTAAGAGGAGAAGAGTTAATAAGACAAGAAACCTTTGACTTCACCCTATTGAGAAGAGCTGTATGTGGGGAGCATCCCCACACATGAGAGTTGTACTCTACACAGGGGCTAATAAAACCCATGTATAAAGTTAATAACTACACAGAGGTAAAGAAAGCACAGAGTCGGCTTAGCATACCTAATCGCTTGGAAGCAGATTTTACAAGAGATGTAAGATGATCTTTCCAAGATAAGTCCCGAGTGAATGAAACCCCAAGCCTGTTCAAGGATGATGCAGGATTGAGCTGGATATTATTAAACATTAGTGGGTACTCCTGTGGAGGATATTGATGGGGTGATAGGTGTAAAAACTGAGTCTTTGATGCATTAGAAATAACAAGGTTATTTCTACTCCAGTCAGAGATACAAGCCAAGTCAGACATTAGGTGTGCCATAGCCTCATCCCTTGTTTGTTGAAGTAACTGCCAAGATGGACGGTGCAGAAACCGCATGGAAAGGTGAAGGGTGGAGTCATCAACGTATGAGTGGATAGGGTTAGATGTACAGCTTGGAAGATCATTGATGAATAAAAGAAAGAGAGTTGGTGATAAGACAGGGCCCTGAGGAACACCACCGTTGATAGATCTAGGAGAAGAACAATGGCCGTCTACAACAGCAGCTATAGAACGACCAGAAAGGCAAACTATAAATGGAGACACAGATAGAAGGATAGAAACCGTAGGAGGGCATTTTGGAAATTAAAGATTTATGCCAGACTCGATCGAAAGCCTTTGAGATGTCAAGTGCAATGGCAAAGCTTTCGCCAGAGTCCAGAAGGAGGATGACAAGGAGTTTGAAAGGTAGGTGAGAAGATCGCCAGTGGAGCGTCCTTGACGGAACCCATACCGACGATCAGAAAGAAGGTTGTGGTAAGAAAGATGCTTTAAAATTTTTCTCTTAAGAATAGAATCGAAAACTTTTGAGACACAGGATGTTAAAGCAGTTGGACGATAGTTAGACGGTTGGGAAATGGTCACCCTTCCTTGGGACTGGCTGAATGAGAGCACACTTCCAGCAAGAAGGAAAGGTACAAGTTGAAAGACAAAGGCGAAAGAGTTTACCTAGGCAGGGTGTAAGCACAGAAGCACAGTTCTTGAGAACAACAGGAGGGACTCCATCATGCCCATATATCTTGTTAATATTGATGCCAGTGATGGTAGAAAATACATCAGCTGAAGAAATTTTAATGTCAACCATGAGGAAGTCAGAGGGGGGAAGTGATGGAGGAACAGCACCGGAATCGTCTAAAGTTAATTGGAGGAGAAAGTCTGAGTGAAGAGGTCTGCTTTATCAGTACAAGAAATAGCTACAGAGTCTTCAGAGTAGAAGAGAGGAGGGAAGGATGATGAGGTAAAGTTGTTAGAAAGGTTTTTTGGTATGGTGCCAGAAGGAGCAAGAAGAATTCGAGTTGGAGAGTTGAGAGCATTTGGTATGGATGAAATTATTTTTAGCAGAGCGAAGAACAGACTTCGCACGATTCAGGGCAGAGATATGAAAAAAGATTTGAATCAGGGGTTGGTTGGATCCGGTACCTTGTATAGGCCCTTTCCTTGTTGCTGACAGCATTAGAACAAGCGTGATTAAACCAAGGCTTTCTTGCACTAGTCAAAGGATATGAGAAAGGTATGTATGCTTCCATGCCCGAGAGAATAACCTCCGTAATGCGTGAGGCACATTCAGATGGCTTCCGGCCATGGAAGCAATAATCATTCCAGGGAAAATCAAAGAAGTACTGTCTGAGGGCCTCCCAGTCCGCAGTATGCAGGAGTAGGAGTGTTTTATTGGCTACAGTCGTACGTGTCGGGAGTCCAGTTGAGTCATCGGTAAAATTGAGAGGGAGCGATTATACGTCATAGGAAAGGATACACTACCAGAACTCACTTTAAATGCTCGCCACGGTTTAGGCTCGAACCCTGGGGTATGTCCCTTATCGTAATTAGGTCCACGATTAAATATTAATGTAACTCTGTGTCACGGGGTTTTTAAAATATCACGGGTTTTTTAAAATAAATGCTAAATATTATTTAATTGATAATAATATTCAATAATTTTGAAGAGCAGGGACAATGATTGTCTTACTAAATCAAGCAACGATTACTTTACGCTGTCTTCTTCGCACGATTCTCTAAGAACGAGAATTTATAAACTCCCTCAACAGTACACAGCAGAGACTAATTACTCAATTGCTGTTTCTTAGTACTGTTAGCCTCTGGAGAAAGTTACTTCACCCCTGACAATAAATAACTAATACTAATACTAATATCAGGCACTTGCTGGTGCTTAACTCCTAGGAGGCACAACGGATTTTAAGTTTAATACAAGACTGGCCTAAGTACCAGTTATGAATAGCAAAACGTTTATGCAAGCTAGGAGCTATATGGGAAATAAGCTTAATTGCGGAGAAATGAAACAAGAGTTTACATTACATTAAGCTCAAGAAAAAGAACTGTTAAATTTATTGATTACAAAATAAATTTGACGTTACATTTCAGATCAAATTAATGAGATCACACTCAGTCACTCACACAAGAGCTAAATTCTTACGCCTAGGAAAAAACACCTTAACTAAACTCTTAAGACTAGTAAAATACAAAAATGAAATACTGGTCGATGAATGCGGTGTATCACTCAAAGCTGGAGAACTGTGGTGGGAGCTTGGAGAACTATAAGTGGAGTTTGGGTACTAGCTGACCTCTCACACTGCAGCACAGGTCCTCTCTCCGTCACAGCAAACACTTGACTGAATAAGTCGTGGGAAACAAAAGCGGAGGACTAAGCCGCATTTTTCTAACGGTCGAGGCAAGCAGGGGCGAACAATAAAGAAACAATAGTATCGCTCAGTAGAGCACTTAGTGACGTGCATTAAATCGGTCACTTTTGAAACAGTGACGAATGTTTTGAAAAGTATACCACCGAAGTGGAGAGAGAAACGGTTAACTGAGCGATACACAGTGAGTTTTCCACTAATAGTTCGTGGCTTCTCACAAAAGGGAAATGTTGCAAATTTGATTCGTGACATTACGCCCCTACAAAATTAAATTTTTTCCTTATGGGAAAAAATTTGTGGATATATATATATATATATATGTACACATCCTAACTCAGTCACACAAGATTCACACTGTGGTGTGTGTGCTATCCTGCTACAGGAGAAAGTCGCAGTCGCCAGTGAGCGAAAAAACCTCGTATTTATGTTAATAGAAGCAAGCTTGAGGGAAAAACTCCGTGACGACGGTGAAAATCCTGTACTCAGGTCAAACTGAGCGAAAAGTCGCTACATTTACACTGACAACTAATTGTTGTGTAGCGTGATGTATGTATTACACGGTGTAGGTGTGACAGTTGTAGTGTAACTGTACCTACGTGTAAAATGACATAGTAAATAATAACATGGCAACGACGAAGGCAGAGGAGAAGAGGCGGCAGCGTGCGGCAGACGATCAGCTGGCCCGCACAGCAAAACTGCTACACCCATTGCTGTACCTGCAAAACCAATTAAGGTGGAGCATCAAAAGTGTCAATGAGACAAAATTCTTATTAAGTTACAATTACTCTCTCTGCCTAGCAATCAGTACATGCTACGAAAAGTACGCTCTGACTGAAAAATACAAGTGACAGCCTAAACTTCGTACATTCGAGGTCGCCATTAATTATAGCACACGATTACTGTCAGCAAGTTGAGAATCCTTGTGCAAACTCGGGTCTTCCATAGCCTCGAACTGCACACGGGTCCTCAACCTGTGCCTTAACCTACAGTACCTATATTAGTATTGGGGAGCTGAGAATCCTTGTGCAAACTCGGGTCTTCCATAGCCTCAAGTCGCCTCTGCGGAGTTCTCACTTCCCCCTTAACCTACAGTACTTATATTAGTATCGAGGAGCTGAGAATCCTTGTGCAAACTCGGGTCTTCCATAGCCTCGAGTCGCCTCTGCGGAGTTCTCTCTTCCCCCTTAACCTACAGTACACACACATGAACAGCCGGAGAGAGCGGACGTCCCAGGCATCGCTCCTAACCTTGAGTAGTTTCAGGAATTTTGTCTGTCCTGTCTCCTAGGGTCTTTCTTTAAATTTAGAATAATGAAAGTTAGTAGACTACCAAAAATGTAAAGATTTGTTGGCAATAGTATACATGAATGTTTGTGGCTTATTCGGTAACAGCTGTTTAGGCACTTTACATTAAACATGGCCGAAAATGTAAACAATGAGGGAATGGAATTTCAAGGATTTGATGCTAATACTAATGTCATGGACCTGGTGAAAACATTAATTATGAGGATTAGTGAACTCGAAAAAAAAAGTAGAGAATCTAGTGATAAAGGATGTGTCAGGAAATACGGAAACCACCATACAGAGTCTAATCCAGTCCAACGAAACAGCCAATGAAGAGATTAGGAATTTGAAGAGGGAATATGTTGAACTGAGGAGGAAACTTGAAGAGAGTACTAATAAAACGGAGAAGGTGAGTAATGTATTAGAAGAACATAAGGCAAAGTGGGCACACGTAGAAGAAGAACAGAAAGAAGTGGTCAGCTTAAGAGAGATCATCCAGGAAGAAAGGGAAATGAACAAGAAAGAAATGGAAGAAAATGTAGTGAAAATACTGAAGAAAAAAGAAAAAATAGTGAGAGAAACTGTAGAAAGGAACAGATGTGTGGTAGTGAGAGAAACTGTAGAAAGGAACAGATGTGTGGTAGTATTTGGAAACAGGGAAGAGGAAGAAAAGGTTAGGTTCGCAAGACTCGAGAGAGACACGAACATGGTGAGAGGAATATTAGGCAAGATTGACCCTGAAGGAGACAAGTGGGTAAAAGAAATTGAGGAAGTAAGGAGGATAGGGCCTTATAAGAAAGGGGAAACAAGACCAATGAGAGTCAAGTTTACATCAGAAAGTGTAATAAATGAGATACTTAAAGTGACCTGGAAATTAAGCAAAGAGGCGGGGATGGAAAATATTATAATAAGAAAAGATCTGAATGAAGAAGAAAGAGAAGTTTTAAAATCATTAAAGGAAGAAGTAAAGGAAAAAAATGATAAGAGGACAGAGGAAGAACGTAATACTTTTTTTTGGAGAGTATTGGATATGAAAGTAAGGAAATGGTATTTAAGGAAATAGAAGTGAAGGAAACTAGGGGGGATGGTTGTGAAAGATCAGAAGTTGAGGAAGTGGTACGGACAGAGAGTAGGAGAGAAGAGGGTATTAATAATGTCAAAAATAATTTGAAGATGATATATACTAATGTTGATGGTTTCATATCGACAAGGATCGAAATTAATGATTTCTTGAGAGAACGTGAACCTGATGTCATGTGCTTTGTAGAGATCAAATTAAGAGAAGATATTGATGTTCATTTGGGAGATGGTAAATACAAACTGTGGAGAAAAGATAGAAAAGAAAAAAAGGGAGGAGGAGTGATGATAGCAGTGAAGAACAACATAAATGTAGATACTGCGGAAATGGGAGAAGGCAGGGCTGAAGTGATATATATGAAATTAGAAACTGGAGAGAATGTTAAGAGAGATATGGCGGTAGTGTATGTTCCCCCAAAGACGAGAGCATGGAAGGATGACGAATACCATGAGATGTTGTCAGATATGGCTAGCTACTTGCAAAAAATAATTGAGAAAAGCAATAATATAATTTTGGTGGGTGACTTTAATTGTAAAGAGGTGAACTGGGAGGAATGGTACTCGGGAGGCGGCGAGGATTCGTGGGGCACTATGTTATTAAATATAATAATGAATAATGTGATGACGCAGTGGGTCAAAGAAGAGACACGGTTTCGAGGTGAGGACACACCAGCAAGGTTAGATTTACTGTTCACCAAAGAACCCGATGTAATAGAATCATTGGAATATCTCTGTCCTTTGGGAAATAGTGATCACGTGGTCATTGAGTTCCAGATGTTAATAGGAAACGTCGAGCCAAGAGACGAGCTTCATAGACAGGGAAGATACAACTTTGGCAAAGCAAATTTTACAGGATTGAGAAACTTTTTTGAAAATGCGGATTGGAGAAAATTCAGAGAAACAAGAGAGATACAGAGGAAGTGGGATATCTTTCTAGACCTCTATAATTTGGGAGTGGAAAAATTTGTACCAAGAGTAAGAGGGAAAGAAAACAGGAAAAAGGAGTGGTTTAATAGAAGATGTATGATAGCCAAAAAAGAGAGAGATAAGGCGTGGAACAATTGGAGAAAGAGAGGTAACGACAGAACAAAGGAAGAATATAAAAGAACAAGAAACGAATACACAAGAATACGTAGGGAAGAAGAAAGGAATTTTGAAAAAGGTATAATTGACAAAGGCAAGGATGAACCCAAACTGTTTTATAGATTTGTTAATGGCAAACTGAAACAAAAGGAAGGAATCACCAAGCTGAAAGTAGATGGAGAGGTCTTTAAGGATGCGGCAATGCAAGCAGAAATAATGAACAAACGTTTCCAGTCAGTTTTCACTAAAGAAAAGGAGCTTGTGGAAGGGGAGGGAGTGATTAGAAATGTTCCAGTGATGAAAGATATTAAAGTGGAGGTGCAGGAAGTGTATAAATTACTGGAAACTCAAGATGTAAGGAAAGCCCCAGGACCTGATGGAATTTCTAATTGGGTACTGAAGGAATGCAGAGAACAACTGGCGGATAAAATTCACAGCTTAATTGTATGCTCACTGGAAGAGGGGAAAGTGCCAAAAGAATGGAAGAGGGCAAATGTGGTACCAATTTACAAGGGAGAAAACAGGGAAGAACCCCTGAATTATAGACCAGTGTCTCTAACCAGCATGGTCGCAAAATTGTGTGAGAGAATCCTGAAAGACAGATGGATAAAATATCTGGAAGAGATGAATATTTTGGCTGAATGTCAGTTTGGATTCAGAAGTGGAAGGTCATGTGTTTCAAACTTGTTGAGCTTTTACTCAAGAGCGATTGATGTGGTACAGGAGAGAGATGGTTGGGTGGATTGTGTGTACTTAGACTTAGAGAAGGCCTTTGACAAGGTACCTCATAAGAGACTAATGTGGAAACTAGAATATATAGGAGGACTAAAGGGGAAACTTCTGGAATGGATGAGAGACTTTTTGAGAGACAGACAAATGAGGACAGTAATAAAGGAAAAGATGTCTGGATGGAGGGAAGTAACAAGTGGAGTCCCTCAAGGCTTAGTGTTGGCGCCAGTAATGTTCCTGATTTACGTAAATGATATGATAGATGGAGTGAACAGTTATGCGAGTCTGTTTGCTGATGATGTAAAGATCTTGAGGAAGATAGAGGTTGAGGAGGATTGTAAAATACTGCAGGAGGATTTAGATAGGATACACAATTGGAGCCGGACGTGGGAAATGAAATTTAATGTAAAGAAATGTAAAATATTGGAAATGGGTAAAAGTACCAGGAGACCATCACTGAATTATTTTTTGGGTAATGAATTAATCACAAAAAGGAGAGAAGAGAAAGATTTGGGAGTGCTGGTCCAAGATAGTTTATCACCAGAAAAGCACATTAACAAGATAGTTGGAGAGACTTATAAGCTCTTGACTAACATAAGAGTAGCATTTCATTATATGGATGAGGAAATGATGAAAAAATTGATAGTGGCCATGATCCGCCCCAGGTTAGAATATGCAGTGGTAGTGTGGTGCCCACACAAAAAGAAAGATATAAACAAGATTGAGAGAATACAAAGAACAGCAACCAAGATGGTCCCCAGTCTGACAGACCTGTCATACAGAGAGAGGCTGGAAAAAATGGATTTGCCTTCGTTAGAGGAAAGGAGAAAGAGGGGAGACATGATTGCGGTGTTCAGGACCATGGTGGGAGTAGATAAAATTGACAAAGAAGATCTGTTTGTATGGGATAAGAGAGCAACAAGAGGACATGGAATGAAATTGAAAAAGTCAAGCTGCTTGAAGGATATCAAGAAATATAGCTTTCCTTACAGAAGTATAGACTTATGGAATAGCCTGGACAAAGAGATCGTCCAGTCAAAAAACTTAAACGAGTTTAAAGTTAAATTCGACTTATTGAGAAACAGCGACGGAAACCCACGAGCATAGTACATTCCGTGTATATCACAATTAGGTATATTCTTAAATATTTGGAACGACTTAGACAAAGAGGTGGTGCATGAGAAAAACATTCATGTGTGTAAAGGTAGACTTGATAAATGTGGATATGGAGACAGGACAACACGAGCATTGCTCAATTCCTGTATCCTACAAATAGGTAAATACAAATAGGTAAATACATGTATGTACAGGCCCTGGACATACTGTGTGCTGTGGGGCCAACAAGTGAGACGTCAGGTCTACACTTTTGACTGGGAACCAGGCTGGTCCTTGGATTACTCAAATCTCTGAGGATGCCTATCACGGAACCCAGCATACAACAACTGCCCATGTTAGTCAGCAGTTAGCAGGCGAGACATCAGGTCTGCACCTACGTTATCACTTCCCTTGATGTATCTCACAACAAGGTTAAACTGCTGTAAATACAGTGTCCAGCGTGTCAATCTTGCATTAGCCGTCTTGGTCGTGCTAAGACTAGTGAGTGGCATATGGTCAGTTTCCAGAGTAAATGATGCCCCAAATAAATAATAATAATATTTTTTAACACCATCAACCACAGCCAAGAGTTCTTTCTCAACAGTACTGTAATTCCTCTCGGCGGGTTTTAGCCTACGGCTGTGGTATGCCACTGGGAAGATTCCACCTTCCGATTCCTGCATCAATACGGCACCTACTCCATCTTGTGAAGCATCAGTGCGCAGTATGAAAGGTTTGCTGGAATCAGGCAACTGCAAGATAGGCTCCTTGCACAACATATTCTTGAGGGTGGCAAAAGATCTCTCTTGCGCTTCTCCCCATTCAATGGTGTTTGGAGCATATTTCCGTAGCACTTCATACAACGGTTGGGCAATGAGAGCAAAGTTGGGGATAAAACTCCTATAATATCCCACTAGGCCAAGAAATGCCCTAACCTGTTTCTTGGTCATGGGTCTCCTCTAACCTTCCTGATCTAGTCACCCTAACACCTGCAGTGATTGTTGCCAACAATATGACCGAGGAACTCCACCTCACTGTGAGCAATCTTGCATTTGCTAGGCTTCACAGTCATGTTGAAACTCTGGAGTCTACTGAAGACAATTTCCAAGAGTCTGAGGTGCTCCTCCAACGTGGCGGAATGAATGAGGACATCGTCAACGAACATCTCTACTCCTACAATACCATGGATCACTTGTCTCATGGCACGATTGAATACTGCTGGGGAACTGGTAAGTCCAAATGGGAGGACTTTATACTAGTACAACCCCCTAGGAGTAGCAAAGGCAGTGAACTGACGACTCTCAGGATGAAGGGGAATCTGGAAGAATCCCTTCGCTAGGTCGAGCTTCGTGAAATATCGTGACCCTGCCAGCTTGGAGAAGATGGCAATATGGTCACTCATTGGCTCAGCATCCACTTTGGTGATTGCATTGAGCCTTCTATAGTTGCCACAAATCCTGACTCCTCCATCTTTCTTGCGGACTACTACCATCGGACTACAGTAAGGAGATGAGGACTTTTCGATAATGCCTGCAGTCTCCATGTCAGCAATTTCCTTATCTACTGCATCCTGTAGTCACATGGGAATCGGATATGGCTTAACCTTTATAGGAGCATTGCTGGTCAACTCAATTTTATGACACGCAACCTTTGCAAGTCTAGGTTGGTCTGAGAAGACATCAGCATACTGACAGAGCAGTGACCATAAGGCATTTAGGTCTCCTACTGCTAAGTCAGGGTTAAGTAAAACATCTTCGACAGTCTCTTCCTGAGGGGACTGAGTGGTTAAGGGCTCGTCATCATAGTCATCAGCTGGGATCACCGCGGCTGCCCCGGTTTCTTCCAGTGGCTGGTCACTATCATCAGCTACTTGTAGGCCAGTCTCCTCGGGGTCTGACTCATGATAAGCCTTCAACATGTTAATGTGGAATCTTCTACGAAGATTCCCCATCTGAATTATGTAGTTGAGGTCTGAAATGCGCTCTACTACATCAAATGGACCTTTCCACTGCGCCAACAACTTGTTCTGGGCAGTGGGGAGTAATACCAAGCATTTATCGCCTGGATTAAACTTCCGAAGCTTTGCCTTCTTATCGTAATAAGCCTTTTGCACTTCACGCGCCTTGATCAGTTCTTCCTTAGCTAACTCGCATGTTGACTGGAGGCGGTCAGCCAAATCAAGGACGTAGGTGTAGGTGGTCTTGACTTCAGGGTCGGGTTCTTCACTGTCCCATAACTCACGAAGGACTTGAAGTGGGCCCCGGACCGACCTTCCATACACCAGTTCAAAGGGTGAGAATTTCAATGAATGCTGTGGGGCTTCTCGATAAGCAAACAGAAGAGGAGCAATGAACCACGGCCATTCCTTTGGCTGTTCGGCGGTCATGCGCCTCAACATCTTCTTAAGAGTTCCATTGAACCTCTCACACAACCCGTTACACATGGGATGATACGGCGTAGTCCATAAGCCTCGGATGGACAGCAACCTGAATGCTTCGTTCATCATTGCTGAAGTGAACTGCGAACCCCGGTCGCTTAAGACCTTAGGGATACCTACACGACAGAACACTTCAATTAATGCCTCAGCAACAGTGACGGCCTCTATATTCTTAAGGGCCACGGCTTCAGGCCACCGTGTGCTGAAATCAACAATAGTGAGGATATACTTTGATCCATCACTAGCCCTAGGAGAGATTGGCCCAACTATGTCAACTGCTACTCTCTCGAACGGTTCAGAGATTATGGGCATTGGTTTCAATGGCGCAGGACGGACACATCCCCGGTCCATGGTACGCTGACACACATCACAGGAACGTACGAGCCTCGTTATTTCCCGTCCCATTCCTGGCCAGAAAAAGTCAGCATGGATGCGGTCAGAGGTCTTCTTTTGACCCATGTGACCTCCCATCGCTGAACAGTGACCTAATTCAAACATTGCTCGGCGATACTTTGCAGGAACAACAAACTGCAGTCGAACCTCACCCTGGGGTGTCTGTGACTCACGGTACAGCCGTCCTCGCTTACGAAGGAACCTGGCTTGTCCTCCCCGTGAATACTTGATCACTTTACCCTCCAGCTTCTTGCGCACTGAGGCAAGTGTCGAGTCAGTCTGTTGCTCTTGGACAACATCTTGACTACGAATCAGATCTTGCGGCGTTGCGACGGTCAATGGAGTGACGCGATTTGGAGCCTTGGCCATGGCTCGTGTTATCGCAGCAGCCGAAGTTTGAGTAGCAACATCTACGGCGCAACTATTTTTGACACCATAAATGTTGCCAATGATGAGGTCAAATAAAGGTTCAGGCATGACAACTGCAAGTGTCATACCGGTATAAAATGGAGATGCCACCTGGATACGTGCCTCAGGGAACAATCTCACTGATCCATCAATAAGTCTAACTTGGATCTGTCGACCTGTATACCCATCAGACCGAACTAAACTCTGCTTAACAGAGCAACCTGAGGAACCATTGTCCCTCAGAACATATACAGAAACACCTCCCACAGACCCTGGCTGAACAAGAAAGGCAGTGTTGCTGGTGGAAGGGTCTGAGGAGGTAGCAGCCAGTCATTCATGAGACTGCGGAACAACCGATGCAGCAAACGTGGCGCCCTGGGAACTAGGTGTCTGAGGAGAGTTCATGGTCGGAGGGGGACTTGTGAACTATTGGGAAGTACCTGTACTGGTAGAGATGGCACCACCGGGTACTTGTTGTGGAATGAAGGCTGCATTTGCCTCCTGCCTCTGATACACTAATTGACCTGACTGAGGGTTACGTGGCTTGTCCTTGTATTGCTGCTGCTGCTTGGGGAACTGCTGCTGGTTGGGGTGCTTGTTGTACCGCTTCCAAGGAGGCTGCTGTGTATTTTGCCCCTGGTCCTTCTGCGGTTTGCTTGGACCTTGGCCATTACTCTGAGAACGGCCTTGGTGCTGGGATTCAGTCTGAGATGATTTCCCAGATTTATCAGGTTTTCTGTTCCAGGTGTTTTGCTTACGAGTTTGATACCTGTATGCAGTAAAGAATGCGTCAGCCTTTTCTGCCATTTGGCTGACATCTTTCACCTGGCAGATCTTAAGCTGTGCTATGAGCTCAGCAGGCCACGACCTCTCTAGCTGTGTATGCAGCATAAGGTCAATTATCCCCTCACGCGTGGAAGGAGTTTCATCTTTCTCCATCCACTCATTTAAGTAAGCAGTGAGACGATCAAGGAACTGAACAGCTGTCTCCTTGTCTTGGAGACGAGCTCGCATGAACTGAACTTTGGCGTCGTCTACTGTGAGACCATACACCTTAATAAGTACAGCTTTCATCATCTCATATGTGAGATTGTCTCCACGAATTCTGTGGAGAATATCGAGGGTAGGGCCCTCAAATAAACCAAGAAATTGGATCCGCTTAGCTGCCTCATCCAGTTGATACATGTCTGCCATGTCCTCAAAACGAGCTATGTACGGCTCGATTCGCTCGCTTTCCTTGTATGAAGGAAGCTTGATGCGTGGGGTCGCCAGGACATGTGTAGGAAGAGTGCTAGTGGAGCTTGGACCAACTGCACCGGATGTGTCTGAAGCCAAGGAATCTCGCTTGAGCTTCATCATTTCATATTCGTGTTTTTCACGTGCATCTCGCTCGGCACGTTCGTGCTGTCGTTCTCTCTCGCCTTGTTGTAACTCGTATTGGCGTTCTTTCTCTCGTTCCTCACGCTGTTCTCGCTCATGTTCTAAGTCGAGTTCGCGCTGTTTTTGCTCGTGTTCGCGCTGTTGTCGCTCTTTTTCTAACTCGAGCTCGCGTTGTTTCTGCTCGTGTTCGCGCTCCTTTTCGCGTTCCTCACGTTGTTCTCGCTCGTATTCGCGCTGAAACTTACGCTCTTCACGGCCATCATTCTCGCGCTGCTGCTCCTGATTATGCCGTGAGAGTATATACTCTTTAATTTCGGTTGGGTCCAAAAGACCCATTTCTTTGGCTTCCTGTAAAAATAAAGTGGTAGCCATGACGCTAATTTACTAAGCAAACCGAAACTGAGTACTGACTGCTTCGCAAACGAATGCTAATAACACAAATAAAGAATACAGACACAAGCTAGTGGTGACCAGTCTTATCTAGTTAACTGGCAAAGATTAAAGCATAAATGCAAATAACTGAGAACTCAATAATTAACACAATGGGTACGACGGCTACCCAGGAGCGAATAAAATCGTCTGGCGTTACCAAAAATAAAGTACTAAATAGAGTTAAATACTCTATGGATTAATAAAGCAAAAATTCACTTGCTAAATTAACGGTAAACACCAGTAAGCTTGTGCCTATAAACTTTAATGATAAATACCTAAATATGAACGAGTGAGTACTATCTCGTGAATAGCTTTAGAGCTAGGAGTTAATATCCTGGAATGAGGTCGCCAATTGTCACGGGGTTTTTAAAATAAATGCTAAATATTATTCAATTGATAATAATATTCAATAATATTGAAGAGCAGGGACAATGATTGTCTTACTAAATCAAGCAACGATTACTTTACGCTGACTTCTTCGCATGATTCTCTAAGAACGAGAATTTATAAACTTCCTCAACAGTACACAGCAGAGACTAATTACTCAATTGCTGTTTCTTAGTACTGTTAGCCTCTGGAGAAAGTTACTTCACCCCTGACAATAAATAACTAATACTAATAATAATATCAGGCTCTTGCTGGTGTTTAACTCCTAGGAGGCACAATGGATTTTAAGTTTAATACAAGACTGCCCTAAGTACCAGTTATGAATAGCAAAACGTTTATGCAAGCTAGGAGCTATATGGGAAATAAGCTTAATTGCGGAGAAATGAAACAAGAGTTCACATTACATTAAGCTCAAGAAAAAGAAGTTAAATTTATTGATTACAAAATAAATTTGACGTTACATTTCAAATCAAATTAATGAGATCGCACTCACTCACTCACACGAGCTAAATTCTTACACCTAGGAAAAAACACCCTAACTAAACTCTTAAGACTAGGAAAATACAAAAATGAAATACTGGTCGATGAATGCGGTGTATCACTCAAAGCTGGAGAACTGTGGTGGGAGCTTGGAGAACTGTAAGTGGAGTTTGGGTACTAGCTGACCTCTCACACTGCAGCACAGGTCCACTCTCCGTCACAGCAAACACTTGACTGAATAAGTTGTGGGAAACAAAAGCGGAGCACTAAGCCGCATTTTTCTAACGGTCGAGGCAAGCAGGGGTGAACAATAAAGAAACAAGAGTATCGCTCAGTAGAGCACTTAGTGACGTGCATTAAATCGGTCACTTTTGAAACAGCGACGAATGTTCTGAAAAGTATACCACCGAAGTGGAGAGAGAAACGGTTAACTGAGCGATACACAGTGAGTTTTCCGCTAATAGTTCGTGGCTTCTCACAAAAGGGAAATGTCCCGAATTTGATTCGTGACAATCTGTATAAAATCTTAATACACATACGCCTACCGGGCCCACTTGTCCACGTGTCAACATTTAATTAGACTCATTTAATATGTCTGTAAAGCATGTCAGATAATTATTAAGTGTGGTGTATTAGTGAGTTACTGGTGTGGCATTATTACCTCATTAGTCCCGGGATTTACTAGCGCCGGTGCCGTGTGTGGCCCAGATGGCTTACACTACTTTTCACGTTCATAAGTCTGGTGTCTCTTTGTAAGTGAGCTGAGGATGGAAGTGTAAAGTAGGACACAGGTCTATACAGAGGAAGTAACTTTAATTTTTCAATGAAGAAATGTGAAAGATGCTAGTATATCTATATCTGTATATGTGTCTGTCTGTCTGTATGTACGTATGTAAAGGTGTACATGTGTCAGGACTCCATATTATAAATACAAATCATAACAGAAAGCATAATGGATAGATAGATAGACAGAGCACCAGACAAGGCGTGGGAACGGGATATTAGCTTGCAACTCTAAGTGAAGGAATGTTGATCGTGCACCGGAAGCAGTACATACACACAGATATACAGTATTCTAGAAGCTTTCACGACAGTAGAACACACGTGACACGACCCCTGCTACACCAGGATGTAGGATTCTGAGCTCAGAAGGAGACTGGCCATAGAAGTGACAGGTAGTGGAGAGAGCGAATAAGAAGTGGGGTCCAACTAGACTTACTTAATATATCAAGTCCCTGTATAATACATACTCTGCTCAACTTAGACTTTCACTGAAGATAATAAATCAAGATCAACTCCCTGTATTCATCTTTAACTCCTCCTGCTCTTCAATTACTAAAATAACTTTAACCAAAACTCAAGACTCACCTATTACAAGAATTAAGAGTTACATGTATATAAATGTTGGCTACGAAGCTTTAACACGTGTGTATGTACAGGTGTGTATGTATGTATGTATACATGTGTATTTGTGTATGTATGTGTGTATGTATGTATGTATTCATGTGTATTTTTGTATGTATGTGTGTATGTATGTATGTATAGGTGTATAGGTGTGTATGTATGTATGGATGGATGGATGTGTATGTATGTATGTATAGGTGAGTATGTATGAATGCATGTGTGTATGTATATCCAGTCCTATTATAACCCCACGAGGAGCTTGCGGGAAGGAGGCCTTAACCCGCCCCATCCCGACCACTTTTCCACCACTGACTCCCCCCAATCCCGACCATTTTAGGAAAATTTTATTTTGGGCTCAAATCTTCGCTTTTGGTGAGAAACATCGAAAATTCATAGAGAAATTGCTCACCTGAGGTTTAAAATACTCATTACAGGTAGGAGTGCCTCCTTACCTTACTGGGTTTTCTACCAGGCTGGCACCAAAGAAAACGAGTTCTATGGGAGGATAACTTTTTCACACCACTCATAAACGGTATTTATTTATTTACTGTTACGAATTTATATGTAGTACAAGAGTATATTGATTTTCAAGCAGTAATATAGGCATTATAAGCATTGTTTCACTCACTAATACCTGACCTTTTTCTGCCACATTACCTGATCATCATTTCTAACTGTTTCTTCCTCTAATGCTATGTAAAGTTTGTCCTCCACATTGTCATTGATTGGGGAATCACTCTGGCCCTGAATTTCGTACCGTGGCATGACATGGCTATACTGGCCAGGTTACTGATAACAGGTGAATTGCTGAGACAATGGCATGCAGGGGGGGGGGGAAGGTCATGCTGGGTAAGGCATTGTCCCTGCCTGGCATCTTGTTGAGGAAGGTGTCACGTGTATACCTACCAAAAATGACTCGCGAAAATTGAAAATTGTGCAAATTAGGGACCTTGCAATTTTTTCGCGTTTATGTACGTCGATGGGATTGGCAGTGACAAAACGTGTGGACGTAAAAGAACGTCGACGGGATGCCGCGGGTTAAGTTATTTAGGCCCAACATTTAGGCGAGTGACCAGTTGCTTATCCCTGAGTGGCAATATGTGGTCAGTAATGCCAACCAACACTCGGATGTCAGACCTTTAAACCATCATGCCTCCATTTGGTTATATGGTTACAAGACACAATGAAATGTTTACTGGGATTTATTCTAAGTGGCTTTGGGAATTTCGTAGCAATTGCACTTTCACGAATTTACGGTTTACATCTCGATATCCTTGTGTGTCAGTGAGGTAAACTGCCAGTCCATAGCGCTTCTTCTTTACCGATTTACTCAGCACATAGCGCCCGTATCCTCTTGTAATCTGTGTCCAGATTACAACTCTCGTATCATACAATAGAATGTACAGTATAGGTGTAACATGCTAAATAAATCGCCTAGGAGTAGATGCTATGAAGTTATTTATGACTCTAAGAATAGGGTGACCGTGCTAATAACTATTTTCTTGGTTATGTTGCAGTCTTAGCTCGTCGCTGCACCGTAGTTATAATCATTTCCGATATAATCCTGTTTGAAGCTCAGTTTGGCTTTTTGGAGTGGGGGAGGTTTCAACAATATGGTGTTGAATTTTGAGTAAAACCACCAAAGCATCACCTACTTGTATTACTTTCTCTTAAGCTTTACAACAGTGTGCGTAGGTCCGCTGTAGGGTTGTGCCGAAGATAACCTGGCTTTGGTGCTCAGTGTTATAATTATTATTGTTGTTGTTGTTGTTACTATTATTGTTATTATTATTATTATTATTATTATTATTATTATTATTATTATCATAAGATGCAAGAGAAAAGAAAATTTGTATAAAGTTGTCCTTCCCAATGAAAACTAAACAAAAAGGAACAAAAATCAAGACCCACTTATTTCTGCATACCTGGACACACAGGGTTTTAAAAGACTGGAGGGCATAAGCAGAGGGAAATACGGATTGAGGAAGACAGTCCCTAATTGACCATACCTGTGTTACTCTAATTTGGCCCAATAATGCCATGTCTCCATCTTCCATACCGAGTTGTAACACTAGATTAACGCTAGAATATTATGCAGATCATGAAGAAGTGCTGTGGGAAGGATGTAGAGCTAAAGTATTGTCATGTTTTCACACTGAACTTCGTGAAATGAGCTGCAAAATGAGAAAAATCTGGACCACGTTATGGTAAAACGACCATAGTTGCATACACGAAGACCAGAGAGTATCGTTTAACAGGTGAACAGAAAAGGGGTGAGAGTGCATTGCCAGAAGGTTGCTCCATGCTTGCCGTATCGGTGAAGGAATAAACGCAGACCCTTTCGAAGAGCAGAGGCTTTTTGGATGACGACAGTAGAGGGACAAGATGCAACACTGCGGCGATGAAGGAGAGACTGAAGGGAGTTAGTCAGAGGAGAGTAGATAATGAGACGAAAAGCCCTCTGATCCACCCTGCTTAGAAGAGCTGTATGTGGTGAGACCCCCTTCACACACACACACACACACACACACACACACACACACAGTGACTAATAATACCTTTGTTCAGAGTTACAGTAGTATCTGCTCAAGGTTAGTCTGTTCAGCCCGAGGACACCTTTTTATAATATATTCTTACTACCGACACACGATTTTAGTTAGTTAAGGAGAGACCACTTTGGGATGAAAAGATTATATACCTTACAAACTCCATAAACCCTTTTAGTCCGAGGACGCTCTTTCTATTTCATCCCTGCCAGTGAAAATTTGCTTTACTCAACCCATGAGAGACCACCTCGGGATGGCCATTAACCCCATCTTAACCGTTTTCTTTTTGCTGCCTCCAGACGATCATGTTCACCACAGGAGGGAATTTGAACAGGAAGGGGTTGGGTGTAGTCTTCATAAACACTTTTACTACTAGAGGGGCTTTCCTGGGTGAATAAAACCGTCTGATGGCAATAGTAGTAAATTTCAAAGAGGTCCCTGACATAAAGGATTAACATTTCGGGCTCAAATGCTTATTCAGTTGAATAAAATCGTCTGTCTCTCAGTAGAATGAAGTATTGCACTAAAACTGACGTGACAGTAAAAAGGTTAAAGAGTTAGTTTAAAAGTGAAGAAAGATAGAAGACTTAAAAGAAATACCCGGGGCAGGTAATTTCCTCGTTTCCTTCCAATTTTACACCGCTTAAAATGCAGCCGCCAGAGTCAAGAAAAAGAAGCTGAAAAACTCCTGGATTCTTTCGAGTTTTTCCGACATTAATTGCCCCGCTTTGACTTGCAGATGTTACGGGAAACGAGGGTGGCAGCTTCATGGACCTGCCTCACCCCTGCCCCATTTTTACCCTGCTTCATCCCTCTTCAAAGGAGTAAAAAGGAGAACAAAAGAAAGTAAACAGCAACAGAGCTATCGGTTCTCTTGAGGCTGTTTGTTACAGGATGGGCTATTAACGAAGGTAAATAGTCTGTGATTCGAAAACTAGGATAGACAAGAAGGAAAGCATACTTGTTTTTGTTTTTTCCTTTTATTCTTCTTCGCCCCCCACCCTGCCTCACTCCCTTGTCCTAGCTTATCCTTCACCCTGCTCCATACTTCTACCTTACCCTGCCTCACTCCCGCTTCCCCCTACCTCACTCATGTGCCTCGTCTTACCCACTTGCTTTACCCTCTGCCTCACCCTTTTCACTTCCCCTTGTTTAATTTTTGGTGTTTTTCCTATTAATTCTGTTTCAGCCTTGCCACCCTTCTTCCTGCCTCACCCCGCGACTCAGATGCCACAACCCTGCCTCACCGTTCACTTTGCCTCACCCCACACCATGTCTCATTCCTCACCCTGCCTCACCCCTCCATCACCCTGCTTCACCCCTTTGTCATCCTACCTCACCCCCTTGTCACTCTGTCTCACCCCTCCGTCGCCCTGCCTCACCCCTCCGTCACCCTGCCTTACCCCTCCGTCACCCTGCCCAACCCCTCCGTCACCCTGCCTCATCCCTCGCTACTCTATGTCTCACTCCTCACCCTGCCTCTCCCTGCATCACCCCTCAACCTGCCAAACCCCCCACCAACGCCTCATCCCTTACCCTGCCTTATCCTTCATCCTGCGTCACCCCTCACCTGCCTCACCCCTCACTCTGCCTCACCCCTCACCCTACTTTTCCCCTCTCCCTGCCTCACCGCTCATCCTGCCTCAACTTTCACGCTGCCTTACCCTCACCCTGCCTCATCCTTCACCCGCCTGCACCCCACACCCAGCTTCATTCCTCACCCTGCCTCATCCCTCACCCTGCCTCATCCTTCACCCGCCTGCACCCCACACCCAGCTTCATTCCTCACCCTGCCTCATCCCTCACCCAGCCGCACTCCTCACCCAGCGTCATCCTTCACCCTGCCTCATCCCTCACCCTGCCTCATCCCTCACGCAGCGTTATCCCTCACCCTGCCTCATCCCTCACCCTGCCTCATCCCTCACCCTGCCTCATCCCTCACCCAGCGTTATCCCTCACCCTGTCTCATCCAGCACCCGGCCGCAGTCCTCACCCAGCGTCATCACTCACCCTGCCTAACCCCTCACCATTCCTCATCCTTCATCCTGCCTCACCCCTCATCCTCCTCACCGCTCACCCTGCCTCACCCCCCATTCTGCTTCATCCCTCATCCTGCCTCACCCCTCATCTTGCCTGACCCCTCGCACGCTGACTGACCCTTCACACCCTGCCTCACCCCTCATTCTGCCTTACCCCTCATCCTTCCTCACCTCTCACACCTTGCCTCACCCCTCACACCTTGCATCACCTCTCACCCTGCCTCATCCCTCATTCTGCCTCACCCCTCATTCTGCCTTACCTCTCATTCTGCCTCACCCCTTGTTCTGCCTCACCCCTCACCCTGCATCACCCTTCATCCTGCCTCACCCCTCATACTGCCTCACCCTTCACACCCTGCCTCACCCCTCATCTTGCCTCACCCCTCATCCTGCCTCACCCCTCACCCTGCATCACCCCTCACCCTGCCTCATCCCTCATTGTGCCTCACCCCTCACCCTGCCTCACTGTTGACCCTGCCTCTCCCCTCACCCATCACCTTGCTTTCCCCTCTCCCTGTCTTGCCCCTCACCATGTCTCACCCCTCACCCTGCCTCTCCTCTCACCTTGCCTCATCCCTCACCCTGCCTCATCACTCACCCAGCCTCACCCCTCACCCTGCCTCTCCTCTCACCTTGCCTCATCCCTCACCCTGCCTCATCCCTCACCCTGCCTCATCCCTCACCCTGCCTCATCACTCACCCAGCCTCATCCCTCACCCTGCCTCATCCCTCACCCAGCCTCATCCCTCACCCTGCCTCACCCCTCACCCTGCCTCACCCCTCACCCAGCCTCACCCCTCACCCTGCCTCATCCCTCACCCAGCCTCATCCCTCACCCTGCCTCATCACTCACCCAGCCTCACCCCTCACCCAGCCTCATCACTCACCCAGCCTCACCCCTCATCCTGGTTGACCTAAGTCCTCATTTTCTCCCACTTCTATCTCTCCCGTTCCTCTTCCTCTTCTTCCTTTTCTTTTTTTCCTCTCTTCTTCCTCATTCCCTTCTGTCTTCCTCCACTTATACACTTCCTCCCCTCCCCTGCTCTCTCTTTCCATCACCATTCCTTTCCTATCTTTCAAACGCCATTTTTAACTCTTACGATTTTCTCTCCTTCCTCTGTTTTTCTTCTCTCCATTCTTCCCTCCATTTCATGCTCTCTCTCCTCATCTACTCTTCCTGTTGCCCTCATTTCTTCTTTCCCTTCCCCCGTACCCGGTACAGTACTTCTCTTTCTCTATCTTCTGCTTCATTTATCTTCACCTACTCTTCCTTCTCCCTAACTTCCTCCTCTTCATCCACTTCCTTCCTACCCTCTCCTTGTCGTACTTCTCTCACCCTCTTCTTCTGTCTTTTCCACCACTTACTATTTTTCTTCTTATCCTTGCAGTTACTCTTCCCATTTATTTTCATTTTCTTTCTCTTTCTCTTCGTCTGCCCCTTTCTTCCACGTTCTCCTCCACCTCCCTATTTTTACTTCACCTCTTCGTCTTCAACAATTCTCCTCATACTCCTTTTCTTCTTTGCCTCCTCTTCCCTTCTTTTTCTCCTCCTCCTGCTACTCCTACCCCTCTTCCCTTTCCTCCTCCTCCTCCCTATCCTCTACATTTGGTTCTCTTCTTTTCCCATTTCTCTTCTTTCTTCATAATCTTGATTCTTCTTTGTCTTCATTATCCTCTCCAGTTCTCCATCTTCATTTCCATCTCCCTCCCCTCCATCCCTCCAGCCTTGTATGCTTATCACCTCCAGTCTTATCCCTCTCGCAGCTTCCTCTCCCTACCTCTTTCATTTTTTCCCCACCTCGGTCTTTCTCTTCGTCGTCAGACTTCTCCTCTTAGCTTTCTTTATTACACTGCATTACTCTCTCTCCCTCTCTCTCGTCTCCTTCCGGCCTAGTACGGCTCGAATTTCGAATTTTATGAGATAAGAGATTTCCTAACATCGCTTCCTTCGCGAATTAGTTTGCATATTAACACCTTAACATTTTCTTGTATGTGATTTACGCCTTTTTAATAGCGACATAGTTTGCATCAGTAACACACAAGGGAATACTTATTGTAATTTGTAGAACAAGTCGCTAAGAAATCAGTGTTGCGCAGTGTACAAGTCAGTAAGATGATACTACAACTTTTTACTATCATACTGTACTTATATCCCCTCCCCGCCCTTCACTTTCCTCCTGTTACGCCTCGTCATCGCCACCCCATACGCCTCTCTACTGCCCTTTACGCCTCTCTACTCGTCTTCTGCTCCTCTGTGCTCCCCTCAACGCCTCCCTGCTGCCCCTCTACGCCTCTCTGTATACTGCCCCCCTATGCCTCTCTGCTCCCCTTTACGCCTCTCTGCTGCCCCTCTACTGCCCCTCTACGCCTCTCTACTGCCCTTTTACACCTCTCTTCTGCCCCTCTACGCCTCTCTACTGCCCTTTTACACCTCTCTACTGCCCCTCTACGCCTCTCTACTGCCCTTTTACACCTCTCTACTGTCCCTCTACGCCTCTCTGCTGCCCTTTTACACCTCTCTACTGTCCCTCTACGCCTCTCTACTCCCGCTCTACGCTTCTCAACTCCCCTTTACGCCCCTCTCCTACGCTTTTCTACTCCTTCTCATATGTCTCTCTAACCCCCTTTTACGCCTCTGTGTTCCCTCCTACGCCTCTCTAGCACAGGCTGCGTATGTTTGCGTTATCGACACGTAAAACGCTGCCCAAGGCTGATTGGCTGGCCTAGAGGGTACTTGTTGTTGTTGTTGTTGTTCAAAGTAAATAATTATGGTTAGGGTGTAGGGAGTGGTAGATGTTGAGGGTTGGGGTGTAGAGATGTGGAGAAGGTGATGTTGAGATGTAACACCTCTTCCTTAATGTGTCATAAAGACTTTGTAGTTACTTGTAGAGAAGTATATTTTAGACTTGTGGTCGAGCGGCTTTTATATCTTGTAGTAGCTTCCCCACCAAATGTCATGTAGTGACAGGAGAGGTAAAGAATAGTATGGGACTATTTTTATTTGTCTTGGAAATATTAAACACGGAACGAGTATAAGTCCCTAGCTACCTCCCTGTCTCGCTATCTCTCTCTCTCTCTGTTCTAAGGCTAATCTCCGTCTTGACCTCTCTCTAGGGTCGCTTGTCTCCTTCTAAACTCTCTTTCCTAAAATCTGGTGTAGCAGGGGTGTGTCACGTGTGTTCCTCATGGTTACCAGATCTTTGTTCACGAGAGGACTGCTGACAGCTAACTGCATCATCTCCTTACTGGCCGCTGTCGTCAGCTTTCCTCAGTGTTAAGAGTGTGTAAGCATGTTTAGCACTGCTCGATTCTCGCAGACACAACACCTTCTCATCATCTGACTCCCTGCTTCTATCTGTCTCTCTATCTATCTATTTATCTATTTATCTAGTATGATTTGCAATTATAATAATTATGTAGTCCTAACATCTGCTCGGTCGCGCGAAAATGGCGTACCATCGACATTTAATAGTTATAATATATTAATACATACTACATACACATTATAATGAACTTATAAGCTAATTAAGTGAAATACATAATATTGCAAAGTAACATAATATTGTATACATATAATATTTATAGTAAATAGTGATTATTCAGTAATAATACATTTAAACAAATTGTATAATTGTGCAATGGTAATACTGCTAGGTTATACATTACATATTTGAGTTATCACTTTAGTAATGTCTAATATTTCACCTAGCGTGCATGATGATACTGGTAATACAGAATTGTGCTATAATAGTATGACTTAATATTGTACTAACATTGTGGTACTACATAATTGTAACATTTTATGATTTGTTACAAAATATTGTGTTAATGCATAATTGTGTTGGCCTTATAATTGTAGTTACATTTGTTAATACAACTATTACATAAGTGTCTTGGCCTTATAATTGTAGTTAAAGTTACATAAAAGTTACATCTTGTTAATGCAACTCTTAATTGGCAAAGTGTAACATAATGCAATCGTTTGTCGTTACATAATTGTTACATATCGTTTGTAAGTACATTATTGTAGTTAAAGTTACATAAAAGTTACATCTTGTTAATGCAACTGTCACAGAAATGGTACATATTGTTTGTAGTATTGTTTGTAGTTACATAATTGTAGTTAAAGTTACATAAAAGTTACATCTTTCCTAAAAATCTGGTGTAGCAGTAAAAAGTTACATCTTTCCTAAAATCTGGTGTAGCAGTTCCTCATGGTTACCAGATCTTTGTTCACGAGAGGACTGCTGACAGCTAACTGCATCATCTCCTTACTGGCCGCTGTCGTCAGCTTTCCTCAGTGTTAAGAGTGTGTAAGCATGTTTAGCACTGCTCGATTCTCGCAGACACAACACCTTCTCATCATCTGACTCCCTGCTTCTATCTGTCTTTCTATCTATCTATTTATCTATCTATCTAGTATGATTTGCAATTATAATAATTATGTAGTCCTAACAAATGATTTATTATGCCCATTACGCAAATGTAGAGATGTGGAGAGGGTGATGTAGAGATGTGGAGAAGGTGATGTAGAGATGTGGAGAAGGGGATGTAGAGATGTGAAGGGGATGTACTGTAGAGATGTGGAGAAGGTAATGTAGAGATGTGGAGAAGGGGATGTAGAGATGTGTAGAGGGCGATGTAGAGATGTGGAGAAGGGGATGTAGAGATGTGTAGAGGGTGATGTAGAGATGTGAAGAAGGGGATGTAGAGATGTGTAGAGGGTGATGTAGAGATGTGGAGAAGGGGATGTAGAGATGTGGAGAAGGTAATGTTGGTAGGTAGAAGTGCGAAGGAGATGTGGAGTTGAAGTTGTAGAAACAGAGATGTACTGTAGATGTAGAGAGATGTAGATGTGCAAAGATGTAAATGTAACGATGTAGATGTAGATATGGACATGTAGATGTAGGTACGTAGATGTAGATACGTAGAGATGTGGCGTTAAAGATTCGGAAGACCTGGAAAGAGGATGGAGTGACTCTAAATCGTCTGAGGGGATATGGATGTTGATAGTATTAGAGCCGTATTTTTAGAGGCTCTCGAAATGCCGTAACACCTCTTCCATAACGATTTATATTGCACATTACACCAAAACTGTTCTCTGTGCTATTAACGTAAACTGTGCTTCATAATAAAGCGGTGCAATTAACACAGAAGGGAATGTTGTGATGTAAAGATGTAGAGGCAAAAGCAGATCCCTGGGGAGTCATGGGTAGGTGGAGTTTGGCACCAAGGGGGTGTAGCCGGAGACAGGTTATCGAATTGAACTAATATACCCGCTGTCAGGTAACTTGTCTTTTAAGCTCCGCCTCCATACTGAAGTTGTGGCCCCGCCTCCCCACCCACTCTCTTGGCGGTGGGTGAGGAAAGGCGGGGCTTAAGAGACAGGTTGCTTGGCGTCGGGTATAGTATATAATCTGTATTTGGTACCTAGCTTCCACAAGAAAACCATAAACAAGAAAAAAAAAATCGTAAATGATTATTAAAATGTAACGATGGAAAAAAAAAATGCAGTAATAAAAGATGTTAAAGCACAAAAACAAGTGAGCATTTTTGGGATGGGAGATGTTTTAGAGTTGTATATCCTTTACAACATTCCACCAGGTACAAACTTTTATGAATACGGTGTGGAATGTAGTAATGGGGGTTTCTGTGCTGTTTACATTTCTTGCTTCTTCACTTTTTCCATCCGTACATCTTATGTCTATTTAGAATATGTATTTTTGTTCCTAGTGTAGATTCTAACCTGTATACTAAGACATGTGGCACGTAAGCTTAACAAAAATCGTTGACTATATATATCCAGAATAAGAATAACGCGCCGTCGTACTGAAAGGGTTAATACGAGTATAAATTGATGTCACCTGTCAGCCTGAACTCATTAAGTGCCCAGAATAGGTAAATCTCTCTCTCTCTCTCTCTCTCTCTCTCTCTCTCTCTCTCTCTCTCTCTCTCTCTCTCAGAGGCAAACGAGTCGACAGGATAGGGAAAGTTAGGGGAATTTCGAGCAACTTTAATGTCGGAAGAGAGAAAGTGAGAGAGAGGGGAAGGGAGGAATGTAAAATATAGTGAGAGGGAGAGGAAGGACAATTTTTTTTTTGATAAAATAGGAATACAGACAGACAAATAGATAGATCGAAACAGACAGACAGAGAGGAGAAGGAAGATAGAGGGAGTGGAAAGACTGCAAGAGATGGAAGGAAATACTGGTATATAGAGAAACTGAATGAAAGGAAAATAGAATGAGAGAAATGTAAGAAGGAAGTGGAGATAAAAGGAAGACAGTGACACCACGATAAGAAACTGAAATGAACGTAGAGTAATGAGAGAGAGAGAGAGAGATGAAGGGAGAGGAAATAAAAAACTAATACCGTAATGAAAGGAGAAAAAAAAGAGAGAGTGAGAGATAGCGAAGGAAGTAAAAAAGAAACAAAATAATAATAGTAACAAGAGAGATCAAAGTCAACACTCTCTCTCTTACCCCCTCACCTCCTTTGAAGAAAGAGCGATAAGGAGTGAGAAAGCGAATGAGAAAAGAAAGAAAAAGGGAAGTAATTAAATACCTAACATCAAAGGAGAGAGAGAGAGAGAGAGAGAGAGAGAGGTTAAAGGGGACAGCCTTTATCCCCTTCACCACAAATGGTTTCTCTAGTCAGCAAACCCGTATAGGGATAACACACACACACACACACACACACACACACACACACACACACACACACACACACACACACACACACAGCCTCACTGGACACAAGAGGGTAAGACTGTCAGGTAAACGATATTATAGCAGTTACTGAATCCTGAGTTTTAATGTATCTTTTAATTTAATGTAAGAAAAGGGGTGACAAAGGCAGCAGACAAGATCCCTCTCAAATAGACAATAGGGAAAAACACGATTAAATATTACAGTGGCATATTATTCATTAGATATTGAAGTTTACAGTAATATAGCCGTGAAAAAATCTTTTCTGAATAATTATAATCTGCTCACTTTCACTTGGACTAAAGCTGCCATCTCACTGTCACGGGGTTTTTAAGATAAATGCAAAATTTTTAAGTGATAATGTTAAAAAATATTGAAGAGCAGGGACAATGATTGTCTTGCTAAATCAAGCATCGATTACTTTACGCTGGCTTGCTTCGCGCGATTCTCTAAGAACAAGAATTTATAAACTTTCTCAACAGTACACAGCAAAGACTAATCACTCAATTGCTGTTTATTAGTACTGTTAGCCTCTGGAGAAAGTTACTTCACCCCTGATAATAGATAACTAATACTAATAATAGTATCAGGTTCTTGCTGGTGCGTAAATCCTAGAAGGCACAACGGATTTTAAACTTAATGCAACAAGACTGGCCTAAGTACCAGTTATGAATGGCAAACGTTTATGCAAGCTAGGAGCTATAAGAGAAATAAGCTTAATTGCGGAGAAATGAAACAAGAGTTTACTTTACATTAAGCTTAAGAAAAAGAACTGTTAAATTTATTGATTACAAAATAAATTTAACGTTACATTTCAAAATCAAATTAATGAGATCGCACTCACTCACTCACTCAAAAGCTAAATTCTTACGCCTAGGAAAAAATACCTTAACTAAACTCTTAAGTCTAGGAAAACGAAAAGAAATACTGGTCAATGAATGTGGTGTATCACCAACGAAGGGTGGGAGCCTGGAGAACTGTAGTCTAGTGGAGCCTGGGTGCTAGCTGACCTCTCACTGCTGGAGCACAGAACCTCACTCTGTCACGGCAAACACTGGACTGACTATTCAAACGATGCGTGTGGTAGAACGCACAGGCCAGCCCAGAAGCGTGGCCAATGGTTTAGGCAAGCAGGGGTGAACAATGAAGAAACAATAATATCTCTCAGTAGAGCACTCAATGACGTGCATTAGATCGGTCACTTTTGAAACAGTGACGGATGTTTTGAAAAGTATACCACCGAAATGGAGAGAGAAACGGTTAACTGAGCGATACACAGTGAGTTTTCCACTAATAGTTCGTGGTTTCTCACAAAAGGATAATGTCGCGAATTTGATTCGTGACATTACGCCCCATGAAAATCAAATCTTTCTTCAGAAAAAAAGATTTCAATATACATACATATAATTCCTAACTCAGTCACACAAGATTCACACTGTGGTCGTGTGTGTGCTATCCTGCTACAGGAGAAAATCACTATCGCCAATGAGCGTAAAAACCTCGTATTTACGTTAATAGAGGCAAGCTTGAGGGAAAAAACTCCGTGACGACGGTGAAAATCCTGTACTTAGGTCAAACTGAGCGAAAGGTCGCTACATGTACACAGACAACTAACTGTTGTGTAGCGTGGTGTATGTAATACACGGTGTAGGTGTGACAGTTGTAGTGTAACTGTACCTACATGTAAAATGACACAGCAATATTAATAATATGGCAACAACGAAGGCAGAGGAGAAGAGGCGGCAGCGTGCGGGACGATCAGCTGACCTGCACAGCAAAACTGCTACACCCATTCCTGTCCCTGCAAAATCATTTAAGATGGAGCATCAAAAGTGTCAGTGAGACAAAAATTCTTATTACGTTACAATTACTCTCTCTGCCTAGCAATCAGTACATGCTACAAAAGGTACGCTCTGGCTGAAAAATACGAGTGACAGCCTAAGCTTCAGACATTCGAGGTCGCCATTAATTACAGCGCACGATTAGTGTCAGCAAGTTGAGAATCCCTATGCAAACTCGGGCTTACGTAGCCTCGAACTGCACACAGGTCCTCAACCTGTGCCTTAACCTAGTGCCTATATTAATATCGGGGAGCTGAGAATCCTTGTGCAAACTCGGGCTTCCGTAGCCTCGAGTCGCCTCTGCGGAGTTCTCTCTCGAACTTCCCCCTTAACCTACAGTACTTATATTAATATCGGGGACCTGAGAATCCTTGTGCAAACTCGGGCTTGCGTAGCCTCGAGTCGCCTTTGCGGAGTTCTCTCTCGAACTTCCCCGCTTAACCTACAGTACTTATATTAATATCGGGGAGCTGAGAATCCTTGTGCAAACTTGGGCTTCCGTAGCCTCGAGTCGCCTCTTCGGAGTTCTCTCTCGAACTTCCCCCTTAACCTACAGTACATAATATGTATGTACAGGCTCTGGACATGATGTGTCCTGTGGGGCCAATGGGCGAGACGTCAGGTCTGCACCCACTTCACCACTACCCTGTCTCTCAACTGTCTCAGAGATTACGGGTGTGGTTATGAACGGCACAGGAAGGACATGTCCCTGATTAGTGGTGTTACTTTGACACACACTACAGGAACGCACAAAACTATCTACCGTATGTCTCGTCCCATCCCTGGCCAGAAAAAGTAAGTTCGGATACGGCCCTGGGTCTTCCTTTTGCCCATGTGACCTCCTAAGGCTGAACAATGACCCCATTGTAACACTGCTAGGCGGTACTTGGTGGGAACGACAAACTGCAGTCGCACCTCGCCCTCGGGTGTTCGTGACTCACGGTAGAGCCGTCCTTGTTTGCGAAGGAACTTGGCTCGACCTCCCCGTGAATACATACTTAATCACTCGACCCTTTTGTTTGTTCCGCACGCCAGCAAGTGTCGGGTCAGAATGTTATTCTTGTACAACAAGTTGGTTACACATCAGATCTTGCGGCGATTCAATGATCACTGGGGTGACACAGTCTGGAGCCTCAGCCATGGCTTGTGTTACCACAGCCGAAGTCTGAGTAGCGTCATGTTCGGTGCAACTATCCTTGACACCGAAAATGTTGCCTATAATGAGGTCAAATAAGGGTTCTGGCATGACAACTGCGAGTGTCGTACCAGTATAAAATGGAGATGCCACCTGGATACATGCCTCAGGGAACAATCTCACTGATCCATCAATAAGGTTTGCATGGATCTGTCGACCTGTATACTGCTCAGGCTGAACTAAACTCTGCTTGACAGAGCAACCTGAGGAACCGTTATCTCTCAGGACCTTCACAGGAATGCCTCCCACAAACCCTGGCTGAACAAAGAAGGTACTGTCACCTGTGGGAGGGCCTGTGGAGGAAGCAGCTAGCCACTCATGAGGCTGCTGAATTGATGCGGCAAACATAGTGCCCTGAGAATTTGATACTTGAGGGGTCGTACTCACTGCCTGGGAAGATGGAACATTGGCCATCTGTAGAGGGGGGTTCACTGTCACTGTGGGACTAGTGAACTGTGGGGGAGTACCCATACTGGTAGGGAAGTGACCACCGTGCTGCTGCTGAGGAATGAAGGCTGCGTTCGCTTCCTGCCTCTTTTGAGCTGGTGGTGAATAGGACGGTCCCGACGGTCGGTTGCGTGGTTGATACTGCTGCTGGTTAGGGTACTTGTTGTACCTCTTCCACTCAGGTTTCTGAGTGTTTTGCTCCTGGTCCTTCCACTGCGGTTTTGGACCTTGGCCATTATTCTGAGAATGGCCTTGTTGCTGGGATTCAGTCTGAGACGGCTTCCCAGACTTGGCAGTATCTTTTCTGCTGTTCCAGGTGTTTTGCTTACGAGTTTGATACCTGTATGTAGTAAAGAATGCGTCAGCCTTTTCTGCCATTTGGCTGGCATCTTTCACCTGGCAGATCTTAGGCTGTGCTATGAGCTCAGCAGGCCACGACCTCTCTAGCTGTGTACGCAGCATAAGGTCAGTTATCCCCTCACGTGTGGAAGGAGTTTCATCTTTCTCCATCCACTCACCTAAGTAAGCAGTGAGACGGTCGAGGAACTGGACAGCTGTCTCCTTGTCTTGGAGACGAGTTCGCATGAACTGAACTTTGGCGTCGTCTACTGTGAGACCATATGCCTTAATGTGTGCAGCTATCATCATCTCATATGTGAGATTGTCTCCACGAATTCTGTGGAGAATATCGAGGGCAGGGCCCTCAAATAAACTAAGAAATTGGAGCCGTTTAGCTGCCTCATCCAGTTGATACATGTCTGCCATGTCCTCAAAACGAGCTATGTATGGCTCAATTCGCTCACCTTCCTTGTATGAAGGAAGCTTGATGCGTGGGGTCGCCAGGACATGTGTAGGAAGAGCGCTAGTGGAGCTTGGGTTGGTTGCAGCAGATGTGCCTGAAGCCAAGGAATCTTGCTTGAGCTTCAAAACCTCAAGCTCATGTTTTTCTCGTGCCTCACGTTCGGCAGTTCATAATCACGTTGTTCCCGCTCGTATTCGCGTTGTTCTCGCTCGTATTCGCGCTCCTTTTCGCGTTCCTCACGCTGTTCTCGCTCATATTCGCGCTGAATTTTACGCTCTTCACGGGCATCATTCTCGCGCTGCTGGTCCATATTATGCCGTGAGAGTATGTACTCTTTAATTTCATTTCTTTGGCTTCCTGTAAAAATACAGTGGTAGCCATGTCGCTAATTTACTGAGCAAGCCAAAACTAAGTACTGACTGCTGCTTCACAAACGAATACTAATAAACACAAGTAAAGAATACAGACACAAGCTAGTGGTGACCAGTCTTATCTAGTTAACTGGAAAAGAATAAAGCAAAAATGCAAATGACTGGGAAGACTCAATAATTAACGCAATGGGTACGGCGGCTACCCAGGAGCGAATTAAAATCGTCTGGCATTACCGAGAATAAAGAACTAAATAGAGTTAAGTACTCTGTGGATTAATAAAGCAAAAATTCACTTGCTAAATTAACAGTAACCACCAGTAAACTTGTGCCTGTAAACTTTAATGATAATTACCTAAATATGAACGAGTGAGCACTGTCTCGTGAATAGCTTTAGAGCTAGGAGTTAATATCCTGGCGAGGTTGCCAATTGTCACGGGGTTTTTAAGATAAATGCAAACTTTTTAAGTGATAATGTTCAAAAATATTGAAGAGCAGGGACAATGATTGTCTTGCTAAATGAAGCAACGATTACTTTATGCTGGCTTGCTTCGCACGATTCTCTAAGAACGAGAATTTATAAACTTTCTCAACAGTACACAGCAGAGACTAATCACTCAATTGCTGTTTATTAGTACTGTTAGCCTCTGGAGAAAGTTACTTCACGCCTGATAATAAATAACTAATACTAATAATAGTATCAGGTTCTTGCTGGTGCTTAACTCCTAGAAGGCACAACGGATTTTAAACTTAATACAACAAGACTGGCCTAAGTACCAGTTATGAATGGCAAACGTTTATGCAAGCTAGGAGCTATAAGAGAAATAAACTTAATTGCAGAGAAATGAAACAAGAGTTTACATTACATTAAGCTCAAGAAAAAGAACTGTTAAATTTATTGATTACAAAATAAATTTAACGTTACATTTCAAAATCAAATTAATGAGATCGCACTCACTCACTCACTCAAAAGCTAAATTCTTACGCCTAGGAAAAAATACCTTAACTAAACTCTTAAGTCAAGGAAAACGAAAAGAAATACTGGTCAATGAATGTGGTGTATCACCAACGAAGGGTGGGAGCCTGGAGAACTGTAGTCTAGTGGAGCCTGGGTGCTAGCTGACCTCTCTCTGCTGGAGTGCAGAACCTCACTCCGTCACGGCAAACACTGGACTGACTATTCAAACGATGCGTGTGGTAGAACGCACAAGCCAGCCCAGAAGCATGGCCAACGGTTTAGGCAAGCAGGGGCGAACAATAAAGAAACAATAATATCGCTCAGTAGAGCACTCAATGACGTGCATTAGATCGGTCACTTTTGAAACAGTGACGGATGTTTTGAAAAGTATACCACCGAAATGGAGAGAGAAACGGTTAACTGAGCGATACACAGTGAGTTTTCCACTAATAGTTCGTGGTTTCTCACAAAAGGATAATGTCGTGAATTTGATTCGTGACACTCACCACCGTCAGGGTTGAGTCGTAACAGGTGAGTAACACTAGAATATAATGCTAGTCATGAGGAAGTGCTATAGAAAAGGTATAGAACTTTATGGAAAAGATGAAGACCCCTGTATTGTCTTCTCTTTGAGCTATGGGAAATAAGCTGCTTCGTGAAAAGTCTTTGGTACATACAGTATGATAAAAAGTGTGAAACACCTGAAAGAGTTGCTATCTTAGGTCTGTATTCTCGTCACCGAAGGAGGCTTCCTAGCACATCTTCCTTAGCGATTTATTTTAATACGGACGGTTTGTACAATTTAGCACGTTGTCTGTCCAGAGTATGGTGATTTTAGAATGATTTAAATACCACAGAAGAGGAGAGCGCGGTTTAATATGCAAAATAAATCGCTTAGGGAGAGGTGTTAGAGAGCTTCCTTAAGCGACGAAAATACGGGCCTTAGTGTTGCGTTATGCAGGCTGTAATTTAATCGCTATGTTTGACATTTTCTTCCGCCGTGTTAATTTTCCTGTTTTTATTTGTACCGATTACGGATAACTACTGTAAGAGAGAGAGAGAGAGAGAGAGAGAGAGGAAGATAAGGGGATTAAGGTGCGCATGGTGGGAAGAAGTATTGGAGAGAGGAAGAGAAATTGAGAAGGAGGGGGCAGGGGAAAGGAGGGGGGAGGGAGGGGGTATGAAATGAAGGAATTGGGTATGAAGAGGGTAAAAGGGAGGAGAAGAGAGGAGGAAGAATGAGTACTGTGGGAATTAGAGAGGAGGAAAAGAGTAGGAGGAGAGGAGTGTGGGAGGGAGAGGAAGCAGGAAGGAAGGAAGCAGAAGGGAAGAAGTATTGGAAGGAGGGTGAGATAAAGTTGTGAAAGCAGCGAAGGGAGGATACAGAGAATAGTGAGGAAGGGAGCAACAGGAATGCAGGATGAAAGCAAATGGTAATAATATTTAAGGAATGGAGATAAAGAAACTAGGGAAGAAGAGGAGAGGAGAGTAGTGTAGAGATCAGTAAGGAGGTAAGCAAAGGGGAAGAAGTAGTGATGAAAGGGAGAGAAGGGGAAAGCGATAGGGTGAAGAGAGGAGGGTGTTTGGGTGAATAGGGAAAGGGAATACTGTGGAGCCAGAAGGAAGCCTAATTTATATTCGTTCTCGCTAAAGCGACTTTCCGTAAGATCTGACGTTGTGTGTGTGTGTGTGTGTGTGTGTGTGTGTGTGTGTGTGTGTTCATAAACAAAATGCAGTCTGCTTTTGCTGCAGAGCTTTCCTGCAGTTTTCATAATATTAGGCTTTGTCTTTTTGCCTGATAATTACAATATTAGTTGGGACTTTCCTGTTACAGAGATCTAATCGCTGCGGCAGCAGCAGGAGAATTAGTAACAGTAGTAGTAGTAGTAGTAATAATAGTAGTAGCAGTAGTAACCGTAGTAGTAGTAGTAGTAGTAGTGGTAATGGTGGTTTTGGTGAGGGTAATAGGCATAGTGGTATGCAGCTGCAAAGTTCATAGGTAAGGAGGTAGGTAGGTAGGTAGGAAGTTACCGTAGCTAGGCAGGGAGATAAGCCAGTAGGGAGACTAAGCAGGTAGGGATGGAGAGTGGAGAAAGAGAGGGAGAAAGGGAGATTGTTGGACAGGAAAGTTTTATGATGAGTCCCATTACCATCTCTCCAGTATTACTTTTACACTTTGATTAGCATTATAATGTTGGACTAGTCACGAAGAAGAGTACGGAGAGAATGTAGAGCCGTACAGTAGTATTATCTTATTCCACCATCGAGCGATGTGAAATAAACAGCAGAATGACGAAGATATCAGCCAGGTGAATGTGGACGGGTTATAGTGCCGTCATCATTATATTCATCATCATTATCATCATCATCATCATCATCATCATTATCATTATCATCATCAGCAGCAGCAGCATCGTCATGATAACCGTCATCATCGTTATCGTCCACCCGTCATTCATTAATCCTTTATCACCATTATTACCATCAACATCGTCATCCATCATAAATTATTCACCCATCATCATCATCATTAGCAGCAGCAACAGCAGCAGCAGCATCGTCTTGATCACCATCATCAACATGTAATCCCTCATTCTGTTTCATCCATCATCATCATCATCATCATCATCATCTTCATTACCATTATCATCGTTACCATTATATATCATCATCATCATGATCATCTTCATCAGTATCATCGTCATCATCACCGACATCATCATCGTCATCCATCATTATTAGTCATCGTTATCATCATCATCATCATTACCATTGTGGTCATCATTATCGTTATCGTCATCCATCATTCATTACTCATCCATCATCACCATCATCATCATCATCATCTTTAGTTTAGTCGTGGTATTACGTACAATGGAGAGATTTTGGTAAAAGAGTATTAAAGAAGGAAAACGAAAAGAAAGCAGAGAGAGAGAGAGAGCTAAGGCGATAGGATAACAGATAAAGCAGACTGAAGTCAGACAGGCTAGTTAAGAGAGAGCTAGACAGGCAGGCAGGACAAGAGAGAGAGAGAGAGAGAGAGGAAAGTAGGCAGAATGAGGCAGGCAGGCTAGTAGGCAGGGTCAGCAGGAAGGTAGGATATTAGTGAGGTAAGCAGGCAGAACTAGAGGAAAGCAGGCAGAGAGAAGAGGGAGGCAGGCAGAGAGGCAGGCAGGCACTGGAGTCAAGAAGAAGGCAGACAGACACTCAGACACAATGAGGAGGAGGCAGACAGAAGTATGGGAAGAGACAGACAGGGAGGCAGAGCAAGAAGAAGGCAGACAGGAAGAATAAGAAGTAGGCAGAGGTATGGGAATAGAAAACTGGAAAAAGAGAAGGCAGGCAGGCAGGAAGGAAGGCAGAATGAGGAAGAAATAATCATAGATATGGAGAGAGGCAGGCAGAAAGAGAAGGTGGTAGGCAGAGGTATACGAGAGGCAGAAATGACCAATCGAAGGTAGGCAGGCAAGGAGACAGGCAGGCAGGTAGGCCTAGGTGACGGCGGTGGTGGTGATGGACAGGCAGGTAATGATGTAGGCTGGTGAGTGAGGCATAGGGGAGGAGGGAGTAAGGCAGAATGGAGGCAGTGAGGCAGAGGAGAGGCAGGGGGGAGGCAGAGGGTGTGTCAGAGGGGAGACAGCGAGAGAGGTGACGGAACCGGGAGATAACGAGAGGGACAGGTATTGAGGCGCTATTTAAAGACGTGGCGTGGGGAGAGAGAGAGAGAAACTCTCTGTCCAAACCACACAAATCATACCCTTTTTTTAAGACGGTCTGATCATTAGAGTAAGACAGCCAACTTCAAAAGCAGTATAGTCAAGTAGAAAAATGTCCTTCCTCTGGGCCCTCCTGCAACCAGCCGTCCCGGGAAATAGGTAGAAGCAGTACCTTACACGAATTAAATACCCTTACACGAATTAAATGTCCTTACACGAATTAAATACCCTTACACGAATTAAATGTCCCTACACGGATTAAATGCCCTTACACGAATTAAATGCCCCTTTATAATGCTTTAAGTGACAGCTGAAAATGTTACTAAATAAAATGAAGCTAAAAATTATGATACAAGAATTCCATTGCAGTCATAACACCTTCAGCCCGAGTACCCTTATAGTGGGGGGGGATAACAAGGACTCACGTCTATAATTTACCCTCTAATTCGAAAAGTCTCGTAATTATATGGTGCTAGTAAGTATAAAATGAAAAGTGCGTCATCGTGGTGAAGTGACTATATATACCCATTTTACGCTAACTTTGCCTAAAACCGCCACCTCCCCGTACTGATTCCTAATTTGTAACGATAGATTAACTCTAGAATATTGGCCTAGTCACGAAAAAGTTCAGTGGAAAAAATGTAGTGCCGTAGCAATGTCTTTTTTCTGCTATTGTCCTACGAGAAATAAGCTGCAAACGGACGAAAATCAAGGCCAAGTTAGAGTAAAAACAGTATAATCATTTTTTTCTAGTATGTTGGTAATTATGGTAAATACATGTACACTCGTACGTTCCTATGCATACATGTACGCATGTCATAGCTCGATGTCAAGAGAGAGAGAGAGAGAGAGAGAGAGAGAGAGAGAGAGAGAGATGAATTAGTGAAGCGAAATCAAATAGAAAGGAGATGTACAGGGAACGAAAATGTCCAGTTAAGAAATACAAGTAAAAACAAAGAATGTGGAGTGAAAGAGAGGAAGGAAAGAGTGGAGTCAAAAGAAAATGCACAGTGGCAAGAGAACTGATGAAAGAAAAAAAGAAAGAGTATTGGGAAAAGCAATAACGAGAAACTCAAGAGGGAGAGAGAGAGAGAGAGAGAGAGAGAGGAAAGTGTGGAATAAAAAAAAATGCAGTGACAAGAGAACTGATAAAGGAAAAAGGAGTATTGGGAAAAGCAAATAACGGGAAACTCAGAGAGAGAGAGAGAGAGAGAGAGAATGTGTGTGTGTGTGTGTGTGTGTGTGTGTGTGTGTGTGTGTGTGTGTCAGTCGTAGGTCGTCGGGCAAGACCACCTCCTTTCAACGGTAAAAAATGTTTCGACTACCTGTGTCTGTCTGTCTGTCTGTCCCTTGCTGTCTTTCTGTTTGTTTCTCTGTCTGTCTGTCTTTACATATGTACGTTTGTATGTATGTATGTCTGTCTGTATGTATGTATGTATGTATGTCTGACAGTCTATCTACCTCTATATGTGCTTTTCATTTATCAATTTTTTTCCTTCTCTTATGCCAGTTTTCCATCTTTTCCATATCATTATATTATGTCATATCTGTATCATCCATTACTCTTATCCTTTCCTTTCTTTCCTACTCTCCTGTTTTCCCTCACGTTCCCTCTTGTTCAAACTTTCTTTCTTTTTTTTTTTTCCTTCCTCCCTCCTCTCGTCTGTAATTGTAGCTCTTCGTCTCTCTCTCTCTCTCTCTCTCTCTCTCTCTCTCCATCTCCTCTTCTCTCCCGGCCCTAGCCCTCCCCCTCCTAATGTTCTCTCCATCAGTGAAGTGTTATTTCAGTGGCTGTCCTCAGAAGCCTAGACGCATCCTTAGCTAATCAGCGTTTAGGAGAAAAGCAGAATCACATTTTTTAATAAGGTACCTTCTTCGAGAAACAGTAAATCAGTATATACATGGAGAGGTGAGCTTATGGAGGAGGGATTGAAGGTGGAGGAACTAGAATTTTAGACACTGAAAAGAAAGAGGAGAAGGAGACAAACACAAACAGCAGACAGACAGAACAGAGGAATATGGAGAAGGGCGAATTTTGAAACTAAATTCTCGCGGACAAAGAGGAGGAGGAGGAAAGAGATGCTCGAGGAAAAAAAAGATTGTGTATTGGAAGAGGAGAGAAAAGAAGAAGAATAAACTGAGAAATTCGGGAGAGAGAGAGAGAGAGTTGTGGATGGGTGGGTAAATAAGTTGACAGGAGAAAACTCTTTGGCAAGTTGGATAAATGGGTGTATAGCTGGTTGAATAGGTGGATGGATGGGTGTATGGTTAATGGATAGGTAGATGAGTGGAAAGGTAGGTGGAAGAGTGGGTGTATGGTGGGAGACGGTGTCGTTACTGAGTAAGGACATAAATGGTTGAAAGTGAAAGAATATTCGTAGCCATTATGTGAGGGAGGGTGACGTCGTGGGAGGGGAGGTCGTCACTGAGCAGGGACAAATTCTATCTATCTATCTCTCTATCTATAGCCTGACGCCCTAATCCCGCAAAGGGTGGCCGCAGACAAAACGCCTCCAAGTCACTCTGTCACCCACCATTTGACTACCCTTCCCCCAACTCACCCCCCCCTCCCTCATATACCTCTCAACTCCATCCCTCCACCTCATCCTCGGTCTACCCCTCCCTCTCCCTCCCTCCACCTCACCTACATACACCCTCTTACTCAGTCTTTCATTCTACATTCTCTCCACATGTCTAAACCACCTCAGTGTATTTCTCCTAATCTTCTCAACCACATCCACATCTACCCCACAACGTTCCTTCACTTCTTCATTCGTCAACCTGTCCCTCCACGTCACTCCACATGCTCCTCTCAAGTAACTCATTTCCACTGCTCTCACTCTTGACTTGTTCCCCTCTTGCAAGGGCCACGCCTCGCTTCCATACGTCAGGGTAGGGATCACAATACCATCATGCAGTGACTTCTTAACTTCCATACTCACCTCCCTATTTCTCATCACTGCTTTCAGTGTACCAACAACCTTCCTTCCCTGCTGTACCCTTTCACGTACTTCATCCCCCAAAGTTCCATCCTTACTCATCACACTACCCAAGTACTTGAATGCACTCACATTCTCCATATCCTCACCATCCAACCTCACTGCACACTCTGTGACTTCATTCCTCTCAAACACCATAACTTTACTTTTGTTTACATTAACTTTCAGATTCCTCCTCCTACACACTGTCCCAAATTCATTCACCAAACCTTGCAGCTCCCATTCATCTTCACTCAACAATACTGTATCATCAGCAAACAGCAACACCGGAAGCTTCCAAATCTCACCCTCATTCATTAGGGCCAGCCCTACATCCACTGCCCTACCTTGCACCTCCTTTACAACCCCATCCATATATATATTAAATAGTCATGGAGACATCACACACCCCTGTTTCAGTCCCACATTGAGATCAAAGAACTCACTCAGCTCACCATCCACTCGCACCGTAGCCCTAGCTCCCTCGTACATACTCTTCACAGCACTCAACAATTTCCCCTCCACTCCATATATTCTTAATACCTTCCACATACCTTGCCTATCTATTCTGTCATAAGCTTTCTCCAAGTCCATGAAGGCAGCATACACTTTCCTTCCCTTCTCTAGATACTTCTCCACTAAACATCTTAGAACAAATATCTGATCTACACACCCTTTTCTCTTCCTAAATCCCCCTTGTTCTTCTCCAACTAGCTCCTCTGTCACATGCCTAACCCTATCAATGAGTATTCTACCATATTTTTTACCAGTCACACTAAGAAGGCAAAAACCCCTATGGTTACCACATACTTCTCTCTCCCCTTTTCCTTTGTACAGAGGAACAGTTATACCTGATTTCCAGTCCTCTAAAACCTTTCCCTCTTCCCAAGCCAATCTACAGAACTTCCATATCCACTCCACAACAATCTCACCCCCATACCTAAGCATTTCACCACACACTCCATCAATTCCTGGGGCCTTTCCCAGCTTAATCTTCTTCATCGCTTCCACTACTTCCGCCCTACTGATCTCTTCCTCCCTCCTCTCATCTCTTCTTCTCCCAGCCATCCCCAACCACTTATACTCACACTGCTCTCACTCTCTACATTCAACAAATCCTCAAAGTGCTCCTTCCATCTCCTCAATTTCTTTCTCCTCTCCACCAACAATCTATTATTCCTATCTTTCACTCCCCTATTATTTCCCCTTTCACACTGCCTTACTTTCTTTACTTCCTTCCAAAACAATTTCTTACACTCCCTCCATTTCACACTCAGATTCCTCCCAAACTCTTCATCCACTTTCTTCTTACTCTCCTTCACCAGTCTCTTAACCTCCCTTCTCCTACTCATATATACCTCTCTCTTCTCTCTCTCATCTTCTCCCCTACCTCTACTCGCTGACCATTCACCATATGCCTTCTTCTTTTGTTCCACAGCTCGTTTCACCTCATCATTCCACCATGCTGTCCCTTACACACCCTTGCATCTCCTCCTCACTCCACAAACCGCCTCACACGCTGCGCCTATCTCTTCCGTGAATATCTTACATACGTCTTCCACCCCTTCCATCTGCTCTAGCTCATACCTTCCCAATCTTTCTTCCACTATGCTCTTATACTGTCATTTTCTCACTATCTTGCAATTTCTCCACTCTTCTCACAGGAGCTGCTTCCTCCTGTCTTCCCCTTCGCCTCCTCAACCACTTTCTTTACATCTTTACCTTGGCCATCACTAAATGATGGTCCGAGACTCCATTCCCCCAGCCTCTCCACACTCTTGCATCCAACACTTGTCTTCTCATTCGCTCATCCACACACACGTAGTCTATCATTGCCTTCCGTTCAACAAGTTCACCATCCATCCTCTTCATTACTCTCTATGTATACCGGTGGATCATCTTATGACGAAAGTAGGTGTTGGCTATTGGCAACCCCTTACAAGCACAGATGTCCACCAAAGCACTACCATTCCCATCTACTTCAGCTGGCACACACCACTGACCAACCACTCCATCCACTCGTACATTCCCAACTGCCATTCACGTCTCCAATCAACAGCACTCTCTCGCTCCTCTCAAACTTGTCCATACATGCTTCTACTCTCGCCCAAAACTCATCTTTCACTCTTGCCACTCGATCCTCTGTTGGAGCATACACACATACAATCGCCCATGCTTGTATACCTACTTTCATCCTCACCCATACAATCCTTGCACCCACTGTTCCATACTCTCTTATATTCTCCTTCCACTTCTTGCTTATCATCAGACATACTCCCTCTCTTGCCCTCTCATTCTCACTGACTCCCGCACATATACCTACACCATATTCCCATTCTCTCACCCTTTCACATTTCCATTTAGTTTCAGTCAATCCACATATATCCACTTTTGCATCCTCAAGCTCCTGAACAATCTCTCTTTCTCTCTTTCACTTCATCATTCACTCCTCTCACATTCCACGTTCCCACCCTAAGAATGTCCTTTGTCTGTTCCTTAGTCGTCAACGTATGGTCCGTCCTGGTCCGAGGCGCTTTATTCGCTTATTTTGTTAGTTCTTTTTACGGGGTGGGGCACTAACCCACCACCAACCCTTTTAGTCGCCTCGTACGACAAGCAGGGATACTGGGGGAGTATTCTTGAAACCCCCCTACCCCCAGAGGGGACAAATTAATGCAGTATAATAGGAGGTATATGAAGGAGGGATGCTTGTAGGAATATTTGGTGTGGAGGCTGTTCCATTTCATTTTTTATCTTTATTTTCATTTTTTTTTTTCAAATTTTTTTACACTAACAAAGTATTTGATACGATGCAGTAATTGGTTTTCATAAAGGGAATATTTTTAGTTATTTTACAGTCTGGTCAAGAACGGTTGTCTGAATATATTTCGTTCCTGTGTGTGTGTGTGTGTGTGTGTGTGTGTGTGTGTGTGTGTGTGTGTGTGTGTGTGTGTATGTGTGTGTGTGTGTGAGAACAAACTAGAATCAACAGTGGGAACCTTGTTAATATTTTTTACTATGACCGTTAATTCAATTTCCATATTTTAATATTGTCCAATACTCTCCTACCCTATCTCTCTCTCCGTCCTCTCCTCCCCTTTCTTCCTCGTCCCTCCCCACTTCCCTGTCTCTCCCCTTCCCTCATCCCCTTCCCTTTTTTCTCAGTCCCTCATCCCCTTTTCCTCTTCTCCTTCGTTCATCCCTTTCCCTATCTTCCTCTTCGTTTATTTCTTGCCCCCCTCCCCCCGCCTCTCCTCTCTCTCCCGTCCCTTCCCGTCTCCCCTTCTCTCCCGTCCCTTCCCGTCTCCCCTTCTCTCCTGGCCCTTCCCACCCCCCACACTCCCGTCCATCTCCTCCTTTCTCTCTCTCCGTCACTTCCGTTCCTCTTATCCTTTCATTTCCTCCCTCACGTCTCTGCTCCTCCCATTTCTCTCTCCGTTCCCTCCTCCCGTTTCTCTCTCCGTCCCTTCCGTCTCTCCTCGTCCCTCCTCTCCTCCCCCTTCTCGACCCGCACGCACGCACCAATACAAAGGTGCTCTTTCCCTTCCTCTGGAGTGAAGCAATCAATTTTGCGATATTCCTTTGTTTTCCTGTGTACGATACCCAAATATTACCTTTCCTCGGGACGCTGCCAACAATATGCTCCCTTTATTAAATCATGCCGCCTCGGACCAACCGGAATCTCTCATTTCAACAACAAATTCGCTTCTGTGTATTTGATGCGGTATCGAAGTATTACATTTTGTTTCGTCATTTTTATTGCAATTACCAGAGGGCTTTACTTATGGATGCATTATCTATATGACCTTCAATAGCTCCTTCACTCCTAGGGTGCTCACAGAATCTATAAAAGAAATCGTAGCCTAGCCTATACGGGATAAGAAGGGGGAAAAAAATGAGACATTACCCCTTTGCTCACGTGATAATATTTTCTCTTGATTTTCTTTTATATGCTTGATACAGTAGGGTGATTTTAGTTACATGCTTCCCACTGAATGGCAAATTCATCGGTTCTTGCAATATTGAATCCATGGCCAAGTTTATATTAAATAATTTGATTTTATACCTGCTGCTACCACCAGTCTTTCTTGATCCACTCCCCTCACCATCAACTGTCTCATCGTCCGGATAACTCTAGTACTCCAGCTAATGCCAGACGATTTAACTCAGGTGAATGTTAGTTGCAGGAGCCTGAGAGTTAATATCATTGCCATTCATCCTCTCGCAGATGGGGTCAGCGCCAGACGATTTCATTCATGTGAGTGTAAGGTATAAAAGCCTGAGTATTTACATTGTCACTGTTAGCCTTTTCTTGGTCATTACAACTCTTGTCTTCCACACGGGTCAGCACCATATGTTTTTATTTAGCTAAGAGTGAGTCCCAGGAGGCTGACAATGTTAAAACATTTACTACTAAGGTGTTTTCAAAATGCCACCCCATAACACAGCCAGTGAGTCGTAGTGTGAGCCATAATGAGCCATAGTCGTAGTGTGAGCCATAATGAGCCATAGTCGCAGCGATGAGCCATAGTCGTAGTGTGAGCCATAATGAGCCATAGTCGTAGGTATTCTGAAAATGCCACCCCCATACCAGAGAGTCTGTGAGTGGTAATGCTTCTTGTGCAAGCAAAGTAAAGGCTACCAAATGTATATTAACGTAGTGGTACAGGAGCGATCGTTTCTACACCACCATAAAGCTAGTGAATATTGTGAAGCTGCCTTCACTTCAAACCCACTGCCCCGTCTCTCATACTGTATATCTCTTCGCTCTGTCCCGTCATCTCATCATTGGTCTCCCCTTCCACCTCACCCACATACACTCATCTAGTCTGCCTCTCATTCTCCATCCTCTCCACATGGCCAAACCAAACTCATAGTATTTCTCATAATACACTCAGTCACACTCACACTGACACCACAACCCTTCTTTACTTCCCCAATTGGTTATCTGTCTTCTCATAATCCTGTCCTTGGTCTATTCGTCCGCTTGGTCATACACACGTATTCATAAATAGTTTGCATATTATACGTCGTAGTCATTCATTCGGTCACATACATATACACATACATACATGCATAGTGCGCCCATTCACTCACGCTCTCATAAACACACTTAGAGAAGCAGTTGATGTAGCGATGCGATGGCACGTACACATACACGTACACACACATACTTACATGGTTATATACATGCATAGTCCAGTCATTCACACATACACATGCACTCGGTTTCAAAAAGTACTCAGTCCATATGTAGGTATGGTTGATTTCCAGATACCACTTCCCTGATTAACCCTCACATGGTCGAGACAACTCTTGTAGTCTGTTACAGTTAAGGCCATACTATTTTATTCAACTGAGAGTGGGTATGTGAGCCTGAGAAAAAAATGAAAATAAATAAAAAAATAAATAACGTAAGTCTGGTCTCTCGTCTCAGTTTACATCAGCCTCTTTGCAGCAAATATACTCAGGCAGTTACTGAAATGGCGTTGGAAATGATACCTCGTCTGCATGAACGAACCTTGCAGATCCCCCACAGCTTGCATCATCAAAGTTATGGACAGAGACAAGCAAGAAAAGAAAATGAGGGAAAAGTGAAAAAAATGATAGTGGCAGACAATGAAAAACGAGAGAGAGAGAGAGAGAGAGAGAGAGAAATATGGCCAAGGGAGGAAATAAAACACTGGAAGAACAAAGGGGAAAGAAGGGAAGTTAGGGGAATGGAGGAAGTTCTAGTGAGGGGAAAAAGGGTGTTGAAGGAATTAGGACACGAAGGGAGCCGTGCGGGGCAATAAGTTGACAGGCACGGCAGATTGAGGCCAAGACTGAGAGGAAGGGAGCACAGACAGATCAAAGACTACTGTAAGACTTCCCGATATTTCCTTAGGACAGAGATGAATGACTTACAGAGAGATCCACATAGCGAGGGTCTGTGAGGTGGCGCCACATGTTTAGGGGCTTGAATGATGAGTGGATGGATGTGTAGCCAGATTTAACTGAGTATTAATTGATAATATTGCCTCAATTTACGTTCTCGTTCTGACGGCGGGTATAGGAAGTAATTTTTAATAGCTCTCAGTTTTGACTATCCGTCTGTCATTTTTGCATTTTGATATATACTATGGACCAAACCATATTCGTTTCTGAAGAGGACTTATATTCATTCAGTACCTTCATGTGCTCTGAAGTACGCGTTCCTAATGCAAGCCTGATGAGTGATAGACGGGAAATATGGACTAATGAAACATCTGACCAATTTCGTTAATCCCAGGGAAGGCTGAAGCATTAATATTTGCCAGGCGATTTTTCTGAGTCAGAATTCACGAACGCTGAACCATAGCAATTAATTATTACCAAGATACATTTTGTTTTCTCGTATTCTCCACGTTATTAATCACTGCAGTCTGTTTGGTATCTCGTTGGTAGCTGTGCGAGTTAAGATAAAAGGTAAACAAACGGTCCTATGCAGATACGAAGCTGAAGGATTTTTATGAATATGAATCCTTAGCTTCCCCTCACCCCTTCCCAGCGATGGCGTTTATATTCCCGAATAATGATATTTTACTCCATCTTGTATACCCGCCGCTACGACTGAGATGGGGCCAGTCCCGTGAGCTAGGGTAGTAATAAAAGCGAAAATGTGACTCCTGAAGCTCACAGTCTGTTGGGCGAGACAAAATGCTGCAGATAAGGCCGAGCTGGGCTGATGAAAGAGCCATTAAATAGAGATAAGAATATGATAGAACGCGATAACGTGGAAACTGCGAGGAAGGTTGGCTGATGAAGGACAAAGGAGGGAAACGTATGCAGCTTATGAGCTTTGAGCTCCCTCAATCTGTATTTCCCTCTGTCTGTGACCTCCATTCTTTTAAATGTAGTGTGTTCAGGCATCTCAAAATATATGGATCTTGAATTCGGCATATTTTTTTTTTTTTTTTTTTTTAAGGAACAACTTTGCGGGCTTCTCGTCATTAGTTGCTTCTTTGCATTAAAAAAAAAAAAAAAAAACGCTTCATTTCTGGCCTGCTTTTCTGAAGTTGGAAATTGAATGAAAAACTATTGCATATCCGTCATCATCCTTTAAAGAAAATGATGATCGAGCGAAAAACAGCTACATATTTCCAGCTTTTATTATTTTATTTGGTCAAACGAAAATCATTCATCCATACTTTCTGGTTCTCGAAAATTGCAGATCGAAGGAAACATGTACGTATATCAAGATTAAGGATTTTTTTTTGTGTGTGTGTTTTTGAAAATAATAACTCGGAAAAATATATGCCTTCGTTGTTGTAGGCCTACCTTTCACACCAGCGTGTCAACAATTGGAAATCAAACAAAAAACTCATATAGTGCCAGCTTGTCAAAAATTGAAGATTGGACTAAAACCTTATATATATTTTTAGTTATGCAAAAATTGGAGAGTGAACGAAACAGCTGTGCATGTTTTCAGCTTTTCGAAATTTGTGCATATTTTTAACTTTCCAAGAACTGAAGCCCGAGGGAAAAACTTATGCTCAATCTGTGTTACATTTCAGACCAGCCTTCGAAACACGAAGCTTGAACGAAAATTTTATGGACGAGTGTAATTAAGCGATGGTACTTTTTTGAGCAGCGTTTTGGACTCTGAAGATTGACGAAAAATGTTCCTTATGTCAAGACCATATATATATATATATATATATATATATATATATATATATATATATATATTTGTAGATAGATAGATAGATATTTATATATAGATATATATATATAGATATATATATATAGATATAGATATATAAAACTAAAGGGCCTCGACTGAGAGAGAGAGAGAGAGAGAGAGAGAGAGATTAAAACAACTTAAGTACTGTGTTCCAGCTCACGTCAGACGATTTAATTCCAGTGAGTAGTGAAGCCTGAGGGTGTTATCTAATGATCAAATTCAATATTCCCTTCACCTAATCATATCTTATCCTAATTTAGTTTTCTTGTAACATCCTATCATCTCTGCACTTCACCTGATGTAGTTTCTTGAGCTTATTTGATCATCACCTCGTAAAATTTACTTATCTAATTTAATCTTCTTAAGCTAATCTAATTTCAACCCAATACTCAGCCATTCGGGGCGAATGACAAAAGTTCCCTTCCTCCTTCCCGTCCCACACCAAAACGAAACCAGTAATAAAAACTACTGATACACTCTATTAAAGTCTCCCCTTCCTCAAGCAGCCGCCACGAGGGTAGGGGAGAGGACTTTTGACCGTGACTTTACCGGCGAAACAAAGGCCAATCAGTATTAGACGTAAATATATAGCGTTCGTTCCTCCATATTCCAGTACTGAAGTGCGTTGTTTGTACATAGTTTCATCTGTCTGTCAATCAGTCCGTCTGTATCTATCTATATATGTATCTCTCTATCCATCCATCCATATATATATATATATATATATATATATATATATATATATATATATATATATATATATATATATATACATATATATATATATATATATATATATATATATATATATATATATATATATGTATATATATATATATATATATATATATATATATATATATATATATATATATATATATATATATATCAATGTGGGACTGAAACAGGGTTGTGTGATATCTCCATGGCCGTTTAATATATACATGGGTGGGGTTGTAAAGGAGGTGCAAGGTAGGGCGGTGGATGTGGGGGTGGCTCTAATGAATGAGGGTGAGATTTGGAAGATTCCAGTGTTGCTGTTTGCTGATGATACAGTATTGTTGTGTGAAGATGAATGGTAGTCGCAAGGTTTGGTGAATGAATTTGGGATAGTGTGTAGGAGGAGGAAGCTGAAAGTTAATGCAAACAAAAGTAAAGTTATGGTGTTTGAAAGGAATGAAGTCACAGAATGTACAGTGAGGTTGGATGGTGAGGATATGGAGAATGTGAGTGCATTCAAGTACTTGGGTAGTGTGATGAGTAAGGATGGAACTTTGGGGGATGAAGGTTGTGAAAGGGTACAACAGGGAAGGAAGGTTGTTGGTTCACTGAAAGCAGTGATGAGAAATAGGGAGGTGAGTATGGAAGTTAAGAAGTCACTGCATGATAGTATTGTGATCCCTACCCTGACGTATGGAAGTAGGCGTGGACCTTGCAAGAGGGGAACAAGTTAAGAGTGAGAGCAGTAGAAATGAGCTACTTGAGAGGGGCATGTAGAGTGACATGGAGGGACAGGCTGACGAATGAAGAATTGAAGGAACGTTGTGGGGTGGATGTGGTTGAGAAGATTGGGAGAAATACACTGAGGTGGTTTGGACATGTTGAGAGAATGGAGGATGAAAGACTGACTAAGAGGGTGTATGTAGGTGAGGTGGAGGGAGGGAGAGGGACGGGTAGACCGAGGATGAGGTGGAGGGATGGAGTTGAGAGGTATATGAGGGAAGGGGGGGTGAGTTGAGGGGAGGGTAGTCAAATGTTGGATGACAGAGTGACTTGGAGGCGTTTTGTCTGCGGCCACCCTTTGCGGGATTAGGGCATCGGGCTATAGATAGATAGATAGATAGATATTTATATATGTATATCTGTATCTATCTACCTATCTGTCTATCTATATCTATATCTATCTATCTTTATATTTATCTATCTATCTATCTGTATCTGGGTGTATGTCCGTCTGTCTATCTATCTATATATCTATCTGTCTATCTGTATCTATCTGTCAGTTTCTCTTATCTGTCTATCTACCTATCTATCTGTCCATCCATCCATCCATCCATCCATCCATCCATGATTCTACGAGTATTTATCTATTTATCTATCTAGGTTATCTATTTCTCTATCTGTCTATCTATCTATCTATCCATCCCTCCTTCCCTCCATCCATCCATCAATCCATCCTTCTCCATCTACGAGTATCTATACCTATCTGTCTGTCTGTCAACATCCATCCATCCATCCATCCATCCATCTCAACGAGTATCAGTCTATCTATCTGTCTATCTGTCCATCGATCGATCGATCCATCCATCCACGAGTATCTATCTGTTTATCTGTTTATTTACTTGTCTGTCTATCCATCCATCCATCCTTCTGTCAGTTCATCCATCCTTCCATCAATCCATCCATCCATCCATCCATTCATCCATCCATCCATCCATCCCTCTCTGTCTACGAGTATTTATCTATCTTTCTACCCATCTGTATCTGTCTATCTATCTATATATCTGTCTATCTGTCTGTGTATCTATCCATCCATCCACCCGTCCGTCCATCCATCGCTGTCTAAGGGTATTTATCTATCTTTCTGCTAATTTACTTTCTTTTCAGGGAAGAGTCTTTGAACTGGCGGAGTAGGATATTGCCTTCTTTAACGCCTTCCCTACGAGGACGAAATATACTGGTTGTTATTCAGACATTATTTTATTCTTTCTACCAACAGGCAATTTCTTTTAGCTTGGAATTATCACCTATAGTCCTTTTACATAAACTTGGCCCAGATTTTCGTCCTGTTGCAGCTGATATTACAAACCTCAGTGGCAGAATGAGAATGATCTGGCTCTACGTTCTTTATTGCATTGCATTTCTTCATTACTAGCATCATATTTTAATGTTATTCTCTTGCTGCAGCTCAGTACTATAGGTGGAGAGATAATTTTAGGCCAGGTTAACATGAAAATGATTTAGTAGAAAAGAGGATAGACTGTATGCTCAGCGTCTTCAAGTCTCCTAAGGTGAATGAAGATGTTTGGAGATAGCAGCAGTGAAACCCAGGAGACGTCATGAGTGCAAGAATTAGTGAAGATTATTTGCATCTCCTCCAGGTCAAACAAAGCCACCTAAGTTGATAAAATTCGCTTGAAGATAGCAGAAGAGAAAAATGATATGAAGAGAGAGAGAGCGTAGGCTGTTTTCACGCTGCTGAAAAAAAAAAAAAAAAGCAAGGCACTGAAAATGACGCTGTTTTAGAGAGAGGGACTTATGCCAAACAGCGTTGTTGATTCGTAATGCCTTTCCTTTATGGATTTATTCTTCATAGTGATTTTTTTAGTTGTTTATTTAGTGATTTATTCTGCATAGTCCACATCATCATCATCTTCTGTTTCATTGAAGCAAAGTACGTCAACATCAATACGATATAAAGAACATACAAAGAAAATGGTAAGGTGAAATATGCAAAATGGTTAGGTGTACATGGTAAGGCTTAATGGTAAGGTGTAATGGTAAGGTGTAATGGTAAGGTGTAATGGTAAGGTGTAAATGGTAAGGTGTAAATGGTAAGGTGTAATGGTAAGGTGTAATGGTAAGGTGTAATGGTAAGGTGTAAATGGTAAGGTGTAATGGTAAGGTGTAATGGTAAGGTGTAATGGTAAGGTGTAAATGATAAGGTGTAATGGTAAGGTGTAAATGGTAAGGTGTAATGGTAAGGTGTAATGGTAAGGTGTAATGGTAAGGTGTAAATGGTAAGGTGTAATGGTAAGGTGTAATGGTAAGGTGTAATGGTAAGGTGTAAATGGTAAGGTATAATGGTAAGGTGTAATGGTAAGGTGTAATGGTAAGGTGTAATGGTAAGGTGTAAATGGTAAGGTGTAATGGTAAGGTGTAATGGTAAGGTGTAATGGTAAGGTGTAAATGGTAAGGTGTAATGGTAAGGTGTAATGGTAAGGTGTAATGGTAAGGTGTAAATGGTAAGGTGTAATGGTAAGGTGTAAATGGTAAGGTGTAATGGTAAGGTGTAATGGTAAGGTGTAAATGGTAAGGTGTAATGGTAAGGTGTAAATGGTAAGGTGTAATGGTAAGGTGTAATGGTAAGGTGTAAATCGTAAGGTGTAATGGTAAGGTGTAATGGTATGGTGTAAAGGGTAAGGTGTAATGGTAAGGTGTAATGGTAAGGTGTTAATGGTAAGGTGTAATGGTAAGGTGTAATGGTATGGTGTAAATGGTAAGGTGTAATGGTAAGGTGTAATGGTAAGGTGTAATGGTAAGGTGTAAATGGTAAGGTGTAATGGTAAGGTGTAAATGGTAAGGTGTAATGGTAAGGTGTAATGGTAAGGTGTAATGGTAAGGTGTTAATGGTAAGGTGTAATGGTAAGGTGTAATGGTAAGGTGTAATGGTAAGGTGTTAATGGTAAGGTGTAATGGTAAGGTGTAATGGTAAGGGGTAAATGGTAAGGTGTAAATGGTAAGGTGTTAATGGTAAGGTGTTAATGGTAAGGTGTAATGGTAAGGTGTAATGGTAAGGTGTAATGGTAAGGTGTAATGGTAAGGTGTAATGGTAAGGTGTTAATGGTAAGGTGTAATGGTAAGGTGTAATGGTAAGGGGTAAATGGTAAGGTGTAAATGGTAAGGTGTTAATGGTAAGGTGTTAATGGTAAGGCGTAATGGTAAGGTGTAATGGTAAGGTGTAATGGTAAGGTGTAATGGTAAGGTGTAAATGGTAAGGTGTAATGGTAAGGTGTAATGGTAAGGTGTAAATGGTAAGGTGTAATGGTAAGGTGTAATGGTAAGGTGTAATGGTAAGGTGTAATGGTAAGGTGTAAATGGTAAGGTGTAATGGTAAGGTGTAATGGTAAGGTGTAATGGTAAGGTGTAATGGTAAGGCGTAATGGTAAGGTGTAATGGTAAGGTGTAATGGTAAGGTGTAATGGTAAGGTGTAAATGGTAAGGTGTAATGGTAAGGTGTAATGGTAAGGTGTAATGGTAAGGTGTAAATGGTATGGTGTAATATGCCAAATGAGTCGGGCAGGAAGCGGTGTTACAAAGTCTCCTGAGTCATCTGAACGGCCCAGACTTTTGTATTTCGAGATTCTGTAGCCAAGGAACAGGACGGAAGGCTGATGAAAGTGACACACACACACACACACACACACACACACACACACACACACACACACACACACACACACACACACACACACACACACACACACACACACACACACACACACACACACACACACACACACACACACACACACACACACACACACACACACACACACACACACACACACACTCTCTCTCTCTCTCTCTCTCTCGGACGACGACGGCGACGATTGATAATTGGTTGATCGATGATGATGATGATGATGATGGTGATGATGATGATGGAAGAAGACGAGGAGGAGGAAACACCCTCTGCCTCCCCTCCTCTCCCCAAAGTGGCAGGTTATGTGTACCTTGAAATATTCCCTCCAAAGAAGCCCCGGAGACACAGTGGCTGGAGGCAGGGAGGGAAGAGAGGAGGTAGGGAGAGGGGGAGAAAGAAGATGGAAGGGAGAAGTGGGGAAGTAGGGAGAGAGAACAAGGAAAGGAGAAGGGAGAGATGGGAAATTGGGATGAAGAGAGGGAGAAAGCAGATGGATGAAGAGAAGTGGAGATAGAGGTGGGGTGGAGCGGGGAGGAGGAGGATATGAGAGGAGGGAGTGTAGGGAAAGAGATGGAGGTTGGGCACAAAGGGGAAGAGAACAGAAGGGAGGGAAAAGAGGAGAGGTAGGGAGAGGGAAGAGAGGTGATATAGAGGAAGAGAAAGAAGGAAAGAATGAGGCAAAATGAGAGAAAAAGGTAAAGGGGAGTAAAAGTGAAGGTTTGAGAGGGAAGGGAAAATGGAGGAAGGAGTAAGAAAGGGTGTAAGGAAGGGCGAGGGGGGAGAAAGGGGAAGAGGAAAGGTAAGAGAGGGAAGGATGGGGAAGAGAAGAGGTGAAAGGAGGGAGGGGACAGATGAAGGAAAGGGTAAATTAGGAAGTAGGGAGAGAATTGTGAAAGAGGAGATGAGGGGCGAGAGAAAAAGGAGGAAAGGGAAAGAGAGGTAGAAGAGGTTAAGAGGGAGGAGGGAGAGAAAGGAAGAGGGGGAGAGGGGGAACATGGGAGAGGATGGAAGAGGGGGAGGTGGGATGACAAGGGTGAGATAGAAGGGGGAAAAGAGAACAGGAAAGTAAAAAGAGCGAGGAAGAGGGGAAGGAGAGATGCAAAAGCAGAGAAAGAGAAGTAGGGACAAGAATGGTAGTAAGGTTGGAAGAAAGGAAATAGGGAAGCAATAAAGGGAGGAAAGGAAAGGAGGAAGAGGAGGAGAGGAGATGGAAGGGAGGGGTGAGGGAGAGAATGGAGGGGGCCGAAAGCAGAGAAGGAGTTGGGGAAGAAAGTAGGTAAGGATGGAGGGGGTGGAAGAGAAGGAAGGGTGGGGAGACTGGGGGATAGGGAGGAGAAGAGGGAAAAGTAGGAGGGGAGAGGACGTAAGAAGAGGGGAGGATATGCACTGAGGGGGGAGGAAGGGTAGAAGGAGGAGAAGGGGGGGGTGGCAGGTAAGAAACCCTGAATGCAATGGTCGAGGGGATTGCAGGGGAGAGACGGAGGGAGGAAGAGGGGAGGAGAGGGAGGGAAGAGGAGATTTGTGAATGGGGGAGAGGGAGATGGTAGGGTGGGGAAGAAGGGATTGGGGCATCAGCAACAACCCTGAACACACAATACTAAGAAGATTAGGAAGGGGGACTTGGGGGAAGAGGGAAGAAAGATGGAGAGAGGGAGAAGAGGGGAGCGAGGAGAGAGGGAAAGCGGAAGGAATGAGTGAGAAACCTGGAAACACAGTAGTCATGAGGAGAAGGATGTGGTAAGAGGGAGGAGAGGAGGGGCAAACGAGAGAATGTGGGAGTGGGGAGTTGGAGGGAGGATGGGAAGACTAAGAAAATGGGGGGAAGAAGGTGGGGAGAAGGGAGAGGGAAAAGGAAGGAATCTGAGGGGGGAAAGGGGGAAACTAGAAACACCTTGCCGAGAAAGTGAAGGAAGAGCGGGGAAGAGGATGGGGGAGGATGAAAAAGTAAAGCTTGGGATGACGGGAAGAGATGTATGTAGGGAGAGAGTGATCAGGTAGGGAGGGGGAAAGAGAGGGGATGGGGGGGGAAGAGAGGAGGTAGGGAGAGGGAAGGAGAGGAGGTAGGGCGGGGGGAAGGTGGAGATACGAATTGGAAATCCTGAATACAATGGCCGAAGGGTAGAGACGGCGGAGAGATGAGGAGAAAGGAGGAGAGGAGATGGGGAGAGAGAATGAAGAGGATAGAAGGACGGAAGGGAGGAGGGAATGGGGACAAAAGAGAGGAGACAGAGAAGGGGGAAAGAGAGTGGGAAGAAGCAAGAACCTATAACCAAGGAGAAAGGAAGGGGGGGAAGGGAAAACATGGGGAGAAGAGAGGGGCAGGAAGGGAAGAGAGGACTGGAGAAGGGTGAGGGAGAGAAGAAAGGGAGGGAAGGGAAGAGAGGACAGGACAAGGGTAAGGGAGGGAAAGGGGAAGAGGGAGGGAGACACACATCAAAGAAATATGTAAATTGAAAGACAAGGGCCCTTACTCCGTGGAACCGCCATCACCACAAAATCCACAAAATCTTTAAGAGTCCGGCAGGGAGGGGGAGAGGCAGGGGAGGGAGGAGAGGGGAGGGAAGAGGTAGGCGAAGAGGGCAGCAGAGGGGGAGTGGGGAGGGGCAGGAGAAGGGTTGGTCTGGAGAAGGGGTAGGGCAGAGGGTTGGATGGGGGGGGGGCACAGGGGGTGCGAGGATAAGGTGGGGACATGGTGATAAACAGGCTGTGATTATGCTGTACGTATATTTTCCTGTGTAACATTTATTATTTAGAGACCTCCTTCTTTTTGGTGCATATGTGCGGACTCTCTCTTACTCGTGAACTCATACTCACGCGGGTACACAAACAAAAAACATAAAACGGAAAAGTGAAAAGCACACACACACACACACACACACACACACACACACACACACACACGCCATCTGGTAGACGGGAGTTCGCGCCTCGCTCAGGTTGCGAAAAGTTTCACTGACGAAGTGGGTGGTTACTGTCCCCCTTGAGCAAGGGGACGGGTGTGTGCGTGTGTGAAGGTCTCAGCCTTGCCCTTAGATCGGACTATATGAGCTCTCAGCTCCCTTCCGGGAGGGTAAAAGCTGACGATCACGACCATCAGGTGATCCTGACCGACCCGGTGAATTACACACACACACACACACACACACACACACACACACACACACACACAGATGAATACAGAAATAGACAAGAAAACAGAGAAACATAATAGTAAATGACATGGCCCTGAAAACACTATTAATTTATGATATTGGCAGTACCTTATTTCTTATGCACAAAAAAAAAATGTAGTGGTCAGATTATTATATTTTTTTGGGGGGAGGGGGGTGCGTATTAGTGGAAAATAAGATAAAGCTGTTTTTATCTGCTCACATTAAGGTGTAGTAACTCGAAGTGAAAACGATGATGGCACAGATGTTGTGTGACACTGTGCTTCGTGTTAGTCTCACATTGTGCCCTCTTTTTCTTTGTTTCTGGATCCTACTTAACCTCATCTCTTCGGTGAAAAATTAGGACTGGAATGATAATAATGATGAAGGTGATTGACTGATTGGTTCCCCAAATCAGGACTGGCGGCGCAGTTGTTAGGGTGATGATGATGATGATGATGATGAGGAGGAGGAGGAGGAGGAGGAGGAAGAGGAGAGTGTTGTTGTTGTTGATGATGATGATGATGATGATGATGATGATGGTCATAATGTACACAGTGCAAAAGAACGTTGGTTATGCAAAAAGGAGCGATGCGTCGTACTGTGCGATGTATTGCATGTATATATGTATGTATGTCAAGATTGTAGTGTTAGTTACCCTGTACCTGCATAGGTGACTTAGTACCTTAGCAGCTGTGTACTCCCCCATATGGGTCGAGGAATCAGTGGAACGGTCATCACTGATATACAGGCAACCTAGTACCTAATCAGCTGTGGACTCCCCGTGTAGGTTGAGAAAGCAGTGGAACGGTCGCCACTTTTAAATGTAACCAGTGTCAAATAACTATCTAGGAAACCACACATGTTCAGAGTTAGGAACTCAATATTATCAAGGCAACCCACTGAGGCAATATTCACCAGGTGGCGCGCCATTTGTGTACCCTGCTTGTCTACTGTATTAGCACTACACAAGAAAACTCTTGAATTGAAAATGTATGTACTGTACGTATGTACGTATGTCCAGCAAGTATAGTCATGGCGACACGCCATTACTATACTTGTCTCTTGTATAGGTTTCCATTGTTATAGAAAACCTTGCTACATTGAGTGAGCGGATGGGTTGCGCCTCACTTGTGTGAATCTCTGTAGTGCTAGAACTCTTTTTACTTGACGGAACTAGGTCACTCTGAATGATAAATTGTGGTGCCACGAAGTGCAGTTATGTTATTTTGAGGTCTCCTTGGTTACTAGGCGTATCAAGTCTCCATTCGCACTACACTTGGCCATCAGCTGAGCTGAAAAGGGGGATCGGTAATTGTCAGGTTCGAAAGAATAAAACTATATTCCCCCATAACAAACCCTTCTAACAAACTCTCCTCTTCCACTCCTCAGGTGAGAGGGTGAGGAGGCTTTGTTGATTAGTTAGTTATTTAGTTAGTTAGCTAGAAAGAGAGAGAGAGAGAGAGAGAGAGAGAGAGAGAGAGAGAGAGAGAGAGAGAGAGAGAGAGAGATCTTAAAGTACCAGCAAACCCAGCAAACCCTTCTCATTCACACAATAGATTCCATTAGAAAATGAACACACCTTTTAATTCCCCCAGGTATACTTTGTCTAACAACACTTTCCTTTCTCTCTGTAGGTGCAATCTTTGACCGTGACTCAGGGGACATACAGGGCGCCTTCCTCCACGCCATCAAGCAGTACAACCAAAACTACACCAGCCGCAGACTTGAGCTACACGCCTTCGTCGATATTATTAGCACTGCCGATGCCTTCAAGATCTCCAGACTGAGTGAGTGTTCGCCTTTATATCCTCTTGAGTTTATTGTGATTTTTGGGTCTGTTCATGATCTGAAAGCGTGAGTCTTTGTTATGATGTGTAAGTTTTTAAAGTGAGTGAGTGTTCAGGTATTTCCTCTTGAACTTTCAACGATTTTAACTCCATCTTGCAAAGTAACTCCATCTTGTGTAGTGTTTATGATCAGTGGATGCATAGGAAATGCAACGATATAGGTAGGCTGCGAAGTAATGGCAATTTTGTGTGTGTCGGCGAGAGCATGTAAAGATTATCATACACGAAAGGATTGACCATGCTTGAGAGTCTCCTGAGTGTGTGAAAGAGTTTTGTTATTTGGGGTATATGTTATATACTAGAGGTGGAGCTGGACCTAGTTCTGTGGCTGGGGTAAGGAATGTTTGGAGAAAATTCAGGAAGCTTTTGTCTCACCTGACACTGAGAGGGCTCTTCTTCCTTGCTGAGGGATCTTTGTATGCGGCATGTGTTAGGAATGCAATTTTGTTAGGAAGAGGCAGTAAAGCAAGAGGATATTTGTAGACTCAGACGTACAGAAACGACATTTATTAGCTGGATGTGTAATGTGTCCTTGAATGGGAGGCAGGGGGAAGGGGGTGGAGTTAAGATTATAATTGAAGAGTTGAGAGTTGAAGACGTTAATATATTATTACTGTGATGAGGAGGGGTAGATTGAGACAGTCTGGGCATGTTGAGAGGATGGGAGACGACAACTGGGGGCGGAAGGTGAAAAAAAAATGAGTGTCGACTGTATGGTAGCGAAGGGCAGAACAAAAATGATCGGGATGAGATCTTAGCGTGTGACCCCAGGGATAAGCGACTGAATAGGGAGGCTGCTAGAGATCGAGCGGCGTGAAGTAGAGCCGTTGGGTGACCAAGGCGGACGCATGCAAGCATGTTGGGCTTTTCTAAATGAAACGAAAGGAAACGATTTAATCCTTTTCAACCCGGGGATGTTGGTTTGGTTACATTCTTGCAGATTTTATTCTCATGACGATTTTATCATTTAGGCGGGGGGGGGGGGGGAGTTGGAGTTTCGGTTGATTTACACCTTCCCTTCGACCCGAGGACGACATTTTGTTAATATTCTCGCTGTCTCAGGCTAAGGTAGATATGGCCTTCTTTAGCGTCTGCTTTATTGGAGATCTTTCCTAAGCTGAATATAATCATCCATAGATAACAAGAATAAGCAAAAGAAAAATGGGAGAAAACATAAGAAGGAAAAAGAAAGACGTCGCTGGTATATAAAAAGTGTACGATCTCGATTTTTTTCCTGTATTCTCAATTTTCCAAGGATTTGTGATCCTCTCAAGCTCTGCAGATTAGGTGTCCTAGTGTAAATGGCTTTGGGGATTTCCTAACACCTCTTCCTTAGCGATTTATTCTGTCCCTCACACCTCCGTACCCTCTGCCATGTTACTGATGCAGACTATGTCGATATTTAAACGATAAAGGTAACATGCAGCAGAATATTCAGGTGAAGTATGCTCAGTAAATTGCTGTGGAAAAGGCCCTAACACCAGTTCCCTAGCGATTTATTATTGACTACGTCTAGTTAATAAATTGCTCTGGAAAGGGCCCTAACACCTCTTCCGTAGCGATATATTATTGGATACGTCTAGTTATTATATTGCTGTGGAAAGGGCCAAAAATCTCCATCTCTTCATCTTGAATTCTGAGTTGTAACAGGAGATAAATGCTAAGATATCATGCTAGCCACGAAAAAGTGCTGTGGAAATAATGTACTGCGGTAGTATTGTGTATTTGTGCCACTGAGCTATGTGGATTAAGCTGCAAAACAACGAAAATCTGGGCCAAGTTTAGCTGAAAGAACTATGGAAGGTACTCCTAAACTGAATAAAAAAGAAAATATGGCGAACACAAAGGTGTACCAGCAAGAATCATTTTTTATCAGTCCCTATAAGATCCATTGCAGGGTTGAATCTTCTCAGACGAGGAGAAGGGCTGCATGAATACACTCTTCTCCATTCTGGCCTTGTCTAGTGATCTAAGGCGTTGTCTTTAGTGAGAGTTGCTTTGGTGAAAGGTTGAGCTGCGTGATTACAAAGCCAGAAGCGGTGTGTGTGTGTGTGTGTGTGTGTGTGTGTGTGTGTGTGTGTGTGTTACTCTCTCTTTCTCTCTGTCTATCTGTCTATCTATCTATCTATCTATTTATCAGACGCTGTAATTCTTTAAGGGATGGGCAAAAAGGAATCGCCTCCACGTATCCCTGTTGTCACTTGACTGCCCTCCCTCCAACTCATACCCTCTCTCTCATATGTCTCTCCATCACATCCCTCCATTTATCCTCGGCCTCACCCCCCTCCTCACCCACATACACTCATCTGGCCAATCTCCCATTCTGCATGCTTTCCAGTCTCCACATGATCAAAGCATCTCCGAGCATTTCTCTTAACACACTGAATCTCACCCACATCAACACCACAACTCTTCTTTACTTCCTTCAGACTTCCAAAGTTAATTGTTTAGATGTAGCAAAAATAAAACATGTCATCGTCGTGAAGGGATGCGAGAGAACTTTTATAGGTAAGTATATTGAAAGACTAATTCACAAACACATGTGATATTATCCTGAAGATGTCGTGAAAGAGTACCGTAGATGAAAGCCTGGTATTCCACTGTACTTTTTCCCAACGAGTTAAACTTCATGTAAATACAGTATATACTGTATGTGGCGGTGATGTACTCGGAATCATACTCGTCTCGTAAGCAAGAAGTCCAAGGTTCGATTCCTGGACGAACCATGAGAGCTTTAGAAGGATCTCCTTTGCACCAATTTGTTCATGCCTAATACTTAATGAGAGTCCTGGATTTTTAACACTGCTGGTCGTTATTCCGGGTGAAGAAACTACAGCCTTATAATGCACAGACATACAACGCCATCTGTGTCACATGCACCCCACCTTGTTCCTACACACCCCTTCCCTGCTCGAGCCAAGCCATTGTGGGAAGGTTCTTGGCTGCAACACCTCGTAATGGAGAGGTTCAGTCCTATAGTGGGCTAGAAGGGATGCCACGTTCTTCTTCTTGTGTGTGTGTGTGTGTGTGTGTGTGTGTGTGTGTGTGTGTGTGTGTGTATGATTGAAAGAGTTATATTCTCTGAGATGGCTTGGCTATGTGGAGACCATGGAGAATGTGAGACTGACTAGAAGAGTGTATGTGAATAAGGTGGAGGAAAAAAACGGGAAGGGGAGACCGAAGATGGGATGGAAGGATGGAGTGGAGAGATATATGAGAGGCGTATGTGAGCTGGAGGAAGCGCAGCCAAGTGGGGAAGGACAAGGCGGTATGGAGGCAAGTTGTTTATAGCCACTCCATGTGGGATTAAGGTGTCTGGCTTTATATGTATGTATGTATTAATGTATGTATGTACGTATGTACGTATCGGATTATACACGACTAACACAGACGATCAGTTCTACCTTGCCCAAGCTCAAGGGCCGTATTCTCGTCGGGTAAGGAAGCTCTGTAACATTTTTTCCCAAGTGATTTATTTTGTTTGTTATACCTTACTGTCCTCTTCTTTGTTGCATAAATCCTTCCAGCACCACCATACTCAGCATAAATAACGTGCAAAAGGGTATTAACCAGCCATATCCAAAAATAAATCGGTAAGGAAGAGGAGTTTGGGAGCTTCCTTAACCAACGACAGTACCAGTCCATGTGCCATGTCCAAGAAGTGCTTTGTTGTCGATTCTTAAGGACATCTCATCCATAGAGCCCAAGAACACTTTTTTGGTCAGTAGAGAAGTGTCCCTCCACCATCCAGTGCTTCACCCACAAGTATACGCCAGTTGTATAAGGCTTAAGGAATGCAGGTGAGAAGTGCATGTGGGAATTTGGTGTTGGAATGTTTGTGAGTGGAGTCTGTATTTCTGTATGTCATCGGTGGAACCTAGAAAATGTGTGTACACGTGATAACATACGAATGGCATACTAATGCTACTACTATACTTTTTTTTTGTCTGGCCCGAAGCATGTGCCTTAGTTGCTAGCATTATTGGCTACGAAGGTGCCAGCCCGATAACGCCGAGGTTAGAATCCTGGTGTTGGCAGCTGACGCCTCGGGACTCAGATGTCCAGTTCATCCATTGTGAGTTAGTAGGTAAAATGGGTACTTTGTGTAACACCTAGGTAAGGCAATTTTGGTGACCTGGGTGATACGCTAGTCTTGTATTCCAAGATGGTAGGTGAACTAATCGTCACAGGCTCACAGACTGAAACTGAGCACTGTGGCTAAGCGCTACTTGGCGTTTGGCCTCACATGTATCTTTTACGGGTGTTATTACCCCAGGTCAGGACTTACAGAAGCACACACTACCAACAAGCCCACCAGAGGCTCGAGGATTTTGGTGAAGGATTCTATTAGCAAATCCTCCTACTATCCATTTCAGAGGCGGAGTTGCGCTGTTTTTCGCAAATATCTCCTAAGCGAATCGTTGGATCAGTATGATATTTCAACACAATACTTTTGACATCCGGGCCTAATTTATGACCCTTAAACCATACTGCTACATATGTTACATTAGGAGTTGACTGAAGGATATTAAGCCTAATCCAGTCATGAAATCTAAGGTGTTATACAAAATCGGACGAGTGCGACTGTGTGGGGTAGCTCCTCCACTAACACCCTGAACAACCCTCTGACCATTCCTTCCCTACCCCCCAATATCGCGTTCACCCCCTCCCAGTTTCCCTCTTCACTCCCAGTCACACCATCCCTCTCCCATCTTTGCACTTCCGTTTTCTTTTTTCATTCTAATTGCATACATAATATTTGAATATGACAGTATGTATATACTTATCATACATTAGTAATATTATTTAACACAGTTACCTACTGTTGTGTGTGGCCATGAAAACCAGAGTGGGTCAAACGACCATAAAATCATTGGCTAATTACGTTGTTATGGCCGTATCATTACCGATGTATCTACGGTTACCAAAAATATGAAGTCAGTTTTGTTTTTTGGGCAGCCAAATAAAATCGTTCATGGTTGCTTTATTTGTTCATCTTTTATTTTTAATAAGCAATTTATGCTTTCATTGAATATCCTCAGTCTCCCGTATCACTTCCCCCCTCTCTGAGGTACCCCCCCTTCCCCTTCCCGAGGTTATGACATCAGCAGGTACAGGGGATAGATCATTGACTGTCGAGGCACGCCCACTAACAACAGTATCTACAATGTCTTCCCGTTGCCCCCGTGGATGCAGGACAGCTTTTATCATTCGTCTTGCCACTTTGTTCAAGAGGGAAAGCACCCGTGGTCGAACTTACATAAGTTTGAATAGGTGAGTACATAGTTTTGTCCATGTTAATAGTATATGTGCTGTGTTTCTTTGAATACGGCGGGCATAATAACCACCCACTTCACTTTATTTTGTTCGAGCATTTGCTAGACAATGGTATAAAAAGTAAAAATTACACCAAAAATATTCAATCGGTACTGTTGCTATATAAGTGTATAATAATGTTGGCAGAATCACTGACAAAAAAATCATAATGATCTCATGGATAACAATTATACCAATTATCTTGGAGTCATTTATTTATAGGGGAGAACGAGGTCTCTGGCTGTGAAAGCAAAGTAAGATGCTGCTGGTTCATAAGGCTCTGGGTAAAGATTGAGCCACAAGACCCTTTTCCTTCGAGTCTTTTATGTCTATAATAACCATATTTTGCATTATGCGAGTATTGATGTAATAGACTTTCCTGTGTAAGTGAACTTGCTATCTATATCAAATTTTTTTCTGTTTTATGTTATGTGTACACGTTTCTTAACATATATAACAGTAAGGCAGACTGTATTATGTCGCAATGTCATATTATAGAAGAAATGCAAAATATAACAACACTGATCTTTATGCACACAGGCCTTACGAGCGAGTTGCGAACATCACGGGCACGAGTGTGTCAACAGTGAGGAGCATTGTCAGCAAAGCCGCCACATCTTCCCCTTCCACACCAGCACCACCGTCCACAACCTACACGGGATGCTTCGACAACTTTACTGTCGGTGCAATACGCCGCCACATCCTAAGAAAGTTTTCAGAAAGACAACATTTCACACTCAGTGTCATATCAGCTGATCTGAAAACAGCTGGTATTATCCCCGAGGATACCTCTGAAACAACAGTTTGGCGGATCATGCACACCATGGGATTCTGATACAGAGTGTCAACGCAAGATGTATGTGAGGAAGGAATCGCTGGAGGTGGTGTGTCGTCAGATAGCCGCTCTCCGGGCTCTACAACGCCACCGGAAGGAGGGAAGAACGGTGGTGTATGTGGATGAGACATGGTTTACCACTAGGATGGGCCACAGTAGGGAGTGGGTGGATACCACTCAGGCTCCCATCAGCACCACCTACAGTCGTCAGGTACCACCTGGTGAAGGGGAGCGATTTGTGGTGGTCGCAGCTGGCACGGACGAACGTTTTGTTGACGGTTCCTACCTGTGCTACCCAGCCAAAAGTAACCAGGGTGACTATCATGGGGAAATGAACGGAGAACTGTTCCAGCGATGGCTAACAACGCAGCTCCTTCCGTCACTGCCAAACCCATCGGTGCTTGTACTGGATAATGCACCTTACCACAGTCAGCTGACAGAGGAGAGTCGATGCCCTACCACAGCCACCAGGAAGGCGGACCTCATCAGATGGCTGGAGCAGCACAAAATTTCCATCCCACCTGCTGCCACTCGCCCTGAGCTGCTGCTCCTTTGCCAGCAGAACCGCCCACAACCCCAGTATAAAATCGACAACACCATCCGTATGTGGGGCCACGAGGTCATACGGTTGCCACCTGGCCACCCAGAACTCAACGCCATCGAGCAAGTATGGGGCTGTATGAAGCGCCATGTGCGCTCCACACTACAACGGTTTACCCGGACGGACCTACAGGATAGATTGGAGGAAGCCAGGCATATGGTACACAAGGACGTGTGGACGGGGGCTGTTCAGCACTCCCGCAAATTTGAAGAAGAATACTGGAAGACTGACAACATACACGAGGGAGTGGAACCCATTATTATCAACATCGCCAGTGATGATGAAGATGATGACATCTTCTTTGAAAGTGATGTTGAATAAATTTTGTTATATTGTTTACATAGTTTTATTCCTACAATATGATATATTGCTCCAACTTAATAAATGTAATGGAATGTATGTAATAGTATTTACAATAAAATGACGATGTATGTATGTATATATTAATGAATATTACGCATCATATACAATAGAGCATTGGAGTTTATAATTTTGTAATAATATAAATAGAGACCGGTAAAACAATATATATCAACTGGACCATGTTCACATTTTAGGATGAATACACAGTATTGTAATAATAGTAATAACTTCTCCGAAAAGGTTCAGGCAACAAGTGATACAATTTGTAGTTCGTGAATTTCAATGGTTGACCATAAACACTGCAAACATATAGGCATAGCTTCTATTACATGTACGTAATCATCCTGATGTACAGTACTTTCTACGCGAAATACGACTTGCATCCATTGCAAATAATCATATCAATACGTCTACAACTACATAACATTCTTACGTTATAATACAGTGCTGGGATAATGAGGGAGGGACACAAGAGTGATGAAGGAGGCGAGGAGCTCGGGGAGAATAGGAGGGATAACGAGGACGAGAAGGGGGAGAAGTAGGGGTAGTTAAGGAATAGTTTGGGAGGGTGTTGGGGGGGCAACACTTTCCTTCGAATGCGTCAACATGACTAGTCGACTTTCTGTTATTTTTCACGAGTAAACTCCTCACATAACATAAATAGCAATATGGTTTAAGGGTCATAAATTAGGCCCGGATGTCAAAAGTAGTGTGTTGAAATACCATACTGATCCAACGATTCGTTTAGGAGATATTTGCGATAAACAGCGCAACTCCGCCTCTGAAATGGATAGTAGATTAATTAATGCTTAAATACAAGTATGAAAATTGCAGAGACCACAATGAGACTAAAGTAGGTGGCAGGTTATTGAGCCTTACAACCCGGCATGTTACAAAGGTCACTGTGGGACATTTGAAGCCTTTGTCCCCTTAAACACGACTTATCTCATAATGCAGGTGGACGTCTGAGACAATTGCAAGACGGAGGAGAAGCATCGACATTTGAACATGAAGTTTCAGCTTCCATAATAGAGTTGCAACAGGGAATTGTATACACTGCATTAAGACCGAACTAGAAAGGAATGAACTCAGCAGGAGAGGGGAAGGAGGACTGAGGGAAATTTGAGGAAGGAGTACAAAGGAATGCAAACAGCAACAGACATTATGGTCCTTTCGAGGCTGTTTGTTACAGAGTAGACTATGACTACAAGATCTAACTCTACATGCTGAAGAATAAGAATAGTAAAGCAAGAAGGCTCCCCCCACCTCCAAACCTTCCAGTTAAAACTGGTAAGAAAAATGAGAAAAACCACCATGCAGCATGGAAAAACTGACATGGAATTTTCATAGGAAAGACTGAAATGGAAAAGTTATTTTCTGTAATACTTTATGTATAAGCTACCAGTATGAAT